>NC_090925.1:830412794-830729917 GCF_040938575.1 Ambystoma mexicanum | reverse complement strand
TGTTTCACTAATGAAGGTTTGCACTTGAGATGCTCATAAGCAGAATAATGATCCATTAAGGGATACTAACCCCTAAGGAACTTAGGCAGTGACTCAGTGTGTAGCTGACAATGTTTCCATTGCCTTCTTTTCCCACACCTTGCTCCACCAAATGAAGATCTGGGGACCCTCTGTACTTTTACAGCCCTGCGCCAGACACAACCTGACTGCATTAAGTAGATGTGTGAGAAGGGAAGCGATGTGTCCCGACTTCGGGTGCGTGCACTTCTAGCCAGAGTGCCCCAAAGAGAAGCCACTAAACATTTTGTGCTGGCTGTAGACCACATATTTTCCCCCACTGACCCTGGTGTTAAAGTTGCTACTCTCCCAGCCCAGAGAAGAGCCAGCGCGACCAACTATGGGTGAATGTAAGCCCCGCCTTGGTGGATTCCCAGAGTCGCCTTGCCCCTGCCCATTAGTACAAGGAAATAATTGTGGGGTCCTGCAAAGTCTCGCCCTTGATCTTACTCTGCTTACTCTGGAAAGAAAGGGACCCTAATGGGGCCCTAAGGGCATGCTGAGTTTCGGATACCTGTTTAGCTAGCAAATATCACTTAAGGCAAGGCTGATTGTCCCTTGCCAAAGGAGAATTTTCTTTAAAACTCTGAGGTTTCTTAGACCTGATGAAGGCAAATATTTGCTGCTGCAACGGATAATTTGTTGAGAATCCAGAAACCTACTCCAAGCCTTCTAACCTCTTCATCAAAGCAGGGAAGTATGATGGTGAATGTTTCAACTACAGGAGCACATTGTCTCCGTTGAGCGAAATTGTGTGCACACAACCCTTGCATAATAAGCCTTGGATACCAAGAGTGAATCTAATTCTTGGGGCAAGCCACTCTATGCAGAGAGTAAAATAAGTGGCAAGAGTGGGCAGTTCCCCATGTGTGTTCCCCTGGAGAGGGTAATCCTATCAGTGAGGGCTCCATTCATTTTAATTCTAGTGCGGATAAGTTGATATAGCTCTTTTATCCTGAGCCTAGAGCCAAACCTATAGACTTTCACCATCTATTTATTGGACTCGCAGTCAAATTTCTTCTTGGCATCCAGAGCTAGAATCGAGAAGGCTTCGCCAGCGCACTTACTCAACTTAACGCCTGACTGATCTGCACTTATCAAGGTCGGGTGTTTCCTCATTAGTCGGGATGCCAGAACAATGGCCTCTTCGATCAGCAAGGCAATAGGGCAAGCAGCCCCACAGTCTGACCCATCCATCCCAGGTTTTAAAAGGAAAGCATTTGTGGACTTAGTATGCAAAAACAAACCCACATCTTGAAAGTAATTAAACAGTTTTCCCAAATGGATTATGAGCTGAGGCTTGAAAGTTAAACAAATACATTGGGAGACGACTTCAGGGTGTGGCACTTTGTTGTTCTGCAGTGAGGACATCACAGTCTCGTCGTCTTCTCATAATGGGAGCATCTAGGGCTGGGCAATCCTCCTCAGACAACCGAGGGAGACGGGCAGAGCTAATACAAGTATGTGCCTTTTTGGCAGGAAGAGTGTCCCCTGTCAGGAGTCAGATGAAATATTGGGTGAGAACATGTGCCTTACACCCCCCCCCCCCCACCCCTATATTGAAGTGAGCCCTCCTGATCTACTAAGCAAAGAATGAAGTTCACAGAATGAAGCTTACAGACGAGTAACCTGTTAGCTTTATTCCACAAGGTATGATGGGACTGTTTGATATGGAGTAGTGAATGGGCGGTTATTTCCACTAAAAGTCCCTGCAGTTTTGTCCTGGCTACATATCTCTGAGGGTACAGATCGACTTCTTATGTTTCTTCCCAAGCTTGAACGTCTTTGACAATCTCAACTTTCCCTACCCTAACACAAGTTGTGGCCCTGCTACAACTGTCGTAAGGGTGTCCAATGGAGTGCTGGTTTGAGCAAAAAAATTTAAAGTTTGCTTTAAAAATATTATCCCTAAACAGTGCACTTTTCAAGCACCATGCTGGCTTTGTTGGGGTCGTTTGCTGATTAACCCTAAGAAACGTCTCAACAAGGGAATGATCTGACAAAGCCAGCAGCCCGATATCTACCCCTGAGAGACAATGGATCCTCGGTAGATCAGTCTGAAGGAACTCCTGTGTACATGAGAGAACTGTTTACATTATTTCACTGGGGTGCAGGAATCTACACACCTCCAATCCAACTTCCCTTAGGAGCTTAACCATCACAATCACATTTCTAAAATCTACTGGGGAGTGAATTAGAGATGTGTCCATTGTTGGCTCAGAGACTGCATTAACGTCTCCCTCTATTCCATGGCCCGAGGAGAAAGCTACCATAATGGGGAGGAGATCAGGAAAAAAGGTATCCTCTTACTTGTTTGGTGCATACACAGAAGTGTAACCAGGTGTCAAAATAAGAATCCGCTCCCCACCTGAGTCCCCTGTCAGGGAAATTCACCATCCAGCAATAATCTAATTGACAGTAGGCTAGTAAGCGTCTTTAATAGCAGTCAGCAAAGCAGCAAACCAACATTAACGCGACAGGACGGCACGAAAACACCACAATGCCAGTGTTCGGAGAGAACACAGACCATCAGCATAGTACGGTACATAAGCTTCACTACTTTCTCAAGCTGGGGTGAGTACACCGTGTAACATGAAGCAGACATATTTCAATACAGCTTCCACAAGTCTGCAGTTTCTGGTGCAGACTACAGTTCTAGCAGAACTTGGACAGCGCCTGGGTCGCCTAATGCTAATTCTACTTACTGAAGCTGTCCAGCCAAGCGGAGCGAGGACGAGGTGGTGCTCTGAATCTTGCTTGTCTGAGCAGAATTGAAATGTAAACCGTTAAAGGTCTATGAAGCGAGCTGCATCTTGCATCTTACCTAGGCATCCAATTTCTGGTCTAGGCCATGTGGATAATTGCATACGTTTAGGACTATTCAAAGCACAGTGACACATTCCAAAATTGCAGGTGCTCTTGGGTCTTAGCTTTGCAAGTAATGTATAGAGAATCATTAAATGTATAGCAGCATACTAACATTTCTACCACATATCCCTCCTATGAGAGTCGTTCCAGTCTCATTCATTTACAGATACAAGTGTGTACATGTTGCACAATTGTACTAGTTTTCTTTTGAACCCGGGTGCACAAACATCTCATGAGAAGGAATACACAATAAGTACTCCATATGAAAATGAGTATCATCATTGTGATATGTAGGATGGAGGCTCCCAAGTAACAAAGGGAATTGGTGAACAAAGACCTCAAGGGGCAACCCACGAGTTATTTTCATGGAGGCCAGCTACCGTTTTACATATGCGAGAGACAATATCTGTGCTATTACTATCGAAATCTGGTTATGTACAGCAGTCCGTTTTTATGAGAGCGCACATGCACCCTTTAGAAGCCAGTGTCGTGTCTAAAGCCATATGGGTCTTGAGCACCATGACATGGTCTGATGACAGCCTGCTTGTGGGATGGCAAACAAAGAGAGGAATATGTGAGATTGGCGACTTTGTCTAATAACTTGGCCAGTTTTGACAGTCTATCCCAGTTCATTTTCACACTCAACCATTGAATGGGGTATCCCATACTATTGACAAAGCTTGCTCACCCTGAATTTCTCTTAGAGTGTGTGAAGAAGGGAATGTTTTAGAATTACAGATGACAGCTAGGACATAGTCCCTATAACATTTTCCTTCCCAGTCTTTGGGCAACCAGGAGTATGCATTAACCCCACAGATAAAGTAGGTCCTGTGGTCGGTGCGGTACCTGGAATCGGTGAAAGAGAAACCTTGGTTAAACCTGAAAGTAAAATTATTGATAATTGCATTGGCACTGATTGAAAGGTAATGTTAATATTTACTGTTTCCCATGAATAGTGCTCCCTGACTTTTATAGCACAGCTAGCAAGAACCCGGAGCAGAAAGGTGACGTGAGGCAGGTCTCTGTGATAGATGATCAGGGGAGCGAACATTTGGAGTACAAATAAACCCCATTGGATATGATAACCACCACTGCGTCTGGAATACCAGGTGGATGTCCAGACAGACATTTCCCCAGTTAAAATGTACAGGTGCTGCAGGAAATCCAGAGGTTGGATCGTGAGGGAGATGTGCACACGCTCAGCAGTCAGAAATGTTCTGCACACAGACGTATTGCCACACCATGTGAAGACAATTGTTTTCGCTGTGAATCGAAGGGTGAGCACAGTGATTGATGTAACTGTGGCAAGTTTCATTTTGAATACACTGATCAAGACAAGGGAAGTCAACAAAGGTGCAGTCTGAGTCCTGGTGCGCTAGTCGCGCTGCAGTTGCGTACTCCAGTCTCTCCAAAGAGATCAGCAGAGAGGTTCAAAGATAGTTCTTAAATCGTGGGAGTATGCGAGTATACACCCCAAAGTTCAGTTCAAGAAGGGAGAGTAGAGAGTAATTAGGAGTCACAAAGGAGCAGTCTTATCCATTTGAGTTTGAAGACAGGACCTGACCCATCCCTTTGGGTCTCGGAGCATAGGTTAGCAGAGTCAAAGATGACCATAGATCCAAAATACTCTGCTCAAACTGATAACTGCCAAATGGCAACAAATGGGACCATAACCCTAAGGGTAGGGCAACTCGCTGTGCAATTCTTCCCAATCTTGCCTTTGCACAACTACATCCGGAAGGTGCATCTTCCCTCTCCGACAGTTCAGCGGGCACTTGACAGGGAGCAAGGAAATCCCTTGCACTGGTTATAAGCCCCTGAACAGACCCCTACGGAGGATGCAGGCAGTCTCTCGCAGGAATGGGCGAGACTGGCTCTGAGACGGCAGCAGCAGCCTGCTGCAGTCATGCTGAAATACTTGAATCTGCATCTATGTGGGAGGAGAATCCGTCACTTGACGAAGTAGTCGAAACAGAAATTCTTGAAGAAACTCCACTGTGTTGAACAGACTCAGCAGCTGGGGGTCCCAAATCAGGATTTGGCGAAACAAGTAAAGTGGGAGTGGTGGAGTCTGCCTCCATTCCTGCTCTAGGATGGATCAGGGGATTGGGCTGGGACTGAAGACGTGCGGTCGCTGATCCCTCGGGCCCGGAGGCGTCTGTTCGAGTTCCTGGTGAATCAGTTCCTGGGAGGCAGATGTAGGTAACTCCTGCTCCGAGGCTGGTGGCGGAGGGTTGCACTTTCTGGCAAAGAGCCCAGGAGAAGACTCCCTCGCACTTCATGGCAGTTTGGGTTGGGAGCAGGTCTTGGTGCAGTCCTCACCAGTGGGGCTTATCAAGAATTCTACGGACCCCTCACTGAACCCTTGCCTAAAGTCAGACCTTCTGTTTACCTGCTCTGGCAATCTTGAAAGGTGTTCAATTTCAAAGGACACATACCGTGTCTCATCCCACAGGATCTCCTCACCACCCTGGTCCTTGTCTCCTCCCAAGTGATCCTCAAGCAGTACACCAACCTCATTGTCATAATCAGGAAGCAGCCTTTCTCTGGCCACCTGGTCAGAGACTTTAGGAAGAGGTTTAGTGAGGGATCCATAGGATTCTTCATGTACCCTTTACCTAAAGACCTGACCTCCCTGTCTAGGTTCCTGTTTCTCGCCTTCACCTGTCCTCCTTGCATTTCCAGTGAGTCCACCAGTTTTCCAGTCCCAGACTGTGGAGTCTGCCTCCATTCTGTGATGTCCCCCCACCCCTTCCGATGCCCCGTGCTGATCCCTGTGGTCCTCCCACCCCCTCTGATGCCCCTTGCTGTACTGTGATGTCCCCCACCATTGCCCAGTGCTGTACTGTGATGGCCCTCCGCCCCCTCTGATGCCCTGTGCTGCACTGTGATGTCCCCACTCCCCCTCGGATGCCTCGTGTTGATCCCTGTTGTCCCCCCCCCTCCTATGCCCTGTGCTGATACCTGTGGTCCCCCACCCCCTCCGATGCTCCATGCTGCACTGTGATGGCTCCCACCTCCTCCATTGCCCTGTGCTGTACTGTGATGTCCCCCTACCCCCTCCGATGCCCCGTGCTGCACTGTGATGTCCCCCACCCCCTCTGATGCCCTGTGTTGAACCCTGTTGTCCTCCCCCTCCTATGCCCTGTGCTGTTCCCTGTGGTCCCCCATCCCCCCTGTTGCCCCGTGTTGTGCCCCCCTCCCAGCCCCATGCCCTGTGACCGCCATTGTGCCCCCTCCCGGCCCCATGCCCCCTTGACCTTTGTAACCCCCTCCCAGCCCCATGCCCCCTGTGACCGTCCTTGGGGGCCCACCCTCCCAGTCCCATGCCCCCTGTGACCATCTATGTGCCCCCTCCCAGCCCAGTGACCTTCTATCTGCCTACCACCCACCCCCATATGCCCCGTGACATTCCTTGTGCCCCCCACCTACACCCTTGCCCCATGACCGTCTATGTGCACCCCACCCTCCCCCTTTGCCCCCCTTGACCTCCTCCCCTCCCTCTCCCTCCTTTCCCCCTACTCTCTCCACTACCTCCCCACCCCCTCCCGCCTCCTGTATATCTCCGGCACTACCTCAATTGCCATCTGGCATAGTAATCGTAGCCACCTGTCCTTTGCTGCCACATGCCCTCTCCTCCTTTCCCTCCCCTTGTCTTGTTAAAGTCTGTCACTTCCTCAATTGCCGTTGGGCATAGTAATCGTAGCCACCTGTCCTTTGCAGCTACCAGCCCTCTCCTCCCCCCTTTCTTTTCATGTACATTAGCACTCCTCTTATCTTTATTCCCCCCTTTTCTTTCTATGTCCATGAGCACTTACTCTTATCATTTTTCTCGTGATCTTTGATAGCAGTTTGTCTGTCTCCCCCTTTCCCTCTGTGTTCTCTTCTCCCACTCCTCTCCCCCCGCACTATTCTGAATCGTCTGACCTTTTTGATAGTCGCTTGTTTTGTTTTCTGTCTCCCTCATTCCATTCCCCCCTCAGCCCCCTCCTCTTGTATACTCATGCACTACATCAATTGTCTTCAGGCACAGTAATGTTACTGCTGGTTTTGTCTCCTTTTTCCCTTTCCCCTCTTCTCCTTAATTGTTCCTTGCACTTGCACTATCGAAATGTCGCCAGGCTGATTATGATAGTTATTTTTCACATTCTGAATTGTTTCAAGGACTTGCAAGAATGTAATTGTATTCTCCCATGCTCCCTCCATTCTTGAAGCAATTTGAAACAAGTTGTGTGTTGGTGCTATACAAATAAACAATCAATTCAATTCAGACTGGATCATTGGAAAAAACATCTTTGTGAGGCCATGAATTATGAGCAGGATATGAGTATATAGGTTGATTCACATTTTGATGTTGATTCTCAAAATGTGGAAAGTTGGTACCAATAAGAATTTCCTCTGGTAGCCCTGGAATAACAGCAACATTCATTTTAGTGGTGTTCCCCTGAATTCTAATAGAAACAGGGGTTGTTTAATACATTTCCTCATCTGCATGTACACATGTGACTCAAATAGGTTAATTTTTCTTAAGGGTTTTCCATGAAATCAAATCCGGACTTATAGCTGTTTGTCGACTACCAGAATCAATCCAGGTCTGTTTTGGAATGCCATTCACTAATGCATTGTCATGGGTTTTAAAATGCTCTCTCAAGATTCAATTGTTTATAGTTTCTATAGATTTGTATTCCTCTTCTTCTTCTTCAATTTCCCTTACTTCATCTCCCATCATGTTGTCACGATCCATGCCCCTGACCCCCTGAGGTATAACAGCACCGTGGCAGCAGTTGGGCTGAAGCCCTTCACACTGGCCCCAAGGGCCTTAGAACTCCATCAGAAACATACATGAGTCAGTCCTGGCGCCTTTGGCGCCAGGCTCGTTATCAGGAATAAAGCAATACCAGTTTTGGACCTTAATCCAACATGGAGGCCTATTACACAGCTCGGTTCTTTAGAACCAAGCCATGCGGCCTAGTGTTTTGGGTGTGGCTGGGCCTGGAACTGCTTGGCCTGGAACTACTTTACCTGGGCTATTTAAACCACACCCAGACAGCAGAACATGCTTTGCGTTATTCTGCACTCCTGCAGTGTAACGCTGACTGTGTCCAGCTCCTGCTCATCTGCTTCCGGCGGCCCGATCCTGAAGCCCTAGATCCAGATTCCATTAATAACCTGGAAGAACAAGAACAGCATTAGCGAGCAAGAACACTTACCTGTGAAGTAACCGGCCTTGAATCCATCCTGTGCTTCGCTTACCTCGCCCATCTCCGTGAGTTCGACGCAACCTGCAAAGGTAAAGAAACAAGGACAGCATTAATAACAATTCTTACCTGGGTAAGCAGCGAGTCCTGGCAGCACCCTGCGCTTCTCTTACTTCGCCCTTCTTCGGGTTTCACCGCAACCTGCAAGGGAGAAGGAACAAGGCCAGCATTAACAAAGCACTTACCTGGGCAAGCAGCGCTTCAATCGCTCATCACTCCGGAACATCACTGCAACCTGTACAAAGAAGAGAAGAGAACACAGGTTAGCAATTAACACCAATAAACAGTGCAGCGCTCCGCGCATCAATAACTCACTGTGGTCTTCGCCATCGGTGCGGCAACTCCGAGATCGCAACCATCCCTGTGAAAAAAAGAGACATTGTTAGTGAACAGCGTAGTGGAGCAAGACACCGAGAAGACAGAGAAAACGGACGGAAAGAAAGACAGAATAAAGACGGAAAAGACATTATAACTCACCTGGAAGACAGCAAGCAGAGTCAGTCATAGCCGGTCTGGCCCGACATAAGGGCACACAGACCAGTGAAGCAACTAGGTCCAGAGAACGCCTGCAACAACCACGCGCCCCTGCACAGAGACGCAGGACAGAGTTCAACGCACAAAAACCTAAGGTGAGCAATAACCCCAAGGGAGGGGATTCGGACCAGAGGGAGGTGGGAGTCCACCCATCACAGAACCAGTATCTTAACCCTCCATTCTCCTGTTGTAGGCGCTACCCAACGTCTGGCACATAACCAAGCAGAGAGGGGTCCGGGATATCGATTAGACCGCCATCCAGTATCGTGTGGCACCCCCCGTGGATACCAGTTGAGCATAACGCATGTAGCCAATTTCCATAGGTTCTTCTTTCTTATTACAGGGACAATGTTGTGCCAAATGTCCAGCCTTTCCACATGAAAAACATTATATAGCGGATGGGTTTTGGCCTCTGGATTCTTCTAACCTTGTTTTGTCTTTTCCTTTTCCCCCCTTGTATTCTTTTATCTCCACTCCCGATGTCTTTAGAGATTGGTCTGGAGAAACCACCTTGATTTTTAGATTTCCTTGCCACGTGAGGAGAATGGTATGATTTTAGATTCTCTCTTGACATCTTCGTTTTTATGCACATTTCGTTCATGTTTACTAGCTTACAAAACATTTTGGGCAGTTTCAACAACTAGAGCTAAATCAGGTTTATTAATCTGTAGAATGGATTTTTGTAGGAAGGGAGGTACAGAATGATTACATTGTTCTATAGTTAAGGTTTCCATTACATCTTCTGTTTTCTTTCCCAGCCACAAGGACGTTCTGTCTGACCCACCTTCTTCTACAATCCCCTTTATTTCAGCAAAGGGTGTGGTACCTTCTTGGTCAAGAAAATGGTGAGAATTTTGAATTTCTCCTGTTAGAAGGGTGGCCAAATAACAGCTTTTTATTTCTGCACAACAATTCAATTGATGAGCAAATCTTTCAAAGCTGAGACAAAAATCCCAGGTTTCCCCCCCTCCCTATAGGGTTGTAGAATTCCCTGTGGGATGACTGGTCTTTGTGAAGAGACTATAATTCTTTCCAGTCCTTCATGGAACCTAGTTTCCGTCTGAATCTGATGTTAAGTCAATTTTATCAAAAGGTAATTTAGTGTAGCCATTATGATACCTTCGGCTGGTATTTCCTCAACAAAGGTTCTCTCAGATCTTCAGAGGGGGGAGTAAAATACTCTTCACTAGCCTCATATACTTATATATACACCTCAATAGGTGTTTCAGATTCCCCTTCTCTCGTTGTGTCGATACACTCAGCCCCACTGATAATGTTAGGTGAGGTAGGTGAAAAGGAAAGAGAAATTCTTGGTGTGGGTATTAGAATTAGAGCGGGGTTGGGCAACAGAGTTTGGCAGTCTGCGGCAGTCCACACAAGAGAAAACACCTTGTATCCTGCTGAGGTCTGTTTTGTCTGTCTATCGAGCTGAGGAGGAGTTTACTTACAAAAACTGCCTGCAGCCGCGGAGTTGGGCAGCAGAGTTTGGCAGTCTGCGGCAGTCCGCAGTGGGAGATGGCGTTGGGCGGGAACCCGGAAGAAGAATCGGGAAGACGCCTTTGCAGCTACAGCCAACAGACAGAAGAACCTGATCTAGATCATCGCAGCCCTTTGAGACCGACAGCCTCAAAAAGAGGTAAGACCTTGCAAGAGGACAAATCAGCGCTGCAAGGAAAACGAGGGCAGCGGCCGGCCTCACCCATGGGAAGGGTTCAAAAACACCCCGCGCTGCAGAAAATGAATATTTCCTTGCACACCCCTTCCTTGGACCCTGCGAGAAAGCTGCCCTTGGAAGGGGTGGAGATAAGATTGCAGGAGTCCGTACCTGTCCCCACCCCAGGAGAGGAGTGGGGAGGGGAGGGAGGGCAGGGTGTTATGGGGGGAGAAGGAAAGCGATTGTCCACCCAACCAGAAGCCCATGTTTCTGGGAGCGGGTCAAGAGTGGGAATTGCGGGCCCCCTCCCCCGGAATCAAGAAGGGAGTCACACAAACAATTCCGCACCAGACATAGAGACCAGGATGACATTGAGCCAGGAAAAAGAGAGAGTTGGCGACACTGTGGCCGATCCCTCCGTAAAAACTGGAGTTGACGGCCCGATAGACAAAATGGAAGGGATTGGTGTCACTGATCCGTCAGATCAACTAGATCAAGGGGGGATGGGTGGAAAGCGTATAACAGAGTTTACCATCCACCCTATACACGAGGTTGAAAACCTCCAAAGCCCACCAGCAGTAGGCAATATGTCCTACCATCAAGACTCAGTGCTATGGGAGAAATCGCAGGAGGTACTGGACTCAGTGATCTTATCGGACAGTGTTGTGAACCTGGAGGACGAACAGGACCAATCACAACTAGTAGAAAACCCATTAAGTTCCACAAATAAGATAGGAAAGAACCCACAAGGACACCAAAAACCAAAGCTACTCTAAAGAAACACCAGAAACAGCTTAACTCGAAGGAGTCGAAACTTATAAAATCGAAGACAAAGAGTACCCTAACAAATCCACCTATTTTCACAAGGAAAAAAGGAAAGGAGCAAAATAAGCTGGGATGAATGCAAAACGAACATACATAAAAATCAATCCGACAAACAAGACAACTATGACATGCCAACCCACAGTTTCGCACTTCTTCTTGAAAAAACAAAACACAAAGACCGAAACTTGGGAGAGCTATCGGATGCGGAAATCTTACAAGGAGCAGACATAGATCCCAAGATACAATTGCCAGGCCTGCAGGTTTTTTCATGGTCGGGCCTGTCAAACGTAAAAACCAAACAAAACTTGGGAAAAGATCCCGCCAGTCAGAGAGCTCACATGGTCCCTGATGGAACGAGATTGTCCTCTCCACTCGTGGTGGAAACAACAGAAGAAGATCTCCCTGTGAACCAACTAGAGGACACTGCCACTAACACATCGAAAACATCGAGAGAAGACATCACAATTCTATCAAGCTCGCCTGAACCCCAAAACAATGTAAAACTTGCCACCTTAAAGTTGATAAATCAACCAAAGGGGATCCTGACACAGGCTGAAACCAGATCACTAACGGGAGCAAGCGTCCTGATAGGAAAAAATCAGGGAGGCGAGTTGGCACCACTACCACCCGAGCCACGTGAAAATACAGCGACACCTCAAACTCCAGGGGAAATCCCCCCTAAAGAACAAACACCCACAAGAAAGCAGAAAGATGGAAACCTCACAAGTCCAACAAGTGGAAAAATGTTAACACCAGTGCCCCGGAACAAGATTATATCTGCAGAGCATGAGGCAAACGACTCTACTACAGGGGGAGCAAAATGAAACAAACCAACACAACCATCTTTTAAGTCACCGACAAGAAGACGCACTTCTGCAAGATTCATGGAACTCCCACAGAAAGAAACTCCTACAAAAAAAATCGGACTTAATGACAATAATGTCCACTTTCACAATAGCCTTAGCACCCTTCACAAAATCGTATGAGTCACTTAACGACACGCTCAAGGATAAGACCTCACTACTGGCAATGATGAACACCAAAATGATCTTTTTAGAGGGCTTTATCACAGCAACACCAAACTTTATAAACCTACCATCTCCGAAAAATCTAAGGATAGCCCAGAAGGGAGAAAACATCTAAAAGATCAAAAAACAGAAACAATGATAGTAGAAACAAGGAGTCAAACGACGCAAACAACACAAGAGAAAGGAGGACAAAACGACAAACAACATACATTGGAAATCCTGACACAGGAGAAAACCACTATAAAAAAATATGAAGAGCGGGACGCGAGAAAAAGATTGGCTGAGAATAAACCTATAGAAACATCGTTACAAACGTCACTCCAAGTTGGGGGCCAATGTAAAAAGTTAGACAATAAACGAAAAGAAACTCAAAATACAACAATCATGAAATCCACCAACGGTTGCGTCGTTTTGAAAGCAAAAATATCACCAGAAATAGAGCCATTTCTCAAAGCCAAGGATACATTGCGACAGTCGACACAAAACTTGAAGGGTGAGACATACCCCGTGTTCTCCCAGGTTCATGGGGAAAAACCCACCGAGAGAAGGAGAGTAATATTTGAATCCCCGAAACCAAAGGATAAGATTTATGCAGTAGATGGGGAAGAAAAGGAAGAAGAAGAAGCAGCACTTTCTATCCTAGCACAACAGCCAATAACAAATAACTCTTCTCAAATTAACGAAATGGAAGTGGAACAGAGTGAATCAACCACTAACTTACCGATCAAGAGAACCGTGATTATTGACTTAGAGGAAACCATTAACCTCTCAGATTTATCTCAATACTCGGCAGAGGAGGCAGACTACGAGATAAAACACACAAAAGAACACTTTCAGCATACACAAACGTCATTGAATAACTCTGGAGATGTTAACGTAAATGGAGCTTCACCACCATTTATCTCATTAGAGAATAAAAGGAAAAAAAACGATAATGAAGAAAGAAAAAAACAAGATAGCATGAGACTGCAGGAAAAACATACCCCAAGAAAGTCAATAAACAATCATGCAATGGATAGACCCCAAGGAGCAGAAGACAGTAAGAAAGAAAAACATCTTTAAGTGAGAATACAGCCAGGAGAGTACCAAAGAATGATCAGAGACAGAACCCAAGGAGACAGCGGGATTGTCTATCCTCATCGAGAAACCGAAATTTGAGTTACATATCTACTAAGACTGATAGAGTAACTTACAAGGAAAAAATAAAAAGTATCAGAACTTTTCATCTTGAAAGTATAGGAAAACCTGACGGTACAATCCTGAATAGAAAGAACATAATGATACTACTCCACTGCATACCGTCTTTAAGAACAATTACCTCAGCTGACATCAGGATTGTGGAATTTGCTAAAAGAGGCAAACAGGATAGTGTATACCTACATATCCCTTCACCGGTGGTGAGAACAATGATCGCGCAAGCTACCGAAAACATTTTTATACTGGGATATGAGCTAATAACATATAACGTCCCCAATCAAATGCGGGAGAAAACAGAGCGAACAAGATCCCCAACTAGACCAAGGAATGAACAGTGGAAGCACAAACATCTAAACTCCAACAGATACACCGCCAAAAGGGAAAAGATCCCCAGAACCCCACGCAAGTGAAAAACTCGCAGTATTAAATAACATTAATAACATGAGTAGAAAAGAAAAAGATCAGGATGAGAAAAAACAGCGAAACAGGAAGGTACCTGCATCACCGCATAAGCGGCCAACAGAAACATACAAAGACCCTCTGGGGGGGCCGGGTTCCCAAAGGCCCTTTAGCGAAAATAAAGATCACATTCAACCCAGAAGAAAATGAAAAAGAAGAACTATCACCGGCAAATCTGGAAAAAGAATGGAATAAACTGAAAGAAGGTAAACAATGGAGGTGGATCTCTAAAGTTCTCAGAGTGATTCCAGTTAGCAAACCAAGTCCAAAGGACCAGAAGCTGTGCCAAAAAAGGAAACGAGGAAGAAGACCGTCTCTCTGAAGTTTGCTTCCTGGAACACCAGAGGATTTACCCATCTGCTAAACCAAAGTGACATACATCTAGGAGACTGTTATCTGTGTTCAAGAGACATGGCTAAGAGATCTGCCAACAATGGACGGCTATAAAATATACCTTTCCCCAGCAGTAAAAGGACTTTCGGGTAGACCCTCATCAGGCCTTTTGACAATGCTGCGGGCAGGCAAAGATTTACAAGTGACAAAAATATTAGAACCCTCTTTATACCTCCAAGTGTTACTATTGAATTGGGGAGGAAGAAACCAGAAAACTTCAACTCTGAAGTCTGAGGACATCTTAAAAATCAATAATTACTAGAATCCTCTTGCAATAAGTGACGATCACTTCCTAAAACAAATAAACAACATCTTTGAGAAAATTGACTCGGAACACCAACTTAGTCACCTGGTCGTACATCTTTAAGTAAAACATATAATACTTCCTGCCCAGCTCTATATCTGCTCTAATGTCTTGTGCTTCGTGTATGTTATCCGTCACTTGTCTCTCGTGTTCCTGTCTCTGCGCCCGAAGCTTGCGAGCTACCGGCGCAATACAAATAAATAAAATAAAATTAAAATAAAATAAATCATATGCGGAGACGTGAATCTGAAATACCCAAAATTGCAATGGCTCAACCAAAATCGATTTAAAAAAAAAAAAAAAAAGGAATAAAATGGGACAAACTAATGAAAGCAAGATCCCTACAAAACCTTCACTTCATGATCGAGGAAGATGCCATCCCGATACCAACTTGGGGAAAAGGACTTTTCCGCAGCTACCTTAGATCACATCTTTGTTAGTCTGGAATTCTCAACTTATATCACAAACCTTCGGGTCACTCTTACCAAGAACAGCGACCATAACCTGCTTGAGTTCGAATGGAAATCCCAACAGGAAATAAGGGAATCAATGAAAATGGAGATTGAAGAATCAAGCGGAAGAATAAGACTAAAAGTAAAACCAGAAGATATAACTGCACTTATCATAAAATACAGGTAAAGAAACAATAATGAAAAAGAGAAAAAAGCTGACTACGAACAATGCTTAAACATCTATAAACAAGGAGCTAACACTTCAACAAACAAGGGAAGTGAACACCCTCACAACTATGACAAGCTCTTGGTGGTTGAATGGAAAAAGCTAAGAAAAGCGCAAAGACCGGCAAAAAAGACTAAAGATAAAAAAGATATGGAAGCAGCTCTGAAAGCAAAAAAACAGTACAAAAACTGGTTAAGCTCGCGCAGAGCTGCAATGCTCCAAGCAGACGCAGAGCAGATGCTGAGCTTAATGAATGGACGTAACTCAAGGGATTTCTGGTCACTTATCAAACTAACTACGAACACTCCTCGAAACGTAATCCATAACAGCGTAGGAGAAGGCAAGTGGATTGATCACTTCATCAACCTCTACCAAAATCCCAACAAAGAGACGAAGATCTTAAACTACAGAACGGAAGCAAAATGGGCCCTCCCTAATGACATACCTTCAATCATAACAAGAATCAAACGGCTGAACACCTCTAGAGCACCCGGCCCAGATGGTCTGACGAATGCCCATCTGAAGGAATCTCCTCAAAACTGGGCACTATTTATCAGCAAAGTATTCGATATCATCGCAGGAACAAAATCGATTCCTAAATCTTGGAAAAAGGCTATAATAGTCCCAGTTTTCAAGAATGGTACAAGGCAAAACCCAAAGAACTATAGACCAATAGTGTTGTTAGACGTTATTGGGAAAGTATATTGTTCAACCTTGCTGGAGATGTTCCAGAAATGGGCAACTGAAAATGAACTAATGGACCCTTTTCAATCGGGCTTTGTAAGGAATGCAGGTACTTTGGTCAATATATTCTTGATCAACATCTTGAAAAGTAGAACCAAAGAAGGTAAACCGGGCATATACATGGCCTTCATTGACCTGGTTCAAGCATTTGACCTGGTTAATAGGGAGCGTCTCTGGGAAAAACTAGAAACTAAAGGATGCCCTGGCAACATACTGGAGCAAATTCAAGCACTCTACACATAGACGTCTCTATCCGTCTGAACCAACAGGGCACGCTATCAACCCCCATAGAAACAGCAAGAGGGGTTAAGCAGGGCTGCCCCATGGCCCCAACGTTATTTAACGCCTACTTGTGGGATTTCAAAGATTCTGAGACTGAAGTTGGATCATACCCTCCAAAATTGGGTGGGGTCACAGTGTCTCGCCTACTGTACGCGGACAATCTAATTTTATTAGATCAAACGCCGATAGGATTACAAAGACAACTAGTGAACCTGAGCAGATACGTGGAAAAAAATAACCTAGAGATCAATAAAAGCAAGACTAAAATCATGACGCTACAAAAAAGCAATACCTCTAACATTCCATTTACTTGGCACTTGGAAGGTGCAAAGATTCAGACGGTACTGGAGTTCAAGTATCGGAGTGATCTTGAGCAACAACCAAACAGAAATATGTATGCTGCTCTATCTTTGGGAAAGAATGAAGAACTTAACGTCCCAAGCAAAGATCATCGAAAGGAAATTGTGCCAGTACTCACTTAAACCGATTATACAATTCTATTGAAGTAAAGTGAATCCATCAGTAACATACGGTGCAGAGGCCTTCTTTAACATCTCTAGAGCATTATGGACAAAGCTGGAAAGTCATTTCTGGAGACAGATATTGAATCTTCCATCTTCTTCTCCTATGCCTTTAATAAGAAGGGAAATATGCATTTTATCCCTACAAGGCATCGTATCAAGGAATGAACTGATGTTGTACAGGAAAGTGATTATTCCGGAGCGCTCTAACATCTTTGATATCATCCATAAAGAAGTCTTTGGAACAAACTCCAATACCTTAAAGATCTGGCGTCAGAAAATAACTTCCATATTGGAAGAAATAGGTTCTTCAGAAGAAGAGCTAATGCACAATCCAACAAAAGCAACAACAAGACTAGAAACCATGGATTCGATAAAGACTCAAGACACAGCGGGATCGTACAAATTAGCGGCGCATGTAACGCCGATTAGCAGAAAGCTAAATGATACAAGACCCTACCTGAAGATCTTCCCAAATAGACAACATGTTCAAACATTTTTGAGAGCACGCCTCAATATTTTGCCGACTAACGAGATAAGATCGATTTAGAGGAAAGTCATCTACCGATAACTGCCGCTTCTGCCAGGAAAAAGTGTTTAAAGAAACATTAAGACACCTTCTCTTGAACTGTAAGGGTTTGACTGCACTAAGAAACACACATATGTTACAGGCTCTCTTTTCTACGAAGAACAGGAATGGTGGAAACGCTTAATGGAGGGAGAAGGTACAAAGGAAATAATTGCAGTGACACAATTTTTGCAACACAATGTCTTTGGAAAACCCTGAACCAGAAAGAAGACCTATACAAACCTAATTAAGGAAAGAAGAACTAAGCAGGGGGACTAAGGAATAGACCCAAACAATTTGTATGTAAAAGAAAGTGTGAAAGTGTGAAAACTTTTTTTAAATCAAATAAAAAAATGTTTACAAAATTAGAGCCAGCAGGCTATAGGATTTTTAATGATAGTCTGATACCTGCTTAAGGTTGGAAAAAGGTCTCTGGCAGAAAAAAAGTTTTTGTTGTTCAAGGGGAAAGGCAGTTTTAGTCACTATTTGCTTTTAAATCTGAAAGATATCATCCCTGCGTTTTGCATGTACCACAAATTCCTTTCACTCTGTTGGACGTATTATTAATTTCATATGGGAATTCTAATTCCCCACTTCTTTGTGGGCCCCTAATTTGTATCAAGCTAGTTGCATCCCATTCCTGACACCAAATGTGAGGGGTCAGTAATGCAAGGCGGACAACTCTTTGATTGATCAAAACCTGCCATTTTATTAAAGTATACATTATATTAACTACCCTGCTGTCCCTACTCTGCTGGGGATTTCCTTGCCTAACCGGAATTAAAGGCAAACACTCTACAGGATGTCTGGCCCTCACACTAAACATCAAATACAAAGAAACATATATGGTAATTCAAATAACATCAGCAGCATTGACAGTTTCTTGATAACCTCTCAATAAACTGGGCAAGTTCCCTTACCAAGGTTTCTTTTGTTCAAAAAACAAAAGAAACAAGGACATCCCTGTGGGTAAGATAGCCTCAGTTCAGTTCTTGCTATTTCAATGTCAAGGTAAAGTTTTGTTAACCAAGTTCCAACAATAGCAAATCTTTTCTTCTTGGTGAAATATGGACTTTCCACTTCCTCAGAACAGCACCAATGGCACTCCCAGCCATGATGCTTTGTCACCACTTCCAATAATCCAAGAAGACTTGCCACAGTTCAAAAGAAATGCAACTTCTACAACTGTCAGTGAAACACAGTTCTTGGTTAACTGCATGTCATTAGGTACAAGATTAGGATTCACAATAGGTATATTTGTTAGGGTGACTTCACAGGCTGCTGCCTCTACTTCAACAACTTCACTTCTATTCAAGTTTACCATGAGAACTTTCTCCTTTGTCTCATAGTACTCCACTTCACTTGGGCTTCTGAAATGCTACATCTACTGATAACCGGATATACCACCACTGCCTCAGTACTTTGTAATACCACCACAGCTTCAGTATTTTGTGATACCACCACCGCTTTAGTACTTTGTAATTCAAAACAGGTTTTAGTTCTTCCAAAATGTATGTTAAGGCACTTCAAACCCTTCCAATAGGCAAGGCCAGTCTTCCTCTGAATATCTCTCTTCAAAAGGGACAGCCTCTTTGCCTCTCTCGCCTGTCTGCTACAACAACTTAAGTTTTCCTGTATGACCCACTTCTCTCTGTTGGTTAGTCTTTAGCAATATAGATTGTGTCAACTTCAAATAATAATATCCATGAGCAGCAAGTTTCCCTTCCCCCAACTTTGCCTTCATCTCTCTGCCAACTGTTAGCCGAAATAATTACCCAGAAGCCTTGGAGCCACACTCTCAGCTGAAGGTAATGCTTGCACACTTGTGTCGTAGGCAAGGTTAAACTTCTATTGGGCTTAGAGTCTTGATTGGATTGTTTTCTGGCTTTTAGAAAGGCTGCTTTCAATCTTAACAGGGCAATACTCTTGCCTTGGGTAATGCTGCTCTCTCTCCAACTGCAGAAACAACGTTAGACCACTTGACATTTCTTTAAAAGCAATTATCTTTTTGGTTCACAGTAAAGAATATTTGTTTCTACTACTTCAATGTTACATTGTTTTTTTCGTTTAACAATGGATTCTCAAGTTAACCTCCACTTGAGAATCATTTTGATCCACATGTGACTGTTGCTTCATTATGTTTCAGAATTTTAAATGTTTGAATCATATACTTGCGCTTGAGAATCGCTTTTGGTCACACGCAACCAGTGTTTCCTTTAGATTTCAAGGTTAAGTGTTTGGACAATGAATAATACTTATCACTAGTGCACAAGTGTTTGGGACAGTGCTCGTTCACATGCAAGTGTTACATTTCCCATTGTCAAAAGTTCAATGCACCACTTCAGATCACTTCTGTTTCTACGTGAGTCAAAATAGGACTGGATACTGTTGCTGGAAGTGCTCGCGTGAGGAATCGGAATGCCAAGCTTGATTCAACCAGCTTATGTGATCCTAGTTTGACGGGCTGCACAGCTTCCATGACTTCGGGCACAACTTCTACTGCTTCTGGCTTCACAGGGACCCACACCCTTCCTTGCTGAAGTTGTCTCCGGTATAGCCACTCGACAAAGAAGCCCCTCTACCCCCTGAGACCCACGGATTGCCTGCAGCTCCTCGCCTTGGTCACTGACACAATCAGGCTCACATGGGGGAAAAGCAGCCTTCCTGCACGCCTTCCGCTGTGCACCTTCTGAAACTCGGAGTTTGGGTGAACAGGACCCTTGCAGAACAAGCAGGTGACATCTGCTTCATCAAAGTTCCAGCGTCCCTTTAGTTCTACAACCTCTGCCTGGATTGCCAACACCATGTCTTCTTCTTTCTGCCTCTGCTACTCGAGCATACGCTCCAGCTCCTCCTAATTTCTTGCACCGCAGGGTGCATTTTATGCCTCCGAGGTTCAGGTGTGGGCTGTTTGCCTCACTACTGCTACAACATGCCTCCTTCAGTCAACTTCCTCGTCCCAGTACTCATGGGATTATGGGACTCGTAGTCCCCAACAACAAAGTTAGTTCTGTTACGCAATATCTTAATTTTAAGGGCAGATTTATTTCCCTTCCAACAATTAAAAGATGAACCTTTTAGAATTGGTTGTTACAGGGGAAGACAATTGACTTAAGGCAATATTGCCTGATCCTTTTACATTATACCTTTGGGAGTAAGGTGTTTTTTAAATCCTGAGATACCTTGAAAGATCTTTCTGTTATTAAGGCTTGTTCAGGGTTCATGGTATTTGTGGCCACAGCCACAGATTTTATATGTGGTTCAGATACATTGGGCCTCATTCTGACTCTGGCGGTAGCCGTGCCGATCAATACCGGCACGGCTGCTGCCAGAGTCACGAATTTACTGCCACCTGGCAATGCGGATCTACCAGGGCATTCCGGCCCCGCCGGACCCGGTATTGCCCCTTTGCCGGGTGCAGGTAATAATTACTCCCGATTCCCATAGCCCCATAGGGCTCAATGGGAATGGGGAGGCCGATGAACCGGCACCATTCGTGAATGGTGCCTGTGCATCCGACATGGTCTACTCGCAGCTGCCGGTCCGCCCGTCAGGTCAGACCTGGCGGGCTGAAAGTCACCCGCGAGTAGAACTCATAGTTTGCCAGTCCGGTAACAACAGTGCCGGTAGCTCACCGGCACTGTTGTTACCGGACCGGCAAACTTGTGCTGAGGCCCATTGTAATGGCAATAAGCCATTATCTGCTTCGGCATTCTTGAAAGGTGTTCCCTTTCAAAGGACACATACCGCATCTCATCCCATGGGATCTTCTCACCACCCTGGGCCTTGTCTGCTCCCAGGTGACCCTCCCGCAGTACACAACTCACAAGGTCAGTATCCGAAAGTGCCTGCCTTTCCCTGCCACCTGGGAGGAGACTTTAGGCAGGGGTTCAGTGAGGGATACATAGGATTCTTCACAGGCTGCAGTGCTGCCTTCCGTTGAGGCACTTGGATATTCACCAGGTTGCAGCGATTGACCGGCTTCTGTAGCCGGTTCAGGTAGGACAGCATTCACCTCGCGTCGACGCGAGAGACTGAAGCTGTACGGGATTTGGACTTTGGGATGAAACCCTTCAAAAAACTTACACAATAACCACTACGTGGAACTTCCATTTAAAGTATTTCTGCCCTGATTTGAGAAAGGCTCAGTCGAGCCGAAACACGTGTAATGAGGAAGAGGGCATTTTTGTTTTGACTGAGTAACAATTAAAGCACAATCAATACCTAATGGTGCAGAGACCTGGAATTTTTCCTCTTATGTTAAACTCTCGGATAACCTGTCCAGTAAAGTGGGTATGCCGGTCGCTGTCTATGATGAGGTGAGCCCAAACAGGGGAATAAAGTCAAACAAACATTTTTATGACAGTAATAGCCTCGGCATTTCGGCAGGAATAAGCCTCCAACCAACCAGAAAACGTGTCCTCGACCACAAGGCAGTATTCATAGCCCATGCTTTAGGGGAGCTGCACAAAGTCAATTTGCACATTCAGAAATGGACATTCCAGCACCGGCTGTGCAGATTTTCTGTTTTTTAACCCTCTTCACACATTGTGAGCTAGACACACAGAATAATGTTCACAATGGGCCTAGGCCACAGTAGTAAATGTAGGGACAAACAGGAAGGGCGCCAAAGCGAGTAACTTGGAATCATGCCTTGACCAGAGCTTCTCAGACTCTGGTGCTTGATCTTGAAGCACAGCCAGACTGGAAGAGAGGCAATCGGTGACTGTTGAAGTGAAACATAAGGACATAATTAGGAGCCAGAGACCCATTCAAGGCCGCATTACGAGCTGCTTTATCTGCTAGTGAGTTGCCTGCTGTATTAAAGGACTGAGAAAGATCATGCCTTCGGCACTTAATAGTTGCTAAGGCTGAAGGGATTAACAAAGCGTGTAGCATAGCAGGCGCATGTTTTCCGTTCAAACTCTGGGTACCTGCGGAAGTCAAGTAACCCCCTTGTTGCCAGGGGACACCGAAATCATGAACTAATCCATGAGCATACTGAGAGTATGTATAAATGATGTCCGAGTTATCTTTTGACAAAATGCATGCTCGAGTAAGGGCAGTCAGTTCAGCTACCTGGACGGATCTCACATTGGGCAAGCAATATGTTTCTAAAATGGCATGGGGAGAACACACAGCATAACTAGACACCAGCCCCATCCCCCCCTTTTCTGGTCTCGTAAACAAGAACCACCCACAAAAGTGATGGTCAGGATTTTGCAAAGGGATCTTTCAAGTCAGCACCGGCTTTCCATTACTATTAGGCAATTGTGTGGTTCCCCATCCTGGGGAGTCGATAGAGAGGCAGGATTCAAAATACAACATCGGCTAAGAGTGACGTTGGCAGCAAAAACCAGAAGCTTCTTATACTTAATGAGTTGGGAATTAAAAATATGTTAGGTCTTTGAGCAAAAGAGCGAGTACTGCATGCAACACTGCCATGGTTCCTGGGCGGCTCTGAACCAATAAATTAGCCTTTTCAGCTAGCAGGGCAGTGGTAGCGATGGCTCGCAGGCACGCCAGTAAGCCCGCTGCCTTAGGATCTAACGCCATGCTATGGTATGATATAGGTTGGTGCTTAACACCATGCATTTGGGTCAGCACACATCACAGTTCACATCTCTAGACTGTCCTGAAGTCTCCAGCTTTCAATGGGGCCCGGGTAGGGGTGGGCGATCAAGTAAGCCTCCTGCTGCAACAAACTCCTCTGATGCCAATAGGAAAGCGCATATTCAGCCGTGTGGGTCAACATGTTGGTCTCCACGGCTGCCTCTAGGCTTCCAACCTCACAAAGAGTGTGGCACAGAGACTCCCTCAACTTCTTCCGTGCCTTCAGTTCTGGTCCCACATAAGGGCTAGGAGTGTCAAAGGGCCCAGGAAGGGCTGAGAACACGGTGGAGCGATGTGGAGCCCGGACATTATGCTTCTGCCACGATCCTCCGCCTGAACACATCCCTATTGTCATGTTTTTAACAGTATGGTACCTGATTGCAGCACAGAAATTCAGTGGGTTGCTGCCATTGAACTGGTGAGGTTGGAAATTCCGAATTTGTGAGGTTTGGCGCAAAAGGGGTTGTCCTATGCCCAAATGCATCAATGTGGTAAAGATTGCTCCTTTGGATCAGTGTAGCAGGATAGCTGGTCAGAAAGAATATGACTATGTTAATATGTGAAACTGCTGAGCTTGTACATGCATGGCACCTTTGCACCTAAGCATGTGGGATAATGGTGTTCTGGCTTGAGTGCTGCCACAACAGAATTCTGTAGGGAAAAGTGATGAGGGGAAATCGGAATAATGAGTACCGGAGACTTGCAACTGTACAATAAAAATTAAAGCCGAGAGCTGTTGGTTTAAATGATGGTTTGACACATAAAGGGAAGAAAATACCTGCATGACATCTCCCGGCACGTTAAGAGACAAAGAAACAGTATACCATCCTAGATCGGTCTCTTCCAAGCAATAAATACAAATTTCAGGCTTACGGGAGTTAGCTAAATATTCATTCGATTAATTGCATGTTTTGTTGTTCATACCATTCATTCGTAGAAACATTATGGCATCTCATACAAATTACTGCTGCTAATGCCATGTGTTGAACAATCTCGTCTCACTTGCAAGGAAGGATCAACCGAACACATGTCGAGTATAGAGATTAAACTAGATGGATTTTCTTTGTCAGAATGGGTTTGGGATGCATCCTTTGAGTGACCACTTTATTTTCCAACAAACGGGATATTCTCCTGTGAGGCCAATCTAAACAAAACAGTGTTGGCTAACTCCACGTCTCCTACTGGTCTGTATCTATGGGAAAACTGATCTTCTCTGGTTTTCCCACTCTAAGACACAGACTGTGCTTTATTGCTGTTTCTTAACCAGTCTTCATCCCCCGGACATAGCACCCAGCTTGTGTCTTGGCAATATCCTACCAACAAGTATTGCCTCCCCCTGACTCTCCCCCCACCTCCTTGTTTAAATTCATGTCCCAGTCTCTCGTCTCCCTGTGTGTGATTGATTATCACCCTTTCCTATTTGTTCCCTATCAGGAGTTTTCCCAGTTTCACCCCATGTCCCCAGCTTTGGCTATTTATTGATTCCATGTTTTTTATTACTACTAATTCACAGCTGTACAATGCCAGGCAAGATCTTCATGAAAGTCAAGCAAAACTGACCTTGCTCTCTGCAGCTCTGCCTTGCAAACCTGCATCTCCTGGTGCCTCCTGGAAGGCTGATGTTTTCTCAAGAATACATTGTGTGGACTTCTTTCTTAGCCACAGGCCAGCGCTGAAAAGAATACTGAGCTCTTGCCCAAGAGCAGCATCAGATCCACAAACATTCGCCCTAAATTCTCCCTAAATGGCAGATAACAGTGCAGGATACTTTAAACCTTTAGTAGCTGTCGGCAACAGTCAACCGTAAGGCCTAGTTATTGGGTGGGATGAAGGGTGAATTTTTGCTTGGCCAGTCAGTATTTAGGAGGGAGCAAAGGGGTATTTGCCTGTTTTAAGCGAGTAAATACAAGAGTCTCGTACCCGTAAAGACTGCCTACTGCAAGACAAATCTTGATTGCTGACAATCACTGGCCAATTTCGGCTGCTCATGGTGGTAGGTGGACGCTCCGCCGCATGCAGACATAAATGTGGAACCAAGGCTATATTGCGACCAGTTTTTTCGTTACGACGCTGCACAGTATTTGTGAGTGGACCTCTTTGCTAGGTCATTAAACGGCAAGGGAGCCTCAGTCAATTACTACTGGTTGTAAACCCTTTGAATAGCTCACCCCAACCGCAACAGGGTCATCTCCCATCCTGAATGTCAAAACTATGTACTGCATGTGGAGAAATGTTCAATGTTTCTGTTCACCTACCATACATGAAAGAAATGTTACTAATGCCAACACTCGGTAACGGTTACAGATTAATCCAACTCTGACACCCCGCACCCACCTGGGTTCCACGATCCATTCCGTTATGCGGGGCCCAGGTTTGGTGTTGGGGAATATCCCCCAAGTCACAACAAGGTCAGGAAGCACAGGCTTGCCATATTGGCTA
Source organism: Ambystoma mexicanum (assembly GCF_040938575.1). NCBI lineage: Eukaryota > Metazoa > Chordata > Amphibia > Caudata > Ambystomatidae > Ambystoma > Ambystoma mexicanum. Next base: position 830,704,495 of record NC_090925.1, on the reverse strand, counting down.
CACCATAACATTTGGCCTTTTTAAGAAACATACATAACACCACAAACTGTTTTATTGAAGTTAAGAATTTAGCAGGTTTTTTAAGACAGATTGCCATGGCTGCAAAATATTTCTCGCTCCAATTCAGGAAATTGCACTGCAACCAGAACGGTAACACAGCTTATGTTTGTAAAATTGGGGAGAACAGTCTGGAAAACGTATGCCACCAAAGCAACACCGGCTCCACCGGGCAGGTGGAGAGCTCCCGCTCACATGGCAAGAATTGCAGTAATTCAAAGATGGTGGACCAGCTTTATGCAGGCTTGGACCGGGCCAAAGCATTTGAAATAAATAATTAGTGAATGTCCAATCCTGTACTAATAACATAAATCACACGCATGTGCAAACCATTGCATTGAGGCCAGCTCAAGGGGAGGGGATATGGCATATAAAAGAGAGTGCAATGAGTGCATGTGTGTGGATTTTTGCAGAAGGAGTTTGTGTGAGTTTGGAGGTGGTTGTAAGAAAGAGGCTGGAGACAAAAAGGGGATTAGAGGGGACATAAGGAAACAAGTAAGTGATGGAGAGAGTTGCAGCTAAGGAGGAGGTGGTGGCCAGAGGAGCAAAATAGCTGGTGGGAGAAGTGAGACCTAAAGAGGAGGTGAAAGGAGTCGTAGGGGGGGGAGTTGGAGAGAGTAGAAGCAGAGGAAACAGTGAGGACGATAAGTGCAGGAGGTGGGTGCTAGTGAAGAGGGGAGCAGGGGAGGTGGTAGGAATAAGCGTTGATAGGAATACTGTGATCATTGGAGGAGCTCCACAGACCGAGAGGTCTAGGGAAGACCTGAACGGTGAAGAGGCGTGTAAGAGTGCACACAGTGATGGGAAGGCCAGGGCTAAAACCAGCATCCTCCAGGGGCTTTGCTACACACTACCGCTGGGGCGGACCCAGCCACTCCACGCCTGAACAACAAAGGCTGACTACTTAACTTGCAAGACGTTGCCATCCTTTGGCAAGCCTGACCAGGCTTCTTCTGAATACCTTGCACTGATAAATGTCCTAACCAGTGTCAGACCCAGAGAACAACAGCCACGTATCCCGGAACCCACCAACCTACAGCTACTGTGATGTATGTATCAGAGAATTGGTGGTTCTGCCAAGATGACTGTTAGTGACACCGGGGAAAAACCCAGAGGGACTTTTAAAAGAGATTCCGTTTTGGTTACCCTAAGACTTTCAGAGACTTTAAAGACTGGTCATGGGGACTACTGTTTCGGAACATCTTAGGTTTAACATATTTTCAATTTATTGTTCACATTTTGATTGAAATGTTTTCAATATGGCTGAGGCCTCTTGCAAGGCTGATCAGAGAGATACTAAAAGAGTTTTTCTTTTAGAAGGGTTGAAACAAAGGCAGTTATCTCGCATCCAGTTTTCGGATAAATTAAAAATAAGATGAATCCGGTTAAGGCTACAAGAGTAGGCTGACTGTGTAAGTCAAAAAACAGCTGAATGTCATACGCATAGTTGTATTGCTTGCTCAATGCTTAATATTTCAAGTCATGCAATAGCTTGATGTATACATTGAATAAAAAGGGACAGACAAGCTACTTCAGGGACATGGAACATCAACCGCGTTTCTGCTATTGTTGCACGGCTGACTTATGTACATGTTGCTGATTTTATGGTTCTAGTTTTAGCAATTTTCTTAGGCTTCACTTCATGCAAGTAACCACAAATTTACGAAAAACTAAGTAAAAGGACACAAAGTATCCCTACCGTGCCTCACTGTAAGGTGAGTGCAGTATAAAATAAACTAGTAATCCACAATGGAGAGCAGAGTTCTCCTGCACTGTTAGCCGTAGGGACTAATCAGTACCCCCAGGACAGATGAGCTTACCAAGGCAAGTGAAGTTAAAAACCTAAAATGGGGAATAACTGATGTAGGCATGTGCTGTAGGCATCTGCCTGCTCCTTGTTGCCGCCTGAACTGGCGTGTTGATGTTTTCAGAACGTGCCCCACAGAGGAGCTCCACTTTTGCACTATTTTAAAGTCATGCATGGTCATTAATGCACGCAAATATGTATATTTTACAACAAAAATATGTTTGCCTACAAATACCCCAGTCTGAAATGAGAACTATCTTCCTACTCTGAAACATCGCTTTACTACCAGCTTCCAAAAATATGGAGGAGTAAAATACTTACAACTCGAAAGCCTAATTCTTATTGTATCGATCTGTCGGTCATTAATATTGGTCCTTCAATCTTTCCACCCTATTTCATGTTCACTCCTGTGCCTTGTTCATCTATTTTTCCATCCATTTCATCTTGTCTGGCGTCCTTTTCACCTGATCTATATGTCCATTATTTTGATCAATAGCATTTCATAATCACAATCTGTCTGCCTCTTCATCCTACTAAATATATAATTTGTTCCTGACTGTTCTTCATTCTGCCTGCCTTCTCATGCTTGCATCCCTCCTGTATATAATTTCATCCCTTCTTTATATTCTTTCATCATTTACATCCATCCTTCTAGTTGTTTCTTATTTATCTTTCCAAACTAAGTATATATCTACCTTTCCTATATATCTTCGCAGCCGACTTGTCTATATACAACCATTCTATGCTATGATGTTCATTCAACGCCTGTATTGTTTTTTATGAAGCATTTTCCCATAAAATATGTGGAGGGGGTATATAATAAGGGAGGGTGGGCTTGGGCAGAACCCCACAAATAAAAAAAATAAAACATTTGATCATTTTTTTCAGGCAAAAAACGTAGCGAGAAAAAAAAACTGGGCTGAATGAACATAGTTAATTTACATATTGACGCTGAATTTTGAAATGCTTAGAAACAAACTGAAAGCTAAGACTTCATTCTAATGAGAAAAAAATGACTTTTTAAATTCCATTGTTTGTGTGTAAGCAAAAGTATAAGGATGATGCAAAATATGTATTGGCCTAATGAAGAGGTCAGTGCCCCAGATAAGATTTTGAAGTGGAAGTATTTTACTCCTATTATTTAAAGTTGGGAGTCAAATTATTTTTTAGGGAGTACAAATGTAAGTCGAATCCCCAATGAGAGTATTTTCTAAGCGAGTAAAAATATGTATTAACTGAAAAACTGTAATTTTTAAAGATATTTATTTCTTTGCTAATATGAACTTAAAAAGATGTTTACTTCTTCCAGTCAGGCAGTTGTAATAGTAGTTTCTTCCTGTGGTACTACTTGCACTACTGGTCCAAACATATTCATGGCACTGTGAGGCTGAAAGCAGGGGTGCAAGATTCTACATGTGTTTTTTTTTGTTTTTGTTGGGAGTATATGGCAATTTATTAGGGAGTAAAAGTGACAGATACAACCCTTATCTATAGGACTGGAAGGGGTTCAGTTTTAAAAGGTTGCTTATTGTTTGTATGCTTGTTTGCAATGAAAGCCAGCTCTAGTCTGCTGGCCATAATGCCCCACTACGTTGTGAATTATATGAAGTGCAAGTTAATGGTTCAACATGTTCATGTCTGTTGGGGCAGTAGTCTTTCTGTTTAAAAAAATCTTTTTAATTACACTGTGTGAGGAATCGCAGGTATTTGCCCCTTCTCCCCAAGATTGAGCCCCCCCTTGTGAGGCTAGGGAGGTGAGCCCGCACCGCAACACCCTCCCTAGGGGTCGAGGCAAGTGGGACCTCACCGGGAGAGACTCTCCCTTTGGGGACAACCAGGAGTCCCATTCCTGCGAGGAACTCCCTAGACAAACCAATACAATCGTCTGTATGGTCAGCTGAAGATTAGAAGACTATTATTTTTGGCTCAAGGTAATACAAGAATAAAGCCAAGAATAAAGCCAAGTGCACAAAAAAGGAAAATATCCCTTTAATACAAGATGAATATGTAATTGCACTGAGGAGGAAGAGGGGAGAAGAACCTGATGCGCATGGGAAACCCCTGACATCATTACGCCGACGGAGCAAGAGAACGCTAGTACGAGACGTTGGAAGCCCAGCATGTGCAGTTACGAGAGGAGTGTCGGCAGGACTGAGAGAGCAATCGGCAACCCGGTGGTGGTGTGACCACGAAGTGGAAGTGGTGGGCAGGATGCCCACGGAACAACAGCGATACCACCTTTATTTGATGCGTGTGCGGCTTCCGAGCCGTGGTGCCAGAGCGTGTTGCAGTCCAGCGTGGACCCAAGGAAGTGAAGCAGAGAAGGCAAGAGCAGGGGAGAAACATCCCAAGCGAGTGCCAAACCCAAATACTGGTCCTCATCAAGAGAACGGTACCTGGGGAACCAGGAGAAGCAGGAGGCCTGCAGGATATCATTATTAATCAGCGAAAACACCTCCCAGCCACGAGAATGCGAAAGTGGATCTAACACTGTGTTGTAAGCAAATAACATCTCAGAGGGGGAAATAAAACTTTTGTATGAATGTGAAGCCTCATCCCAGTACTCAAAACTGGGTCATAAATAACATAGAAAGTCAGAACCGTACTGAACAGCCTGGAAGAGGGTGGCTGAAGAAAGTAGGAATAAAGTTGTTTTGGGAACTAATTGCGAAGAACCCTGAGTGTGGAGAAAACTGTTGTATGAAGGTGAAGCCTCATCCCAGTACACAAGACTGGGTCCTAAATAACAGCCAAAGTCAGAGTAGAAGTAAACAGCCTGGAAGAGCGGCGCTAAACCCACATCTCTGGGATTCAAGCAGTAAAGGAAAAGACATTCTAAGGTTGAGAATCGGTGGTGAGGTTAGGCAAGAAGAGGAGGCAAGGATATCTCTGACAAGTACTACTGAAAAAAGGGGCGCGGGAAAGAATATACATCAGAAACTGAGTGTTAAAAAAGGTTACAGTGGAGGAGCCTATACCCTGAGAAACATAGAAAGCAAGAGAGATAAAAGTTTAATTGAAGAGCTACAGGAACTGTTTAAAGAGACTGTCTGTCCCACAGAAAGGAAAGTTTAGAAACACAGGGACATAGGCTACCCCACCTGCCTACCACTTGCCGGTAGTAGATACTACACACGTTTGACAAATCACAGCATATGATTTGTACATAAGAGAGAACCCAATTTGCATGTAACACATTAACACATTTTATTTTTCTTGTGATTTAAAAATGGCCTAACATGGCCGTTGTCATAACCTTTTTCATGCCCATAGTTGCCGGGAATATACACTACTTAAGGCATATTCAAAAAAACTCATACAATGACTATTTGCATTTAGTTTTTGTACAGTGGGGGTTAGTACAAACTTTGACTTAGAATGTGGTTGTGATAACCAAACATCTGTCTAGTCGACACTAAATGGTGTTTCTAGCACGTAGGGTTGATGGTATTCTAGTGCCGTCTTCAGGACTGTTGCAGTGGACGGAGTAGTGTCATTGATGTACCCCAAAAATGGAACATCTAAAGGTAAAACAGTTAAAATCAGAACTTGGGTATCTCTCTACAGGAACAGTGGTGCCTGAAGTGTGTGCTGTAAACAATCCTACCTGAGCTATGGCTTTCCAGTGTCACAGGTGTGGAGAAGATCTATCGGGTTCTTTGCCTAAGGGGCCTTCAGTGCACCCTCGAATCATTAGATCCTGTATGATTAGGATCTTGTCTTCAGCTAGTTAGCTGTAGGGTAAGATAATGATTTTATCTAGTGATGTAAATGACTTCTATAAACATCAATTAGTCTTGTTTATTCGTCAAACACCAATTCTGGTGATATTGGTGAAATTTTGCTGTTAAAGGTGATGTAACCTACTTGTATGTACTTCAAACAGCCTTTTATCGTGAAAACGCCATTTCTGGCGGTGGTGGTGAAAGTAACTGTGGATCAGTGACTAGGATCAGGTAAACCACCATACTTGTGCAGTGCTAGTTTGCTGCTTAACTGTAATGGTGTGTTTGGCTTGCCACCGTGTTAAGCTGCTATAATTTGGACTCACTAGAGAATGAGGACCTCAGTTCACATAGTGATCCCTATTGTGACGGCTTTAGTATGCCCAGGGGAGAAAACCGCTCTAAAGCGGCGTTGCGGGCTTACCTGCGTCCGCTCGCTGGCGCTAGTAGCTGTGTCTGCGCTGGTGACTATAGCTGCGTGTATGCGTATAGACTACATTTGGGCACGTTGTTCATATCTACTCGACCGTGGGTATATTCCGCATGCGCGGGAGATAAGTGTTGCTGTCTTATGGTGACCTGGAATGGTAGTGTCTCTGTCTACGCTGATCTTATGTTTAAAGATGTGTGCGTGCAGCGTGTCTCATCCTCTTATGTTGAGGGGACTGGGTATACTGGCAAGAAATGGCTTGTTGCTCAATACAATTTAATGGATATGTGTTCAGCACCAGTTTATTGGTGGCAAGGGGTGCAGCAATGTGTCATTATGACCAATTTGGTAATCACACACAATAATATATATAAAATACAGGCATAACTGGCAGTTAAAATTTCTTAGCCATTGTGTTCATTGTTACATTATATTGGACAGATTACAGACTCATCTTTCTCTGATTTTTATCACATTAGGGTCTTATTTCAATAGAATAGGGTTCACTCATTTGTTGATTTTTATCACATTAGGGTCTTATTTCAGAAGAACAGGTTCCACTCAATGGCAACATTTAAACCGTGTTTTACCGTATCTAAACGGTGTACCCATTTTTGCTCTAATTTTCTCAATTCTAAATCTCTGTCTTCCCCTCTGGCTTTGACATTAATGGTTTGGATAACACACCATCTCAATTCTGTGTGTTTGTGTTTCTTTTGAACAAAACGAGCCACCATTGGTTTATCCTCTATTGAGTTTTTGAAATAGGACCTGTGCTCGCAGATTCTTTGCCTAAATTCACGCTTACTCTTGCCTATATATAATAGGTTGCACGGGCATTTAATCATATAAATGCTCCACTTTGTCAGGCAATATGAGAATGTTCTGTACTTCCAGATGGTGCCGTTGAGGGATCTTCTTTCTGATCTTGTGTGAGGTGGCATACTGAACACTTTCCACAGCGGTAATGTCCTACTATGGGTGGGAGATGCCAGAGTGTGGGTTGGAGTGTTGTTTTGGGTTTCTCTGTTGGGTACGTATGTACAGGATGGTCTTTCAGATTTCTACTTCTTTTGAACGCGAACCAATCTGCCTGACTAAACGGGCAAGAGTAGAACACAAAGAAAAGATGACATGCGTCACCACTTTCTCACCAGTAAGCAACGCGATCAGAAAGACTATCCTGACGAACTGGCATTTGTTACAAACAGACACCTTCTCACCAGAAACGCCACGGTTTGCGTTCAAAAGAAGTAGAAATCTGAAAGACCATCTGGTACATACGTACCCAACAGAGAAACCCAAAAAACTCCAACCCACACTCTGGCATCTCCCACCCGTAGTAGGACATCACCGCTGTTGAAATTGTTCAGTATGCCACCTCACACAAGATCAGAAAGAAGTATCCCTCAACGGCACCATCTGGAAGTACAGAACATTCTCAAATTGCCTGACAAAGTGGAGCATTTATATGATGAAATGCCCGTGCAACCTATTATATATAGGCAAGAGTAAGTGTGAAGTTAGGCAAAGAATCTGCGAGCACATGTCCTGTCTCAAAAACTCAATAGAGGATAAACCAATGCTGGCTCACTTTGTTAAAAAGAAACACAAACACACAGAATTGAGATGGTATGTTATCCAAACCATTAATGCCAAAGCCAGAGGGGGAGACAGAGATTTAGAATTGAGAAAATTAGAGCAAAAATTGATACACCGTTTAGATACAGTAAACGGTTTAAATGTTGCCATTGAGTGAAACCTGTTCTATTGAAATAAGACCCTAATGTGATAGATTACAGACTCACCTTTCTCTGATTTCTATCAAATATAATGTAACAATGAACACAATGGCTAAGAAATTTTAACTGCCAGTTATGCTTGCATTGTATATAATTATTGTGTGTGATTACCAAATTGGTCATAATGACACATTGCCGCATCCCGTGCCACCTCCTACTGACTCGGCTGAACCCTCAACAGTCCCGTGTGGTGTCCCGCAAGGCTCTTGCGTGTCCCCAACGCTCTATAATGTATTTACAAAGCCCCTTTTCGATATCCTTGACTATCTGGGTGTCACGTATACTAATTATGCGGATGACACCCAGATATTCATTCCTATCTCTGGCGACTATGAAACTGATAGCAAAACCCTCAATGAAATATACGCAGTAATACAAGCGTGGATGGCACACCATGGACTTTGTCTCAATGTCGAAAAAACTGAGTTGATTATCCTTGGTACTCACGCTAAACTAAAAAACTAAATACTGCTTTCAAATTGTTCACTATTGATGGTAACCACATCCCTGTCTCTAATAATACTAAAACCCTTGGTATCTACCTCGATGCCACATTATCCTTCACCAAACAAACCAATGCAGTAGCGTCTTCAGCGGCCTACACATGTAAACTTATTACCGCATGTAGGCCGTTTATCTCCACTCCCAACTGCATTACTCTTGCTAGAACGTTAGTCTTGTCCAAAGTAGATTATTGTAATGCCCTCTACTTAGGCACCAGCTGCAAAAATATTCACAAACAAGTAACTCGAAATAACGCCATTAGGGCAGCCCTCAACATCCCTAAGAAGTCACATATCTCTGAGAATAGACGTAATCTGCATTGGCTCCCTATAGAGCACAGAATATCCCTCAAAGCTCTTGCCCTTACCCACAGAGCCAGGGCTAACCTCGCACCATCCTACATCTCTAACCAATTTACTCCACACACATCTACAAGACCACTTACAACAGTTCAAGTTAACACTATGTCTATACCAATATTCAAACTCCATAACTCGGGAGGAGTTAGTTTCCCTGCACAAGCCTCAAAGCTATGGAACACACTACCTGTTCCATTCAGGTCTGTAACCTCCTTCAACCTATTTAAACGCAACACCAAACGTTGGCTTCGTGACCTGGACACATTGACAGCTTAACATCCTAGAGCTTAGATTTACTGCCTACCCACTGTACATATTGTAAATAATATTACTATCTGTCTCACCTTCGGCCCACCGCCTTAATTGCAACATGTATGCTTGTACCTGTAATACCAATGTATGTATTTATTTGTAACCGCAACTATTGTAACTGTTGCCTACTGCTTGCTAATGTAACTGTACTCTTATGTAACATGATCAAAAAACGTACGCACCCGTATGCCCCTGGGCCTGGTTGTGCTTTATAAATAAACCAAATACAAATACCAATACACTGGTGCTGAACACATGTCCATTAAATTGTATTGTGCAACAAGCCAGTTCTGTCCAGTATACCCAGTCCCCTCAACATGAGAGGATGAGACACGCTGCACACACACATCTTTAAACATAAGTTCAGCGTAGACACTGACACTACCATTCCTGGTCACCATAAGACAGCAACACTTATCTCCTGCGCATGCGGAATATACCCACGGTCGCGTAGATATGAACAACGTGCCCAAATGTATTCTATACGCATACACGCAGCTATAGTCACCAGCGCAGACACAGCTACTAGCGCCAGCGAGCGGACGCAGGTAAGCCTGCAGCGCCGCTTTAGAGCGGTTTTCTCCCCTCGACATACTAAAGCCGTCACAATAGGGATTACTATGTGAACTGAGGTCCTCATTCTCAAGTGAGTCCAAATTATAGCAGCTTAACACGGTGGCAAGCAAGCACACCGTTACAGTTAAGCAGCAACCTAGCACTGCACAAGTACGGTGGTTTACCTGATCCTAGTCACTGATCCAGAGTTACTTTCACCACCATCGCCAGAAATGGCATTTTCGCGATAAAAGGCTGTTTGAAGTACATACAAGTAGGTTACATCACCTTTAACAGCGAAATTTCACCACCACCGCCAGAATTGGCGTTTGACGAATAAACAAGACTAATTGATGTTTATAGAAGTCATTTACATCACAACTAGATAATCATTATCTTACCCTACAGCTAACTAGCTGAAGACAAGATCCTAATCATACAGGATCTAATGATTCGAGGGCGCACAGAAGGCCACTTAGGCGAAGAACCCGATAGATCTTCTCCACACCTGTGACACTGGAAAGCAATGACTCAGGTCGGATTGTTTACCGCACACACTTCAGGCACCACTGTTCCTGTAGAGAGATACCCAAGTTCTGATTTTAACTGTTTTACCTTTAGATGTTCCATTTTTGGGGTACATCAGCGACACTACTCGGTCCACTTCAACAGTCCTGAAGACGGCACTAGAATACCATCAACTCACTACGTGCCAGAAACACCATTTAGTGTCGACTAGACAAATGTTTGGTTGTCACAACCACATTCTAAGTCACCATTTGTACTAACCCACACTGTACAAAAACTAAATGCAAATAGTCATTGTATGAGTTTTTTTGAATATGCCATAAGTAGTGTATATTCCCGGCAACTATGGGCATGAAAAAGGTTATGACAACGGCCATGTTAGGCCATTTTTAAATCACAAGAAAAATAAAATGTGTTAATGTGTTACATGCAAATTGGGTGCTCTCTTATGTACAGATCATATGCTGTGATTTGTCAAACGTGTGTAGTATCTACTACCGGCAAGTGGTAGACAGGTGGGGTAGCCTATGTCCCTGTGTTTCTAAACTGTTATATTCCCTTATGACATAGGCCCCCCTTATCAAAAAAGAGGTCTCACACCCCCTATATATTGTAAACCACAGAAAGGAAATACATAAACATAAACTGGTGAATGAACTGGAGTCTCCAGGCGAAGAGAAGACTTCCCTTGTTTTATTTAATTAGTTTGAAACTATTGGTAGAGCTAGATAGGGCAGTTGTATGGTGGACAATATTCTTTTGGACTTCACAAAGACTTTCGTGCACCCTTAGTTTCTTAGTTAGGAAGGGCATTCCTGCTAGTTATATGGACAGTTAGGCTGTTTCATATTAGTTATAGTAAAAAGAAACTGGAACGTATCTTCCGTGTGTCTGACTCCATTTTCCGACCCTTAACAACTGTAACAATTATAAACAATGTCATTAACACTAAAGTTATTTGATCACACCCATCCCTACCCCGTCCACGAATAACCCCACTCTTAAAAAAAGGTATACGATTTGCAAGATGACTTAATTTCATGGAGAAACACAATTAAGTATTGATATGCATATTGGAGGTTATTGTTGTGCTAGGGTTTCATTTCTGTCTGATGTTATATTATAGAATTGATAATGTCGGTGAGAGTCCCCATTGGTTTACACTGGAAGTAGGCTGCTAGATGTTTGAGTCCCAAAGCCCTCCTCCTAGATGGACTCATGTAGTCCTTGTTCAATATCCTAACATGGTCCACATTTTTTTTTAAATGTACAAAACTGGGCAGATAATTTTTCATAATATATGTGACCTTCTCATTTATTGGAACTTACCACATTGGTTATCTAAATCAGGAACTCGTTTTTCTGATTTCAGTATGCTCCCAATGAGTAATTCAGCGGAGAGTAAGCTATTGGTAGCCAAATCTCTCACTTTCGTCACCATATGGTAAACCAATTTCTCTAGTCTTCCCAGCAAGCATACTCCAGAATCCTTTCGCAGTTGCGTTCCTGAGGTCTTTGTCAATTCAATGAGTACGGACCCCCTCAATTTAGGGCATGTCCACCATTTATCGAGGAACACTCCTTTTCCACCATATCCGCGGCAGCAAAAACTGCTGACCAAATATTCATAATGTTGTTGGTTTTCAAACATATGGTAGGATCAGTAGATCATTTTAAAATAGAGCTCCTTATGTTACACGCAGGAAGATGTGTGCACCTTATACTGTATTTGTTAACATTCTTCATCTGATAGTTCAACCAGCAAATGTTTATAGCAGGCTTTAACATGCCTACCCAGGTTTGCATCTACATAAGAGGTAATCATTCTCTATACATTTGAGATGAATCATCTTGAGATGTAAAGATTAGCGTTGCAAAGTTAGTTAGGGATCTGATAATCTGTGGTTTAATTGGTTTATTTAGGCGGCAGTGCTTAATCTGGTGGTAGCGCAACATTCACTCTCCCCAATCCCATGTATATTCTTTCATTGTTGAAAGGTTTGAACTAGCCCTTCTTGTAACGTGTGTGACAAACCCGTGCTCACCCTCCTAGCTGGCCTGAAAAGGTGTTTGTCTTGTATGCCGGTGCAAACTGAGGATTTCTGTATATAGGGGTGGCAGGAGCCAAGAAGGATGTCAAATGTGGTTTGGGGACCAACGTATCCCAAGTATTCATAGTGGTTTTAAGAGAAGGCAGCTTGTAAACTGACAGAGGCCTCTCCTTCTGTGGCAGCCAGAGAACACGTGTCAAGGGCCTTCCTGCAACTCTATTTTAAAGGAGTTTTCATAGTTTTGATGAGCTTGAATCAAGCCATTCTGAAATGACCCTTAGTTGCAAGGCTTGGTAATACCTTGGGATATTCAGGCAGGCTAGACCATCTTTGTCTCAGGGTTTGAGGTAACTGTTGCTCTTGATCCCTTGCAAATGAACTGCATTGTACTACTTGGTAAGGCCAGCAGACCAGGAATCAACACTAGAAGAAACTCGAGGGTGTAAAGCAACCTTAGGGCGACTACTCATTTTTACTGAGGAAATTCTTCCAAGCCAAGTGATTACAAGTGATTTCCATGATCTCAAGTCTTCCTGAATTTTGACCATCAGATTGGGGTTATTGGCTTCAAAGAGCCCTAACATTCGGAAGGGAAGCCACCTCAGGTATCCTATTTTTTTTCTTAACGGGAGGGTTTAGCCACAAGGAATTCCATTGGGAACTCTGAAGCAGAACAATTAGAGGTTCTGACTTATCTAGATTTCATAGTCCGTTGATATAGTTTGTAATACTGGTATTGAAGTTTCCGGTAGGACAGTGTCAAAATGATGTCACCAGCAAACAAGAATGCTTTAGAAGTTATGCTGTCATATTCTATACCATTAATGTTAGGGTCTACTCTGATGGCTTCTGCAAGGGGGTTAACTGTTAGGCCGACTAGTAGGAGTGACAGAGGACAATCCTGACACTTTCCTCTAGTAAACGAGAAGGGACCCGAGACCTAGCCATTCATCCCAATTTTAGCTTTGAGAGCCGTGTAAAATGGCGAGATTGCACTCAAAGAAATTCTTCAATCCCCTCAAACCGATCAAAGGTCATTTCAGCCTCTAATGCAATCAGAATGTAGAGGACCCTCTTGTGTGCGATATCTATCATATCAACCAAGTTATGCATATTATCTGCAGCCTTTCTGGATAAAATAAATCTGCATTAATCCTCGTAGTAATGCCTCTAACGTTTGCTATTATTTCAGCACTAAGTTTAGCATATATGTTCAAATGGGCTATGGGCCTATAGGGACTATAGTGGGGTGCAAAGTAGAGTGCCTTCCTGGTTTGGGAACCACTGAGATCAAGGCCTCTGTCATAGAATTCAGATTTTTCCTCACTGCATTTTAGACTTAACAGGACTTCAAGGTTTTAAGAGGGGAATTGCCACTTTTTATAGAATTGACATACAAAACTGTCCAGTCCGGTCGCCTTGTTCACTTTTTAGGAGGAAATTGTCCTGTCCACCTCCTCAGCAATAATAGGGGCTTCTAAAATGTGTGCTTTGTGTCTGATAACCTGGGGAATTTCAACTTATCTAAAATGATTTGTAAGCCCACTTCTGAGCCAGTATTTTCCCCTTTACTTTGTCGAGGCCTACACTTTATTGCACACGTGCAATGTGCACCAATCCAGCATTGCACTTCTCCCACTCCCAATACAACTTTCCCAATTCCTCTTGAATGAAGAACTTTTCATGAAGAAAATAAAACTTACAGCACTAACTTGGTCAAATGCATGTGATTGCGAAGGTGCGCTAGAGTCCCACAACTACTTGCCTACCCCTGTCAGAGGATGTAAAAATGGGAACCCTAAGGCTCCCCAGTGACATATAATCAGCACGTTAAGGTAGAATTGTACTATTGAAAGATTCTCCCTCCTGCTCCGTATGCCAACAATCCAGTTATTAAGTGTGAGAACAGGGCCCCCTTCATCATCGCAATAGCATGATCTTATATAAGAGGCAATGTAATTGGAAAAGGCCCTCCATGATCCGTTATGTGTGACGCTTTGACCATCTAATTAGGTAACATAAATTGTAAGTCACCACATTCCAGCCCACATAGCCAAGTTCACCTTTGAGAGAATAAGATCAGGTTTCTTTAATGTACTTGCAGTGAACTAACTGGACAAATCACCTCCTACCTTTTATTGCATCAATCTGTTTGGAAAAAAATACCTCCTTAAATGACCTTATGTTTATATGGCACTTTAACCCAAAGCGCTTTAAAATGAAACAGGTACAATGGAGGGAGAAGCATATAAACAATCATGATACAAACCAGTGTAACCTTACAGTCTCTTGGATCAGCTTGGCGAAAGCCAGCCTCTACCTGTTGGTTTTTGTGGTTCCTTTGCTCTCCATTGCTCCTTGCATAAAGAATTTGTTCCCCACTCATGAGTTATCAGGTTGAGAACAGTGTTGCCTGCTCCACCTGAGTTAGCCTATAATTCATATTTTCTCAAGTGAAAATAATTCCACAGTGCATCAGTGTCGTACTTTGAAGGCCTGCGCTTTGTCTGTCATTGGCCGATATTAAAGTCCCTGGATTTCATTAGGAGTTTGTTTTTTACAGTGTAAGTAACATTTCACCACACTATCCCTCAGCACTGGTGGGCCATCCTTCCTCATAGGATCTACCTGTGGACTTGATCGAGGATTACTCATTCTACACAGATTTCAAGAACTAGATGCCACAGCTAGGTCTGCATCCATGCAGTCAATCTTTCTTTTCCCTTCCCTCCAAAAGGCCCCTCAGATTTTTGTTTTCTGTTGTATGTCTGTTTTCCAAGTCATCAATTTGAGACATCATCACTTCCACATAGCTGTAATGTTCCTTCTATGGTGTTGACTCGAGTTCTGGAAGGATAACTTGAATTGCATTTTTGTTAGCCTCTACCTTTGCAGGTGTTGACTAAATATCCCTTTTAAGTTTTCTAAGTGTGGCCTCGTTGGACGCTGCAATTGCCTGAAGTTACTCTGTAATCTTGCGATTGAGGTTTGTCGCAGGGATGACTGGCAAGGCATTAGTTCACTTTTAGTGAGGGGTGAAGGGGCTGCTCTTGCCGCTGGAGAGCCCTTGATGACGTCTCTGCTACTCCAACACCTTTTATCCACCCAATCGCCATGTTACGAGGAGGGTTTGGAAGCATGCCAAACAGAGTAGGAAGGTTGGATTTCTTGGAAGACGGGTGTTTCCTCCTCATTTGCCCCTCTCTGGGCTGTTTAGCTGGAGGAAACACCCCCAGATAATATGTGGGGCCTCTAGTGGTGTCGTTTCCTGGACACCTGTGGCTACTCTTTTTGGCTGCTATATTGAAGGGGAATAAACTTACCATGCACCACCCAGATAGAGTCTGCACAGATGTGTCTCTTCTCTCTCTCTCTCTCTCTCTCTCAAAACACACGCACACGCACCCCTCTCCCTTGGCCCCCCCCCCATCCCGAATGATGGATTTAGTCTCCTCAGGCGTGCTTTAGCTGGAGCTGCTCTGGCAAGTTCTGCTACTTCAGCATGTCACCGTCCTGGCCCCGGCAGAATCCAATGTTCTTCTATAATGTAGGGCAGGGCACCTCTGGAGAGAGCTTGTTCCCTTCCCCCTGACCCTGCTGAGGCGGTGCACCTTTGTCTCTGCTGGTCGTCCATTCACTGCTCACACAGCACCTCCCAAATTGAGTGTCTGCTTCTTGCCCTGGCTGGTTCCTTTACTCCAGAAGGCCAAGTTCACTTTGCTTCTTTGCTTCCCAGTCAAATTCAGCAGCTGCTGAGTGGAACTGGTACGATCCTCACTTTACTGGATCTGTGGGACCCATTTATTTTGTCTGCGTGTGACGAATCCTTAGATGTCGTCACTTCTCCCAGAGGGGGAGCCCCTTCCCATGAGGCCAGAGAGATACCCTGCAAGAGGATCTCCTGGGGAGAGACTCCCTATCTAGAGACAAGGACGACCATCTAGGGAGAACAAGGTACAACACCCTACATAACTCCCTACTATGCAGACCCCAATAACCTAACCAACACTTCCATGTATCTCTGCAAACCTGAAGATTTACAACTACTGGTAGTAGACTTGGGTATCACTGCAGTGCCTGGAACATTGACAAAACTGAAAGTACTGAGACAAGGTGGCTCACAAGAAGCAGGAGGATTGCCTCTGAGCCATTAACAACAAGGACTGATGTTAAGCAAGGGTGGGACAAGCTATATAATAAGGAAAATGTGCAAGGTGAGGTATTGATTGGTGGGAGAAAGTGGTACTTGCGCATGATCGTGCCTGCAAGGTGGATGAGCGAGACTAACCAAGGGAGAGCAGGGGGTGAATGAGAATGTGAGAAGTTAACTGGGAGAGCGAAAGAGGGGTGACTGTGGGAGACAGTGTGTTCAGAGTGTAGTGTAATTTAGTGGCGAGGGGGGAGTAGCCGAGCGGAGAAAGTGAAAGAGGCTAGGAGAAGAAAGAAGAACAATGGCGTGACAACATGAGGGAGAGTAAAATGAGATCAAGAGGAAGAGAGGGGAGGGAGCAGAAAGAAAGGGAAAGGAAGGATAGAACATCAGTGTTAGGAGTACAAGAGCATGCAAGGAAAGAAGCTAGTGAGATCTGGGTGACTGGAAGGCACCTTCTGTTGAGAACATAAGTGTATGGGGACCCAGGTTAAAATTTACCCAGAGGAAGTAAGATAGAAAAGGTATTTGTCTTTAGGCCTTCATGGCCAGCCCGCTACTAGACAGGCGGTGTTCACGATCACTCGTGATCATCTTGAGATTTAGGGTTGCCTGGGCTATGGAGTGCCCCCCTCCAAGGGAGAAGGACAGTCGCTTTTTAATCATTCCCATTAAAACCCTTGGACTGTCTTTGAGAGTTATTGTGTTCTTGAGACCATCTTTGATGAATGGCAGTTTATCACTCATTTTAATATCATAAATCTGTGCTGTTCACTCTTTCCCACATGGAATAATGTTGTTACAGTAGCCGATTGTAGTTACAATGTTTGTAACCTGTTTTGTGGGAAGGTACTGGGACATATTTGGGTCCAATACTGTGGCTCTCATCTACTGTTTTTGGCCCCGTGATCCTGTTTCAGGCATTGTTTAACCCATTTCTTCCCTCCATTCTAGGAGCCATATAGGTTTAGTTAGCCTTTTTTTTGGGTGCTGCTTTGTTTGGCTTTATGAAGTGAGATTGAATGATCCATGTTTAACGGATTACTGTGTTCTTCTATATACTGCTTTGTTTGTATATAAAAGTACTTATTTGACAGAGTTTTTAACATCAGTGCAATACTAAATACATGTATGTACATTTCTACAGCATGTTGTGTGCTTTTTATATTGTCTATTTGTCTGGGGCTGATTGTATTTTGGTACCAGCCTACCACCCTTCTAAGAGTAAAGCCTGACTGTTCAACTTCATTACCTATTGTGGGAGTTGGGACTAGCTTGATGGACACCCTGCTATTTCCCTAAGCATAACTCTTCCTACAGCACTCACCAGCGGCCTGTGGAAAAACCTCCCTAACAGTTTTACTGTGACAAAATGACTACTGCTCTGCTGGAGTACGGGGATGAACAGTGGCTAGACGGTTTATAGTCATTTGGTCGAAAACAAAAATGTCGAAAGTCAAAATGTAGAAACAAAAATGTCGAAAAAAAAAAAAGTCGAATTTCTTTTTCAATAAGTTTATTTTTTTAAATGGGGGGGTTCCCCCCAAACCTCCTATTTTTTATTTTACCCCATTTTTTTACTTACCGAACCCAAAAAATACATATAAATAAAATAATAATACATTCTACTTTTTTTTGGACCTTTTTTTCGACATTTTTGTCATTCGACTTTTTTTTTTGACATTTTGACTGACCACCTGGCTAGACAGCCTGCTAAGCCCCACCACCACTAAACCACTAGTGATCCTAATTGTAAAGGTGAAACAGGCACAACAGGACAGGTATACCTGCTTTGCCTCTTTTGATAACGTGAGCTGAGGACAGCCTATACCTTTTTAGGAGGCGTGTGATCTGGTAACATTAGCAACACAACTTAAGTAGAATGTTTCTAAAATAAAAGAATGTCCAATCAAGGTTCTATAAACATATCTGTTTTAATCAAACAATACGATGTAATAATACAATTATAAAGCACTAGAAAAACCCACCCTGTAAAAGAATTACAGACAATGCAGACTTTTCTGAAAGGATACCTTGGCAATGAACAAAGGGCGTTCAGGCAATAGATTGACATAAATGTCACTATTCAAAGATATGCCTTTGGAAGGAAAATGGTAGAGAAGGGGGCCTTAAAAGTCACTATTCTAAAAAGTATGCGTGGGGGACAGAGCTTCTTAACAGTAACGGGTCCTCTGGCGTCTGGAAGGCATAACGCATGGTTGATCCGGCTTAAAGGGGTCTCAAGGAGAGGAAACAGGATTCCAGGTGCTTCTGGGTTGCTGGGAGTCGAGTTCCAATCCATGGGCTCCAGGCCAAAATGAATGCTTCTTTTCTACACTCCCACTCATTGGAGACTGGCTGGCATCAGCAGGGGATCCTTCACCTCCAGTGAACAGGGGCCTGGTTCCAGTGCAGTTATCAGAAATGCCTTGGTCCACAAAGTTTCACCCTCACTGTTACCTTGGATTGGTTGGGGGACAGAGCTCTCCTCTGCCTTGGAGGAATTCGGTCTTCACCACAATGGTGGAGGACTTCAGAATGGCTTGTACTCCCAAAAGAGGTCTAGGGAATTCTTCTTGTTCAGAGATGAATCAAAGAAGAGAAAGATTTAGTTTCTTTTTAAACGCACAATATCACAGGAGATTGCCCCCTTGCAGGAGGCTTGATTTTGGACCAGTCACACCCAAAGCGCCTTGCCTGCAGGAAATAAGGGGACAGGGAGTGGTAGAGCACCTTAACGGAAACCAAGATGGGGGAACCCTTCTGTGTGCCAACTTCCCGCTTCTGGCTTCTCCAACTCCACCCCCTCATGCTTGCTGACTTCAAAGGAACTTCAGCAGCCAGGACCTTGGTTTGTGAGTGGCTCTTGTATCTCTGTGCTGCCTTTGAGGCACTAATTCTAGGAGACCTTCTTTGGAATTTTGCTGTGCCCTGGGAGGAAGTTGTTTGCTTTTTCTGGGAGATCCAAGAGGCAGCAGTCTGGCCATTATCAAGAGGGCAGTTGTGGAAACAGACCAAACACCAATCCACATCATTCTGGTCATATCTGGGCTCTGCTCACAGAGCTGGCACTCGTGTGCTAGCAAATTGTTGTGGCTGTATAATTGTGTGCTCTTATTCACGCTTCCACATCCAGACATGGCTTATATTTTAAGATGTACATGCTACCAGACTGACTATAATTATCAGGGTTGGGAACCAAAGTGCAAAGAATTAAAAAGCCACCTCTGCCTGAAGGAACTTTGGGTTCCAGCAGCTGTGAGCATTACACATGTAACATTTGAACTTGCCAGTGCCACTGCGTAGCTGGGGTGGAGGGCACCTGTAGTCGCAGCAAAGGCACATGTCTGCACTATACTTTCTGCATGCAGGATCGTGTCTGCTTAGCCGATCTCCCTTTCAGACTCAGAATTACCTGCATCATTTCATATTAATAACATTCTAAGTGCAGGCTATCCTGCCCTCACCAGATGGCATTCTGTCATAATTACCTATAGTGACAAACCTTTGGCTACTATCTCAATCTTTAGATTGTATTGTATTGTATTGTATTGTATTGTATTGTATTGTATTTGGTTATTTATATAGCATCTTTCCCCACTTGTGTGGCCTTAATGCGCCTTTTCCTCGGTTGGAACGCCTTTGGTGACCGTAGTCTATGTGGTTGGAAAATTCTATAGCGTTTAGCTTAGGAGATGCATGTGTGCACGTTGGCGTTCTAAGACTTGGGTGGCTGGCAAGGCTCGACTAAGCAGCCCAAGAGAGGTCAGACACATGGGTGGGTGCTGTTGAGGGTTAGAGATAGATTGCTATTGTTGAGAGAGTCTATGTGAGGCCAGCTATACCGGTTTCCTTTCGGACGTTGGTCGCTGTAGGCTTGTGGCAGAGGTGTTGAGGTATGTCAGGTGTTTCCATCTGGACGGCTATGTGTGAACTAGACCAGATGTGCTTGGCCATAGCCGTATTCTATCCTGCATGGGTACTTAACCGTACCTGCAAGCTACGTCCACACTAGTGTTGTGAAGATATACGTACCGTAGTCTGCAAGATCACTCGGCTGGGGCAATGTATGCCCAGGTCTAGAATTGAGAGTCCTATACCAATGGGCCTATCTTTCATAATGTAGCAGGTATCTGCATATATTAAACGGAGATGGAGGCTACACCTAGATTTGAGAATTCTGTATAGTGGGAGAAAGGGTTATGTTTCACAGTGCAGTAGGTTTTAATCATACAGTAGACCATGATGATGGCTACGCCTAGTTCTGAGAATCCTGTACAGTAGGAGAGAGGCCTAGGTCTCAAAATGCAGTAGGTTTCATCATGTAAAAAACAAGGGAGAAGGCTACACCTAGATTCTAGAATCCTGCATAGTGGGGGTGGGGGGGATAGGTTTCACAGTGCTGTAGGTTTCAGCCTATAGTACAGTAGGTTTCCGTAGTGTAACAGAAATTGATGGTTTGTTGTACCTAGATTTGGAAATACCTTTGTAGTGGGAGATTGCTATTGTTGAGAGCTTCCCTGGATGAGCGATGCAGGTTAAGAGTGATTACTTAGTGATGGCGTGTGCTACCCCGGGCTAATTATTTCATTGTTAATCGTCTCTCATGTGTGCCGTTGGGCAGGGGCACAGTGAGAATGTTGGGTGTGCCACAGCGAAAGCTGCTGGCTTAGCTGGAGTGCTTGTCCGGTGGGAGTGTTGTTGTTGGGTTAATGGTGGATCTGGTGTGCCACAACAAAAGCTGCTGGCTTACCTGGGGTACCAGTCAGCTGGGGGTTTTGCTGAGCAATATGTGGTGGTGTGTCAGGTGAAACCACTGCGAGAGCTGCTGGCCCCGGAGTTGTGATTGATGCAGGGGTGTTTATTAGTGGTGTATTCACGGGGTGCAGTGGATTAGGAGAGTATTGGGAAGAGCCAGGGCCTTCCTGAATTTCAGGTCGTTTTCCGTGTTGCGAATGTGTAATGGAAGGGAATTCCAGATGATTGATGCTTGGACGAGGAGGGAGGAACCGCCAAGACTAATGGAGCAGTGGGGTGGGATCAGTAGGCAAAATGCAGTGCGAGATCTGAGGTTCCTGGAAGGTTAGTAGGGGACAATTTTGTCTGAGGAATTCAGGGCCGGTGTTGTGGACTGCGTGCTGGGTGATACACATGGCTTTGAAGGTGGTGCGTGGAGCAATAGGGAGCAAGTGGAGGACTCTCGGGGTAGTGCTGATGTATTCTCTGGCGGGCAGGTTAATAAGCAGGGGTGCTGCTGCATTTTGGATTCTTTGGAATTTCCTTAGTTTGGATGCTGAGGCTCCTAGGTAGAGGTAGTTTGTGTAGTCTAGGTGGGAAAGGATGATGGGGTTGATGGCCGAGAATGATGGGGATAAGTGAGGTAGGGGAAAATCCGCCTGAGGATACGTAGGTGGAAGAAACAAGTTTTGGATACGCTGGTGGTGTGTTGGATGAAGGATAAATTTGAGTCAAATTTGCATCCAAGGTTTTGAACCACGTTAGAGGGTGCCAGTGTTTGTCCTAGTGATTTGGGACACAGGATTGGTTGGGGGGTGGGGGGTGAGTGATGTCTTCCTGCAGACTAGGATTTTAGTTTTCCAGGGTTGAGGATGAGGTGGTTGGTTGTCATCCAGTGATCAATGTCAGAAAGGCACAACGAAAGGTCCGGGCTGCCACAGCCTTCTGAGTTTGGAATTTTGAGTATGATCTGGTTATCGTCTGCATAGTTGCAGATGATTGTGGGAATGGGTTGTATGCAGAAGCTGAAGATTAGCATTTGACTATTGACCTCATCTTGACTATTGACTGCATTTTACTATTTAGTGTATCTACAATCCTAGTTCCCCTCTCTAAGGCCTTTTGCCAGTTTTCCTGAAGGTTACTGCTTATAGACGACATAATTGCTCATTTGAGACTGGTTGTTGCCTTCATTTGACACATTCTTCAGGTGTGGCCAACTGCCATAGGGCTGACGCACAGCTCCTTGTGGCAGATCAACACAACCAGGAATGACTCTGGGGCACTCGATTTTGGTGTAGGTCCTGTTCTCTTTCTGTCTTTGATCACCTGTGAAATGAATTTACTACAGCTGAATGTTTTGCATTTGAGGCTTCATTTCGTGTGGTATAGAAAATTCGGTGGAATGTCAATTCACCAAAATGTCTGGGGTAACGGACGTGACATCTCGAACACAATGGCTTGATGGGAAGTGATGACCTTTCACCCTTACAACATCTTTGGAAGTGCTGTAATTTGAGTTCTTGCCTTAGGCCCTGCAACTATAAGAACTCCAAAAGAAATGGTCTAGCTCCTGTTGTTGCTACAGTAGATAGGAGATGTTCCAATTACACCCTCATAGGGACTAAGACTGCCCTATTGATCTACTGCCAGGATTACATTTCCTTCAGCAACGGTGTTTGCTTTTTTAGGAAAAGAAAAAGAGCTTCAGGACCTCTACGTACAAGGAATCTTGTGGAAGGAGTTTAACTGAAATATTACCAGGCAAACTACTTAACATATATTTTTATGGGAAAAAATGGCAGCAGGACCCTGTGTGGATTATAGGGAAGTGGGCTTCCTAAAATGTCATAAGCTATCCTGGAATAGCCATACCTTGCTGACATCCAGGTTTTGGAATGATTATTTATGAAGTCAGGTGCTTTTCACGCTTCTGTTTCCCTGTGCACAAGAAAGAACTCCATCCCCCAAAGGACTTCAAAAGAAAGGGGGGGGGATTTTTAATATTGGAAAACCCACTTGTCCATGACCGTCCAACTTCTCATGCCAAGTAGTAAATACTGATGCCTTAGGTCATTCAGTGCAGTATTTCCTCAGGACATGCCAGGTAAGTGAGAAAAAATGCATAAGGTTTCTGATCTTGCTGTAAGGAATATGCAGAGAACCAGAACCAAGGAGCAAGCTCTGGCTTTAAGGGCTACCGGACAGAACCAATGGCCAGGTCACAGCACTTTCCTACCGAGCTGCTGAAGATGAGGCAAGTATCCTCCCTTAGCATACAAGATACTTGTCGCCTGAAGGTATCTCAGTCTACTATTCACGTGTTACCCAAACCAACAGGCATTATAATGCTTTCCTGTAATTCTTGCAGCTCAGGGGCATAGCGCAGGCCTCTAATACCATGGGCAGATCACATGGAACAGCCACAAGCTATGTCTGTCACAAGATGTGGTAAGGGCAACTGCACAATATCTCAAGACGTGTCTGCAAACAACTCAACATTTAGATATGGCCTGTATCATCCCTATGTTTTTGAGATTCAACTTAACAAAAAATACTGCGTTTGAGGATCCCTGAGCTCTTGTCGAGTTCATTAAAAGTGGGAGAATGCTGATGCTTCAGCTCTGCCAAATGTAGAAAAGGATTGAGTTGGAGATACAAATTGTAATGATGACTTACTGCTCATCGGCACCTGTGGCGTTGTTCTTGGTCAGACATTATAAATCACACAAATCTTAAAACCGTTGTTCTTAATGTGTTCATTGAATATGTATTCTACATCTAAGGTAGCATTGGTAGTTGTTTCATGTTTGTTCTTATTGACGTTTCCCTGCTGGAAGCTAGTTCTTGTTGCCTTTGGTACTGGGACATTGCCAGTTGTTTTTTCCTCACCGCCTTGCATGAGGCATCTATATTTTCCAGGGCCTATGACATTCTGATGGTATAGTTGTGTTCCTTATTGCTTTTTCTGTTCATGTTCGTTGGGTTGCCAAATTGCCCAACCTGTTTTGGCCGTACTAGTTCACACTGAACAGAAAATGTGGTTCCCATGGTATTTCATGGAATATTCTTGAATATCAAAGGGATTAGTCGTCTAATTAAACATTTTAAAAAATGTATACACCTCATTAAGCATGGAGCATCCATGTCCCTTCTTCAGGAGATGCAACCTGATGCCATTTGAGATGGCAATGCGTGGGTGAAGCTAAAGTAACTGTATTTGACAAAGTGTCTGACTCTGAGGACTGATAAATCCTGACAGATTTAGGAGTAGCGAGGACTCCCACCACCATCATGTATATGACTGTACCCACGATAATTCTGCATTTTGGAATAATGTAATGAAGAAATGGTTGCCACACAAGTTCAGAAATATTTTTCTAGAGGTTGATTGTCTATACAAATATCTTTCTGTTGATTACGAACAGTCCAGAGTTACACTACTGCGGATAGGACACATAAGGCTTTAGTTTCATGTCTGGGGGAGGTTATTTGTGAGATTCCTGAAGGATTGCCTCTCCTAGTCACCAAGTATGTGCATTTGTATCTCTGGTACACTATTTTGAGTCCTCTGTAGATTAAATTTTTCTGAATAATCACTCCTGTTGGGGCCGGTTAATTATGAGATTTCCCTGTTAGTCATATCTGACCATGCCCTTGCAAAATCCTCCCTAAAGAGTCACCAACATGGGGCAGAACTTGGGAGTTGAGATTCAACAGTGCCCTATTATTTGATAACGAATGCAGGCTTTCACCTCAACTAGGATTGAAATTCTTCTTCTCCCAATAACGGAGATGCTTAAAAAACCTCATCTTTGCCGTGCTATTATTTAGTTTGTTGGTAATAGGAAAAGTAATTTATAGGATGAGACTAGGTGTAAATGAACTCCCTTTATAAGAGCAGAGATATTCTAAACCACTGCATCTAGACCAGTTCACTACGCCAATATGATTACATTATATTCAGAGTAGAACTCCGACTGCTTCTCATGCGTGCAATTCCCTTATAGAGGTAAAAGCTCAGTACTATGGGGGCGGAAAAGAGATGTGGAAACACATGGTCAGCTATTTAAAAGCTTTAAAAAATAGAAACCTCATACTCCACCTTTTATGCAATGGGTCAAGTGGCTCCTTTACAGAGGATTAAGAGGCTGTAAATGATTTGCGCATTAGACACGCGACTCTTAAGAATTCTCACTGTGTGACGATGAAATTGATTGTTAGGCCCTGTACAGGAGCTCACACGAGGACTGATATTATTTTTGCTAGAAATGGATGTCAACGGGTCTCTTTGCAAACCAATCAAACAAGAAGTGTCCATGATATGCATTGTATATAGGTTGGGTCCCCAATCTTTTGGATTCTGTCAGTGGCTCTGCTGATTCATACCTTTCTACCATCACTCTAATTCCAAAGGTGCTCTGGAAATTCAATTTGAGCAGGAAACCTACCACTAATTATCATGACCCCTCATTGCCCACCCATGGGCCAGTTCTCCAATTTTATTTATTTATCTGGTGTTTTGTAACATGCTACAAGTATACATTCATGCTTGAGAGCACAAGCCAAACCAGATCACATAATTATGTCTTCTGGGGCTGCTGGCTTTATATAGTCAAAAGGTGCATGGTTCTATACCCCCTCACCTGCATCACTAAACTTGGTAGCTTGGTTTCTGAGCAGCACACATTGCATCATTCAGCCCTATCCCAAGAGGACATGGAAATAGCTCGGGTGCCTGGAAACCTTCTACAAGGACCCATTACAGAAGCAAGTGGATATGCTTTTTCCATTAGGCATTTGAACGGGAGGCAAATCCTCTGTGTTCCCTGAATATAATATCCTATTTCTTGGGCTGTTGTTGAGAGACTAGGCGACCTTCGCCCTGGGCCTGAATAACCCCATGTAGCAGCGGGAATGTGGACAGCTGGTCAGGGAAGGAGGGGAATCTTGCCTTAAGTTTGTTTCTTATCCAGAAGTACATCAAAACCTCGAGGGAGGTGGAGCCCACTCTCTCCCTGAGTTGGTCCATGGACATGCATTTCCCCTCAGGATAATAGTTCCCAGGCATGCCCACACCAACCTTAGTGGTCCATTGTATATACCCCTTCTCCCCAGTGATCTTTATTCTAGCTACGTGCCTGGCCGGTTTTAACAGAGTGTATAGGACACTAGATGCCCCTAAATGATCTCCCAGAACTAGAAAATAACTGCGGGTAGTCCTGATATGAGGGTAGTAGAGAATAATAACATTGAGAAGCAGGAAGGCACTATTCTGATATGATATGATAGGTTATTTATAACGCGCTTAATACACAGAGGTTTCTAAGCGCGGACCCCGGGATCGAACCTGTGTTGCCCCGTGTCATCTTGCTTCCAAGGCAAGCACATACCCCCTGAGCTATCCTCCCGAGACTCTAGAACTTGAACAACAAATAGAGCAGGACATTTCATCAGAATCATAAGGAACACATACGATTCTGTATAGCTATCCTGAGGGATTGCTAGCATTGTAGGAAACCCACAGGGACCGAGTACCTGTTAATTTAAATCAACCATGTTACTCCTGTTGAGAGTTGGGTCATGTAACATGGAATTGCTCTCTAAATAAAATAAATGTTGCCCCTGACCAGACGAAAGAAAACCCCACCTGGGACAGGCTGAATCAAGAGGGAAAAGTAGAATGGTCATCTAAACCCATCTCAGATATCCAGTCATATGTTACCTTGATGGCAGTGGAGGAGTACCTAAAGAAACGTGGTTGGAAAAGAAATCTACCTCAAAGTTTATGTGGTGGTTTGTGGACCGTCAATCCCACGGTTTCACAGGGAAATACAGTGGAAATCAAAACCAGATTAACCTAGATTTTCTTTCCCGATTCCCGAGTGAAACGTCCTGGTCTGACCGCATAGTGGAAGGGTTTGTGAAAAATTAGGTTTTTCACTGCCCAGTCCTGGGGGACCCTTTATTCAGGTGGCCAGTAAAGGGCCATCGCTTTTGGATCCTGACCCTAGGGGGCGGACAAGCGAGGGAGGATCGCCTGGGTGAGGGATCCTTGAGGAGTGAGGATGGAACACCCAATGGTGAGACATGGTATTCCCCCTCCCCTGTTCCCACTTCCTTACCCGATATTCCCTCAGTCGTCATAGGCTACTGTTGTATTAACTCTCTTCCACCTCCGCCTCGACCCTCGCAGGAAAATCAAGCGAGGATACCCTTAAAGAACAAGCACATCTTACCTTTAGGGACACAGTTAAAGAAAGGCCTTTTGCCATCAGACACCTTCCAGAGCCTTACTCCCACACATAACATGCAAAATACCAGTCCCACAATCCTCCTTTCCCTCTTTATGGTCTAATTGCTAGTAATGGAAAAGACCACCTCTCCTCTAAAACTTTAAGAAAAAGACCTCCTTTTTTGACACATCCCAGAACTCTATACTCTCCAAATTGATAAGACACTACAACTCCCGTAACTCTTGCCCTTCCCACTCTACTTACTCTACTGAGCTAAGAAATATCTCTCATAGAAATAACAGGGCTATGACTTCCTATGGGATTCGTCCATATTGTCCCCAAAGAATTGTGAATCGAAGTGGTCATGAGACGGGTCAAGAAAGTCCTGCGCACAGTCAAAAGTCTTAGATTTATGATGCAGAAAGGAACGTTTGGAAAATGAGATAAAGATGGTCCAAGCCCGATCAAGGGAGACCAATTGAGAACATTATTTTAAAGTGGATCTGAGCCCGGCGGAGGGGGACCCGGGGTGAACAGTGAATCATCTGAGAAATTGTGCATATGAAAATCCTGAGAAGGAAGGCACTTTAATTTTTGTTTGGCGCATCAGGCCCTCTGTAATAAGAGACTTTGAATGCAAAGAGACTTTGGCACAGAAAGCCCTGATGTTTAGGTTTTGAACTGCATCTTTGTGCTAGAGAAGCCAGAGCATGTGCTAAGCTAGAGTGTGCCACCTTGTCCCGCGCTGAAAACGCAGAGAAGGGGAGCAATGGCTCAAATATCCTGACATATCATTTCTTGAACACTTTTCTTTTGAATAACATTGTTTCCCACACTATTTGTATTTAGAAGTAAGGATTGGCAATAGGTTTATTAGTATAGGCCCTTTTATTTTGACAAGACTCTACTAGGACTGCCTTATCATTATTTGTTGGTCGTAGCTTGCTCCTATCTTTAAATTTAGGAAAGCTCAATAAACACCCTTAACTGTGATCACTTGTGTCGTTTTACTGTTTGATACCATGCCTTCCTTACACATGAGACATCACAGAAAATACTAGCGTGTTTTTAAAATTAGCTAGTCAATCTTGGAATGTACAGGGTTTGGCCTGATGTAACATAGTACAGCTGTGGAAACTAGGAATGTATAACAGTGCTTTTGAAATGTTTTCTGTGATTCTCTAAATTGAAATACAGGATTCTTTAACTGAATGGTCAAACTGTGAGTATATTGGAACTGTGCAAACTACAGGAAATGCTTGAGATTGTAAAACTGATCTACTGGGTTTCGTCAAACTGCATGCATATTGTATTAAATCTAGGAATCTGCTGGTATGAAACAAAGTAGGAGCATACTGGGATTGTCAAACTGGGCAAATACTTTGTTACTCAAATTGGGACTATAGTGGGATTGCTAGACTGGGGGATATATAGCATGTGTCAAACTGAGATTGTACTGGAATTGTAAAAACTGTGAATGTCAAATTGGGAGTATGTTGATATTGCCAGATGTATGCTGGGATTGTACAGTTCAAATACTAAAATTGTACAAAACTATGGATATATACTGGGTTTTGCTGCTATTGCCTAACTAAAATATACTGGTATTCCCAAAATGAATATATTTAGGAAAGAAACTGGGGATGTACAAGCATTGTCCAAACTAGTAATATGATAGAATCGTGAGTAATGAATGTTCGTGTGATTTTTGTGTACTAGGTTACTGTACAAAATGGGGAAACTTGTAGATGGTCAAACTGCTAACATACTCCGATTCGAAGAAATGCAGAAAGAAAATGGTCAAACTGGGTAAACTGGCATACACGTATACTGGGGTTGTTAAACTGGGAATATTATGAGGTAGTCATCCTCCGAATATACTGGGATGAGGACCTGCGATGGCCATATTGACTGGGCCCTGGCTCATCTGGACTTGTTCAAGTTCCTTCTTAAGCTGCTGAAGTCCCATACTGGTCATCTCCTCATCCTCCCCTATTCCTCCTTCCAGCCTGGAGTGAATGTCCCGTCTTGGGACCATTTTCTGGCCGTTGCTGTGCTGCCTTCCTGAGAAGTCCTGCTGGACGAAGCAACTTAAGGCAGGCAGTCTCCCTGTCCTGGATGAGCAGCGGGCTGCTACCACTACACCTCCCTCACCCCTGGGACGTCCTGGGTCACTGCCAGCCGTTGCTCCCATCATGGGACCACTCTGAGCTGGCGAGATCCTCCCTTTGCTACTTCTGCCGGTGTGTCATCTTCCTGAGTAGCAGATTATTATTATTATTTTCGTCGTCCTGGTCCAGGGTTCAGGTCTCTGGGTACCACATTCCTTTTACAGCGCTGTACTTACGGGATTCTCCCACTATTTTCGAGCTGAACTGGTACCATGAGTATTTGACGGCAGAGTACTGAAATATTCCTTGAATCAAAGTCTAGCATGGGGTGCTACGGCCCTTGGATGTGGGAGTAGTGGGGTGTTGTGACCAACTGCTGATTGCCATTAACTTGCATTGGTCCCGAATCATGCTTTACATCCATCCTTCTCCAGCTGCCTAAATCGAGAAACAGAAGCTGAAGCTCTTGAGGGGTTTTCCCCTTGTGTTTTCTGTGGTCAGTTGTTTATTTGGCTGCAACTGTGGGGTAGATATAGTACTTTACTGTAAAACGAGTGCCTGCCTGTGGAGCTTGTCCTGTTATTTCCTATGGGGAAAGACTCTAAAGTGATTGAAAAAGGTACGTACCTGACTTTAGACATTTTTGCATGGGTCCCCAGAGGGCCCCTGTAGTTTCTCAACAAAGACTGGATTTTTAATACTTACCTGTGCTTTATTAAGGTACTAAATGTATCCAGTCGCTACATTTCACTCCATTCCCGTGGGGATTTCATGTTGTAAAAGTATCCACTTGTTACAGATGTTCCTATTCAGATCTAGGGGCGGGGACTGGGTCCTGTTAAGGACCAGTCCCTTTGGACTCATTTGCATCTAAATTTTGGTTGCCCTCTGGGTGTTTAAATATTTTAACCGCTTCACTCCCTCTAGATGCTGAACTTCCGTACAGGATCTACCGGTGGGTTGGATGCTACAGGATGTGGGGAATAAGGTCTCAGTTCATGTATTGGCACTGTAGATTCTAAACATGACTATGTGATATGGTTGTAGGTCATTTGGTCGAAAACCAAATGATCGAATGCCATTTGATCGAGAGTCAAATGGTCGATTTTTTTTTTTTATTTTTTTTTTTTTATGAGGGGTTTTCTCTTACCAACCCCCCTTTTTCTATATTAATTTTTTTGTTTTACCAAACAAAACAAAAAAATATATAAATAAATAAATACAAAAATCGACCATTTTTTTTCCGACCATTTGACTTTCGATCAAATGGTCATTCGACCTTTTATTTTCGACCATTTGACCGGACAGCATGTGTTACATATTAGCGATGTCTATGGATCACCCTTCAATACTTTAGGATTATAATGCAAAGGGTTTGACACCATTTATAGGCCTTACATTTAGCTTTAGGAGTTTGAAGGGTCTATGCTAAAACCGTTTACCAGTGTTTTGTGCACTGATTTTACTGTGCGTTGTGAATGTATAGTTGTTTAATGAGTGGATATTTGAGTACATCTGTACAGTGTAACCTTTTGGGGGATCTGTTAGAATTAACTGTATTCTCCAACCTGTTTCCTTCTGCATAATGCAGCCAAGACACCTCTGCATTTGCTACATCTTTGAGCATTTTTGTTCCGTCTTGCAGTTGGAAACCTGTCTTACTCTTAGGATAGATGTTTTTCACACCCCTCCCTAAAGGGCTTTGGAAAAATAACCCTGTTGGCACATATTGGGTTTCTCAAACTGTGGAGAGTAAACTGGCATTGCCAACGTGAGAATATACGGTTCTATGTGAAAATATACCCAAGGAAAAAGTTGGCAGGTAGGCGATTTTTTTTTTCTTTCTTTTTTCTTCCCACCCACCCCCCTGCACCCCTAAACGCCTTTTGTCACATATTCTAGGACAGCTATTGGTTACTATTCTAACTCCAGTCGTAGTATATTTGAGGAAAGTGCTTGATTTTCGTGGGAGTACAAATTTGGGGAAATGTTGCTCCCCTTGCAACCTTTCCCAAGGCGATTTTATCAGTAGGTACTGAATATACTAGTAGTGTGAAGTTTACTCTTATACTTTGGTAGTCGTACTGGAGTATGCTAGTGTCATAATTATTTTAGATTAACCAGTTTTTCAAAATGGTAGTATACTGGACTATTCAAACTTTGAATACACGAAGATAGTCAATTTTGGAATATGCTTGAAACGTGCACAGTGGGAATATCAAACTGGAAATGCACAGCAATTTTGAAAAGTTGAGGCATTATTGTCTGGGGCGGCAGGCCGTTCCTGTCGGTAACAGCATATCACCCAAGTCAAGCTTTGGTCCCGTAATGAGGGCCATGGGGACTTTAACAGCAGTTTGTGCCTGCCTCCCGAGGTGATAAGGCAATCGGCACCATACCAATACGGAAAATGGAATCCAACTAACAGGAGCGGCTTCCGGGATAACCTTGCATTTATTTTTCATGTTTAAAAAAAAACTTCAGGACTCAAGGCATTGTGGGTGCTGCTGTTGGTGCAGGGCAAATGCACGGCAAAGGCAGAGATGGGAGGGGAGCTGTTTGGTTGCTCAGAGCGAAGGCTTACACTAGTGATTACAGGTGGTATTCCAAGCAGGGTGCCAATGAGTATTATTTAACAGTAAATTGGCAATAAAATTGAATTTTTTTATCAGCTCAATGGGACTATGGCATACATTATGCAAGGTTAAACAGGTAATATACCAAAATTATGTAAACTGATGTATACTAGTTTTGTGAACACCTAATTGTTCTGGAGTTGTGTATACTGAGATTTCGTGCACAGCATGGTCATACTGTTATTTTCAAACTGGTAAAATACTGTGGATTTGCAAATTGAAAAAATTATAGCATTGTTACAACTAGGAATATATTGGAATAGTGCAAACTGGGAGTTGTCTCGGATTGTCATTTTGGGAGTAATTAGGATCGGCAAACTGTGATTATGGGGAGCGTGCAAACTAGTAATATACTGGGGTTTGTCAGACTGAGCCTTAGTGGAATTGTCAAACTGGCAATACTCTAGGATTCTGTAACTTGGGAATGTCAAACCAGAAATATACTGGTACCTTAGAAACAGGTAATATACTTGGATTGTCAAACTTGGAATTCATGGTAACTTTGAAAATCGAATGTATTAGGGTTGGTCAACTGAAGTTTACTGGAGTTCACAAACTGGGAGCCCACTAGGTGTCTCAAAGTTTAAGTGATCTGGGATTGTCAGTCTAGGATATATTGGCCCTTCACACAAATTGGATATGCTGGGGTAGTCAAATGTTTGCATCTACGACTACCTTTGTGAGAGGCATAAATGGTTACATAGCTGCGCAAGGACCAGATTTATTCTGGTCTATGAAAGGTGCTATTTCAGCGCCAGATAGGTGGGGGCACCTACGGGAGAAAGCAAGAGGGGATGGGACACCTCCTAGTGGGGAAAACACTGGCACACAAACTAAAATCTAGTAACGCCATGAATGAAGGCCTCACGGGGAAATGTTGGGTTAGGTTTGCACTGTGTATGCCATTGTCCCAGGGAGCTTATGTATATTAACATGAGATGGGGGAAAAATCCCAGGTAAACACATTTAGCAGGGATGCCCCCAGGTTGGGCCTCGTCCGGGAAACCTGCTCAGAACACATGATTTGAATACCACGGGTTAGGAGTATGGAGACGAAGCTCAAGCTCAGGCGCGTCACGGGCAGACCAAAGCAGCTGAGACTACACTGGGTGATGTAATGACAGGGCGGCGGGCCAATCCCATAGGCACTCGGGGGTAGAGGGGAAGTGGACCTGAGTCAAAGAACTGCTACAAGTTCCTGGCGGCAGGTGGACATGAAAATTGGGGAAGCTCAATACAGTGGTGTTCCTGTGAAGACCAATCAGACAGTACGTTTCTGTGTCCCTGAGAGGTGGGCAGCCTTCAGAGTATCCACCACAAGGTTTGTGAAGGCCATTATCCAGCACGTGCTGTGTGAATGTCTTCTTTCCCACCAGAAGCAGGGTGTTTCTTTCGCAATGGTGCTGACCCGTAGCAGGATAATACAGTCAGCACAAATGTTATTTTACCAATTGCAAACTGTTCCCGGGAGGTGTGAGAAGCGATGTGGCACCACATGGGGAGGCAATGAGTTTGGCTACTGTTGATCTGTTAGCTCCAATCACCCTCTACCAACAACATACGTTTAGCTCTAAGGATATGACGTAGTTTAGCCAATGAGTTTCTTGGAAAACACGGAAAATATGAAGATTTTGAGCTGCAACTGTTTCTAATGCCTTAACCATTGTAATTGTAGTTAATGTTCGCTTTATGCCCAGATGTCAGCTCTCATCAATCAGTTCAAGTCCACTGTTCTGTTTGATTTGTGCTTGCGCAGCTGTAATAAACAGCATTGATTCTTGCCTGGTGTGTGCTCCTTTTTTGATTACGATTTTATATGGTTTGATCCAAGGACCCTGGGTACATTTTTGGAAGCCCCAGCGAGATCCTCAGTCCTCCTGGTTAGCCAAGGGTATCCACGCCACCCTGCCGGGGGGCGCAGGACTAGCGGCCGCAGACCTAACGCGCATCCCTGAGGAGGCCCTGCAGACACCAAGTTCACAAAGGTCTGCCTGGTCTCGAACGTCTCCCGCGCTCAGTGGGAGGGGTGAGCTTGTGCTGGAGCCTCGGTGTGCCGAGGGGCCTCGAGGGTCTCTTGGATGTGAGTATAACCGTGCAAGACTGCGCTGCATAGTGGTTGCATACTCACGGCGTGGGATGGATAGATGTTTATGGTGTCTAGGATGCATCCTCAAAGGATGATGCCGATCGGCTCTTTTAGTATTAGAAATGCTCCTATGTTCTGTCCCCTTTACTCCATACCTGTGGGACATTCCGTCCATCGGGACGGGACTGGAGCACTTTTAAAGCATAAACAAAATTTTCTTTTTTTTCCTTTTTATTTTTACGCGGGACCACCGCACCTGACCGCAGCCTCACCTTCCTGAACTCAGCCCAGCGCTTCGCTCTTCAGTCCTTTTCTCCGTGCGGTCGGAGTCAGACGCACTTGCATCTTGGGGAATATTTTTCTTTTGTTCCCTTGACCATCATTTTCGTGCTCCGGTTCCACAATCTTCTTTCTTCTGTCTATGCCGGAGTGTCTGTGATTCGTGTCCTATTCTTCGTGCAAACGTCGTTTCGCCAGGACGGATCCCCACTCTCTGTCTGGAGTGCTTGGGCCCGGAACATTGGTGGGACTCGTGCTTCTATTGCGACTCCCTCTCCGTCCAAGCACTCCAGCGTAGGCTTGTCAGGTGGGAGGTGTTCCAGCGGATTCCTCCTCCACATTTACAGCAGTTCATTGAAGAAAAAAGAAATGGACGGTAAGTCTGTTCCTTTTCAGGGCACCCCGGCCAGGGTATTCCTTCCTGGGGTCTTCGGGGTCCAGGAGGATCCCAAGTGGTACCAGCGATCTTCCTGAGGTGTCCCAAAAGGGATCTAAATGGCACTCCTGAGTTTCCTCCGAGGTTCCCTGCAGAGGGACTGCCAGGACCGGATCTTCATTCGAGGTTCCCCTTTTGAGGGCTAAAGTTAAGCCCAGTACTTCTGGGGTTTTTGTCACTGGGGTAATTCAAGAGTTTTCACATCTGGAACTAAGTTTACCAGGATACGTCTCGAGGATCCTGTTAAAGTGACTAAACGTACCGGGGTTACCCCCGAGGTTCTCCATCTTGGGGCTATATCTAAGACCAGCAAGATTGAGGGGCCCCCTTCGAGGGCTCTGGCTTCAGGGGGTGTCTCTGTGCCTTCCCACACTCAGGCCTGTGGTCAAACCGATCCTGCTGAGGGGGCAAAGAAGCTGATTAAACACCTTAAGTCTTCGAGTATCGGGTCCACCGAGGTTACCTCAATGGGGGCTACTTTGCCAGCAGTCTCTAGGGGGTAGTAGAAACACTCTAGATCTGCTAGCACCGGCTCTGCTGTGGTTCCTTGGCACAAGGCTAAAATGGAACATAAGTCCCCTGACTCCCCTGTGGTGACCACGGCCTCACTGACACCTGTGACGCAGTTCACCTCAGGCGTTAACAAAATGGCGGTCCAACCCCCACGGTACACAGTGGCCATTTTGTCTACCTCTCTTACACCTATGTTGACAACGGCTGGTACTGTGGGGACTGTTTTTGGGGCTGAGCAGCCTTTTCCACATTTTGTGGATAACAAGAACCCGTTCTGCCCTCCAATGGATTGGCGTGCTCGGTCTCCGCTGCTGCACACAGTCTCGCTCCCTCCTACATCCGCTCCTTCAGTTTACGTAGATCCAGTATGTGGAGAGCCATCCTGGCAACCATCTTCTTTGTGATCCTGGGTGTATGCCCCTTCAGAGCGGCCTCTACCCACTTCAGCGCCTAGACCTTCTTCTGAGAATGTTTTTTTTGGGACATTTTCAGACGTTTATGCATTCTGATCCCATGAAGGCGTACTTTAAGAATTTATTGAAGGAAATCTATCCTAAGCCACCTGAACCGCCCCCTGCTCCGGCAATCCCTCTGCAGGTCCTGGTAGTGCACCTCCTCCACCACTTCCTGTGGGGTCTCCTTCTCTACTGCCTCCTCTGCCTCCGCGTTCTCCTGTGGAAAAGAGTCCCATTGCGCAGTCAGCCCTGCCTTCGGGGGTTGAGGCACCATGTGCGGCAGATCAGTTTTCTGCTCCCGCCTCACTGGATGAGGATCAAGCGGACCAGAACTGCAACAACCTGCCACGCTCTATTAGAGCCTTCACAACCGGGTTTTAGATATGATGGCCTTGCTATACATTCCAGTACCCGAGCCTCCGGCTCCACAAGAAGGGGTACTTTCTGGAATCTTTACTCGATCGACACAGGAGTGCACTGGCCTGTTCCTTCAAATGGATGTCCTGGCCGAAGCCCGCAAGGTCTGGGACAAACTTCATTCCGGGCAACACCTAAACAAGAAAATTGACTCTTGCTACAAGCTACATGTGTCTGAAGACATATCCTTGTCTGCATGTCCACTCCCCTCATCAACGGTAGTGGCAGCAGAAACGCTCCAGTCAAAGCCGGCGTCTACATCCGCCATTGCAGCATCTTAGATCCTTTCCAAAGAGGACAAGTTTCTTGACGCCATTGGGGAAAAAGTATTTTCCAATTCGGCTCTTCAGCTGCATCAGGCTAATACCGAGCTTATCCTGGCAGCTGCTAATGTGAAGCTGTGGAAGGAGCTTGCCGAGTTTCAGGAATATATTCCTCCTGATAGGCTCGAAGACTAAGGGCGCCTTATCCGATGCCAGAGTTCTGGCGCAGGACCTGCTGGAGGCCGCGGCCCATCATGTAGACACCTACGCTCTGGGGCCTTATGGGCAGAGTAGACATCTCCTGCCAAGCGTGGCTACATGCTACAAAGTTTTCGAAGGAAGTTCAGGACAAGGTGCTTGATCTCCTCTTCGATGGTAAGGAACTCTTTCACTCCTCCACTGATGAGGAACTCACAAAAACCAAGGCAAGCACGCAAACTGCCAAGTCATTGTCGGTCCTTGCCAAAACCCCAGCAAAGGCACCTTATACTCGGAGGTTGGGGCCCCAAACAAGGTCCTTCTCTGGTTTCAGAGGTTTTCAGGACCTATGTGCGCACCGGACATATGCTCCCGCATGCGGCCCTCGCCGCAAGCAGCAAAAGCAAGGTGGCCGGTTTTTCTCTCGGTCAGCAGTCTCCTCTTCAGCAACGGGTGGTCTTCCTGCCGATAAACCATCTGAATGATGTTTTTCATCGGTCGCATGAGACTCCGGTGGGAGGACGAATTTCGTCTCATCTGGAGGCATACCAGACCATCACAGAAGACCAATGGGTTTTGTCTGTCGCCGGGGCAGGCTTCCAATTGCCCACAGGTCGCTATGGCCAATCTTCAGTCACTCCTTCAGCTCCTGTTCCATTTTGGGCGGTCGGTGACCTGGTGGAAATCGTCGATTGACGGTTGCTCAAGACCTGATCTTTCTGGGTTTCTGTTGGGATACCACCAGTACCAGATTGTTCCTGATGGAGGACAGGATTGCGGACCTTTTGACCATCTGCCAGCTCTTCCTGCAGTCCTCCCACACGTCGACCTGGTGGTTCCAGAGACTCCTGGGCATCATGGCCTCTTGCATGTTAGCTCTACCTCTTACTCGACTGAAAATGAGGCGCACTCATCTTGCTCTTCGCAGCTGCTGGTCTCAGGCTACGGATCCGGACTCCAAGATGATTCCAGTCCCATCCTGCATGACGGCGGATCTTCAATGGTGGTCGTCCGCCAGCAACCTTTCAGTGGGGACCTCCTTCCCGGAGCCCTGCCCACAAGCAATGGTTACTACAGACTCCTCCCTTCTCGGGTGAGGAGCGACACTGCATCACCTCGAGGCATACGATTCGTGGATGCCCCAGGACAGGTGGTTCCATATGAACTACCTAGAGCTCCTGGCAGTTTTTCTGTCACAGTGTGGTTCCAATTTGCACGGTCAATTCCATAGTGATGTTCTACATCAACAAAGTGGGGAGCACCAAATCTCCTCTTCTGGTGGACCTTGCTATCCAAATTGGAAATTGGGCTATCCAACACAATGTCTGGCTTCAAGCTGTGCACATTCCAGGTCACATCAATGAGGCTGCAGACTCCCTCAGCCGCCAGTCTGCAGCGAGTTACAAGTGGGAGATGAACACTGATGTTCTCACCAAGATCTTCCAGCAATGGGGGTTCTCCAGCAGTGGACCCCTTTGCGACCTCATCGAACCGGAAACATCCTCTTTATGCTTCCAGGGACGGGCTCGGAGTGTCTTCCTTGGGAAACGCTCTTGAGATCCCATGGGATAACATGAAGGCTTATGCTTTTCCTCCTTTGCTGCTGATTCATCGGTCGCTCTGGAAACTCAGGAGTGCCTCCAACTGCACTCTCCTCTTCATAGCTCCTTGGTGGCCAGCCAGGTTCTGGTTTTCAGAGCTGCAGCACCTGTCTGTGTGCTCCCCGATCAGGTTGCCACAGATTCCTGACCTTCTTCACCAGAGCAATCACCAGTTGTGGAACCACTGCCCACAATCCTTCAGCTTGGCGGCCTGGTTATGATCATTAGCGCAGTTCAACCTCTCGGAGGATAACATGCGTATAGTTTAGGCAGCACGTAACCCCTCTACGAGAGCTCAATACAGGAGCAAGTGGCTTCGATTTTATCATTTGTGTCTAGCCAAAGAGCTTGATTCCAGACAGGCTTCTATTGACTGTGTCTTTTGTATCTGGCCTTGCAGCCTCTGGCATCCATGTTTTATCATGCAGAGCATACTTATCCGCCATTGCGGCTTATCTGTCTACTGACAGTCTTTTTCACTGGCAAACCCAGTCATCAAGAGACATTTTGCAGGTCTTCTCCATCATTTTACACCGGTTCGGACCCCTCATCCCAAATATTAATTTGGTCCTCACCGCTTTGACATAAGCCTTTTGAACCTATGGCCACTACCAAGTACCTTTCTTGCAAGGTGGCCTTTTTGATTGCAGTAACGGATAAGTTAGCTTCAAGCTATCTCTGTCGAACATCCGTTCCTAACTTTCCACAAGGATAAGGTTGTTCTTTGCACTCACTCTTCTTTCCTTCCCAAAGTGCTTTCTGAATTCCACTTAATCCAGTCTATATCTTTACCGGTCTTCTTCCTGAACCCAGTCTCCGCTACCGGGAGTCATTGACTTGAAGAATGCCTCCTTCTCCATTCCATTGCACCCAGATTCACGGTACCCGACAGCGTTTACATATTGTGGAACGAGATTCTAACACACTAGACTGCCACAGGGTTACTGCGAATCACCAAGTATTTTCAATAGAGTGATCCAATTGGACCTTAGCAATTTACAAATGCCAAGCACAGTGATCCAATATGTTGATGACTTGTTGGTATGCAGTGAGACTAAGGAAGAGTGTAGGATGGAATCCGTGCACCTGCTGACATTACTGGCATAGAAAGGGTACATGGTGGATAAGGAAAAACGACAATACAGTCAGGAGGAAGTAGGGTACCTGCGGCAAATAATATAATATCAGTAAAGGAAATGCAGAAATTCCTGAGGTTGTGTAATTATTGCAGGGCATGGGTTTTTGACTACTCGACCTACACCAAGCCCATGTTGCATGCTCTAAAAGAAGCTCAGAAAGAGAAGAGGGTGTTAAAATGGACATCTGAAATGAGAGAAAGTTTTACAGAACTTAAAGAAGCATTAGCACATGCACCAGTACTGGCCACCCTAACTATAAAAAACAATTCCACTTGTTCTACCATTTGGATAGCTCAGTAATGGCAGCTCCCCTTAGGCAAAAGAAACCACAGTAGCTCAAACCGCTGTCCTACTAGAGTGGCCTCTTGGAACCTTAATGCAGGGACATTTTCCTTGGGAACAAGCACTCACAGCTGCAGCGTTTCACTCCCTTGGAAAAATCAAAAAGCACCCTAACGACACAGAGGGCATCGAGGTACGCAGTGATACTAACAAACCCAGCCATAGAGGTAGTCAGATGTCCAATGGTAAATCCAGCAACTCGTAGCAGAAACCCGCAGCTGAGGGGGGAGTATATGCATGACTGTGCAGCACATATGGGACGAATGGAAGGAGGCGTACTTGTTAAGGAAGAAGCAATAGAAGGGGCAGACATGGTATATATTGACGGGCCATCAAGTAAAGACCCTGATACTGGCAAGAGACATACAGCAGCAGCTGTAGTAGTATGCTACATACATGGAGATTATGTAATTGCATCTCATATGCGATTACCATCACACTATTCAGCACAAGCGGCAGAGATAGTCGCAATGATAAGTGCATTAAACATGATGGAGGGACACGCAGCAAACATATTTTCCGGCTCTCCCTTTGTAACCTCTACCATACATTCAGGATTGACCAGATGGGAAAGTAGGGGTTTCAGGAGAAGCAAGGGGACACCAGTACAACATGTCAAACTACTTGGGCAGTTGATAGAAGCCTTAAAAGCCCCAGTGGAAGTGGCAATAATATAATATGCAGTGCATGCAGGTGGATAGACCCAGATATATAGGCTGACGGAGCAGCCAAAGAAGCAGCCTACTTACCAGAGGGAAGGAGGTTACTCTTCCCAGAGGGAAAAAGAGGAAAACAGATGATGGCGTCGAAAAAGGGGAAAGGGCTGGAAAGAGAGGAGGAAAGTTTTAATGTGACACTTATTATTCAGATAATAGAATTACAAGGCGAGGCCGTGAAAAGAAAAGGAATTTTGGATATAAAGAGGATGTTCTCTTTCCCCAACAGGCTTAAAGGCATGGTCTAGTAAAACATTTTATTGTCCCTACGGGTCGGCCATGTTTTTTTAAGCCTAAGTGGCTCGATTTTAGAAAACTTTCCTATGGACCTTACCCGAATTTTCGTCCATTAAACGCATGCGTAAACAGGCACCAGGGAGCCGCCATTTTGTGATAATCCTATCACTTGCCGCATCACCCTGGCTGACCTGCTTTTGCGGCACTAAATCGATTCCCCCGCCCCTGAGCCGACATTATCAAAACATTCATATTCCCCGCCTCTCTCCGTGACGTTACTGTGCTGCGTAAGCAAACGCGCCCAGTCGTCTTCTACGCGACTTCACACAGAACCCGGAAACCAACACAGACCATCTCACAACACAGCGCGCCACAATTCGGAATATGAAACTGTACTTTAAAATCAAACAGCAACACGGTACATTTATTTGACATTAAATGTTTAGAGAATATTCAGCAATTGCCATATGAACTCCGAAAGCCATTTATTTTCTTTTATCTGTATCCGCAATGGTACACAGAGTGTTGCTTTTCGTTAAAAGAAGCACTTTGGAAGCACGGTGAACCGCAAGGCTGTTCCATCAACTAGGCACTAGTCCATCGTAAAGGTTGATATGTTGCTTCTAGCCACTAGTACAGCGTAAGGGCATGTGGGCCCTTGGCTATCGTCCCATAAAATTGTCAGTGTGCTCCAGTTGTTCACACGAAGCTGCAGGTGTCTCACAAAGAAACCGTCTGCTGGTGTCTCAAACCGATGGCAGTAGCAGAAGGGGAGCAAATACCTGTTATGAAAACAAAAAAATTATAATTAGTCTCGCCAGCCGATCTTCATTAATATTACTCATTTTATTTATTACAGCCGATCAGAAACTATTTGCTTGCAAGGATAGTTCAATGGAGTATGTTCGGCTCTAAAATCAATGCGAAAAGTAACGAAATAAATCGAGGCCAACACACAATGATAAACGACAGTTAGTCTACATGCGTGAGGAATGATATGATATATGATATGGCATTTGTAACGCGCCTATACTCAAGTGTTTCAAGGCGCGACGAGGCAGGTGGGGAACAAGGGCAGACAGACAACGATCCTACTAGGCCAGGTGTCTTTCTGATCGCGCATTGGGAAGAGGGTTGGGGGGGTAAAAGTGCTGTACATGGTTAGTCGAATACAAGATAAATAATAGGGCCAGCTGGTGGCAAGTGCAAGGTAAATGCCGGGAGAAGGGGCTGAAGGATACAGAGACAGTCCCGTAGTGCAGGTAGGCAGTGCAGGGAAAAGTGGCTGGGCCAAGGACCGAGATCGGTGAGACCAGTGGACCTGCATGCCCATGTGCCCACTACGAACATGTTTTCCTTGCTTTTCCTAGCTCTTCATTCATTCATTTATTCATGCATCCATTCATTAAATCTTCATTCCGGTATAAAAGCGTGTAAAGATTTACTCACATTATATTTGAAATTTCCATTGTCTCTCTTCGTAATGCAGTCTGTAAAACGGACCGTGCTCTTGACAACGATTTTTCGTATACTGAACTAAAATGAAACTCGGTCTAGTTTCTGAATTTTCTGCCTTATCGTCTCTTACGTTATTGCGCACCCCCTTCAAATGTAGTTTTTTCGGCATGGTCCCTGTCTCAAGGTCAAAAAACAATAGACCCTTATACTTCCAGTGCGACTTGTGGGCCTCTTCTGGGCGCGAGCTGAAAATCAAAGCCGCTGTCCTTCGCATTCTTTATTTGCAACATCACGTAGTAAAGGCATCTGTGAGAACTTGAAGTTTAGAATCCCTCTATGTAGTGCGCCTCAATGTGCAAATGCGAACTGGCTTCTCTCCCAAATGCCACGGCCCGCTTGGCGCGTTCTAAGGCCCCCAATTTTGTCCCCGTTGTCTGCGAGCTTTGCAGCCCATATGGAGACATTTAATTTTTGGCGGAAGGTCAGGGAAAGTATAAAGTACCACAAGAGTTGAGATTTATTGTTTGTTTGTTTTATTATTTGCAATACGCAAGCCTCCCCTCCGTTAACAGTGCGCAACAGTGCGCAGCATTTACATTTACATGAGATGAGACATGAGAAAAGTATATACATACACATATATGAGCTGAATAGAGAGAATTCAAAGATGACACCCAGCTTGTTCGCCACCCATGATGGTGAAGGTAGGGGTTATGGTTAGGGTTACAGGTACAATGTACAATAACATTTATTTACAAAAAGACAATCGTATTGCAATTATTTAAACCGGGATTTGTACTTCACAACCAGCTGTGCTTCGGGTGGGCATGGCATAGTCGCAATGTTCGGTGGCAATGGATCACTGCTCTGCACAGAAACGTCCAAAATTCCATATCTGTGCTTCTCTAACACAGCAACAATAAGGCCTTTCACAAAGTCGAACTGCATTTCATCATAGACTGGTTTGATCACCCATTGCTTACTTCGTTTTGAAAACACCTTAGTGTAGCGAGGCATCCTTACTTTATCCCTAGTCCTAGATTGTTCACGTCCGACATTGCTGTTATGGGCCAAGACCGCTAGTAGTGTGCGATGTTTCATGCCCGAAAGCTAAAATGCAAGCGCTTTGGCCTGTACTTTAGGCACATATTGTGGAACACCTCCAAATCTCCTGTGTGACAGAATTCTGTCAGTCCTCTCAAATCTCTTGATAGAGTTTTGTCGAAAACAATCTTCTAAATGGCTTTGTGT
Source organism: Ambystoma mexicanum (assembly GCF_040938575.1). NCBI lineage: Eukaryota > Metazoa > Chordata > Amphibia > Caudata > Ambystomatidae > Ambystoma > Ambystoma mexicanum. Next base: position 830,661,104 of record NC_090925.1, on the reverse strand, counting down.
GTCGGTGAAGATGGAATCAACCACTTCTTCTTCCGTGCCTCCTCTGGGGACAAAGGGCCATGTTCACACTGGTGGAAATGTTGATTTTCTGTCCAGCGGTGAACGTTGGTACAGTGATGCATCAGTGACCGCGATTTTTCAAGTAGTATTTCCACTGACCCTTCACAAGTTTTTGAGCTCCACCAAAGATGGTTGGTGATAGAATGGGACCACTGCAAAATACTTTCAAAACCTTTCTTTTTACCTGCAGCCGAGATTTTCTTACTGATTGATTTAGCAAGATGCCATACGTCAAATTGATGATTAATATGTGGGAACTGCTCTCTCATTGTCTTGGCAATTGAAACGTGTCTGTCCGTGGCTATGAGGTCGATGTGCATTCCCCTTGATTGTAGATATTCCACTGATTTTAAAAATCCTAGTTTCTCCATGGCCACTGACGATGTACATTGTGTTACCTGCACGACCACCGAACTCACAATTGTTTTACTATCCATGTCCTGAAAGTGGTAGTTGCAGTACTTGGCAGAAAATCCAGGGCTGTCGCACTGTCCATCGCCGGCTAGCCTCAATCGTTTGCCTTCGAATGTACTTGCTAGAGACAATTGTTCAATTTTCCAAGCATCACTAATGGCCAGAAACAGATAATCGCGTTGGTATATGTAGTACAGCGATTTAGAAATGAAATGGAGTCCCACAAACTGAAAGAAAGCCTCTAACTTTCTAAAACTGGAGCCACTAAAAAGTGATGCAGCTGCACACAGTAGATTGCAGCTAGCATTTTCCCCAGCATCGTTTGTGCAGACCATGAGAACCTATGATTTAATCTACAGGCGGCATTTATTTTGACGTTACTGCCTTTTATTTGACGAGTCACATTATCAATGGCTTCCCACATACTTTCCCTCTAACGGAATGCACACATTTCAGCATACTTACAATTTCCATCAAACAACTGTCGAATACAATGTATTTGCTCTCTTTCATTAGACTGTCATCCTGCGTCAACGTTGTTTCGGCCTGTGACGTTGTGGAGATTTCAACACATTGAAAGTAATATCGCTGATATCAAGCATCTATGGATGCTGCGGCTGGTTCATTCTGTCATTTCGACATCTATTACTTCAACATTGATGGGAGAACACAACAATGTCGACAGGTTTTTGGGTGGCAAATTTTTGGCGGGTGTAGATTGTGTGAATTGATCTGCAACTACTTCAGAGCTATCTTCAATACATTCAATAACATTCAATAACATCTTCTTGTGGTGGTGCGGTCGCACTGTAGCAATGGTCCAATGCAACTTTGCTGTATTCTCCAAACACAGTTAATTCATGTTCTGGCCATTGGATATGAGCATCTCGAGCCTGAACACGCCTCGCCTCAATTAATAGTTCCTCCATAGTGTACATGGTCTGGCAAGCAACATCTCTCATTCGCTTCACTGTCTGTGTATGTATAGTTCTGACACCCACGGGTAACTGGAGGAGAGATTGGATAAGGGATGTTCAGTTTAAACACAAGATAAAGTGTAGTCCAATTGACTGGAAAAAAACATAAAATAGACCCCAGCACAAACATTTTTTTAAAATTATGAACTGTTTGTAACTAACCTTTTTTTGTTTTTTTTTTCTTTGCAACTTTTTTGACTCGACTTTCAACATCTGCATGCTGTAGCTCCGATTAGTTTCCGCATGTCCTCCCTTCCGCTTGCGCTGCAACGACTATATTTTCTGTATCCGCAAAGACAGCACGGAATGAGGCTCCATCGTCTCCCTGAAACATAGTACTTTCATTACTATGTATCAAAATATTGTTAGCATAAAACACACGTGAGGACGAACACACAGGTACATCTCAATAGCCAAATACGATTTAAACATTGTGTGCAACAATCAAACGACAAGTATTCGACCAGTGATGATCTATTTCGATGGAGCTGTCAGTATCCATACCTCTGGCTCTGCATAGACTGCCATGAATGGTTGTATTGGAGAGGAGGCATCAGCATCTCCCTGAAACACAGTACTTGCATTAGTATGGTTTTCAATATTGGAAACGTAACACACACTTGGGGTCGACGGCACAGGTACATATAAAGAGATAACCACAAATGATGCATTGTCTAAAACAATCAAGGAAAATATAAGTATGCAGATTTCATCGACTTATTTCTCTGATTCCTTTACATCTGCATCATCAAAATGGGATGTTGTGATTGTAGTGGAAGCTCCGTCGTCTCCCTGAAACACAGTACTTGCATTAGTATGGTTTTCAATATTAGAAACATAACACACACTTGGTGTCGAACGCACAGGTACATATAAAGTGATAACCACAAATGATGCATTGTCTAAAAGAATCAAGGAAAATGTAAATATGATCACATTTCATCGACTTATTTCTCCGATTTATTTACATCTGCATCATCTAAATTGGATGTTGTGATTGTAGTGGAAGCTTCGTCGTCTCCCTGAAACGCAGCACTTGCGTTAATAGGGAAGAAAGTATAGCAAATGGAATCACGTTATATGATCACGCATGATGGAGCTGTCAGTATCCATACCTCGTGCTGCTGAAGAATATCTATGGATGTTGCAAATGTAGTGCGCACTTCCGAAAGCTGTTGCGCAGATTCCTATACGCATGTTCCCGCTTCCACTTCCCCTGGAATTACTTGAATGTCAGGCTCTGCATCAAGTGCAGGGGTTGACGATCCATCAACTGCCTGAAACATAGTACTTGCATTAGTGAGGATTACAATAGTGAAAACATAACACACACCTGGGGTCGACAGCACAGGTACATATCAATGGCTAACCACGAATTAAACACTGTGTAGAACAATCAAACGACAAGAATTCCAGCTCTGATGATGACGCTCGATGGAGCTGTCAGTATCCATACCTCCTGCTGGTGAATAACATCTAGAAATGTTGTAGATGTGGCGGACGCTTCAGCATCTCCCTGAAAGACAGTACTTGCATTAGTATGGATAACACTAATTATAACTGAAAACAGACACCAGTGGACAATAACTAAGGTGTATATCAATTGGAAAGCACTAACCAAACATTTGGTAAAATAATTACACGATAGAATAAAACTATTACTTGACATGCATAAAACAAGTCTGTAGCGGATTAGCCTAGTAAGATTACCTGACACGCGCTAGAAGTGGTTGATAACTGCGACCACGTCAATGATTTAGAATGTTCTTGCTTCAGATTCAAGGGATAGTCAAGAAGTTGTAAAGGTAAATTAATGATTGATAATGAAATGCCAATATTAAAAATAGCCATGTAAGGCGACAGAATACTTGAAAAATGCTCAATATAGCACAGTTCCCTGTTCCCATATATATACATTGCGTTTGTGGGTTATGAAATTAAAAAAGAATATATTGATAAATGTCATTATTCAAAAAACTATACACTCATATCAATATCAAAATTATTACAAGGGATAGAACACCTACAATATCAATTAATCCATTCGGCTACCTACACACTACCGCAAGGCCTAAAGCTAAATCCAGACACTTGACTCACCGGTGGCAGAATGTGGACGAATAGAGTGGGAATAGCGTTTTCGAGCAATTTCCGTGTCGTTTGCCGTTTATTATTCTTTGTTACCCAAGATGTTGTGTACATGTCCAAGGAAAAGTGCCGGCTGCAGATGCGGTATCGATCACCCCTCTTGTCCTGTAAGACTTGTTGGACTCTACTTTCCAGCTCATCCAGTGGATATCTGCAATGTCTGACCCATTCTTTTATTCGATTAACAATTTTCGGGAATACATGCATTGTAGTGCCTTCAGATTTCGCATGGGTCTTCGAAGGGCAACCGCTAATCGAACAGGCAGGCATTGTTGATAAATCTGAAAAGTAAATATCGACATTATTATACAATCTTCAAGAATAAAGATTTGATACAAAAGTAAATGAATCATACAATGATCAATGCAAGGTTTGTTTTGGTCGCAGGAACTATACCAGTTCATTATGTGCGTCTTAGTATTTGCATAAGTTGCAGAAATGTATAAATGATGTGACTAAAATCTGAACATGTGACTCGTCCCTTGGATGTTCTGTCTTGCACGAGAAGGAAACATGCTTACATTATAGACTGGAGCCCCGAAGGATGCAATTGGATGACAATAGACACAGATGAAAATAAATAGATCTATTGATAGCATAGCAATGGAAACTCAAGTCAATAGCAATGAGACCAATGAACATAGCACTATTGTGTACTCTACTCGCAAATAGATAGAAATTTAAAAATCTGCGAAATATGACTAGGATACATGGCCTTACCTTGACCAACAAACAGTTGGATTCAGCAAGCAGAGCAGTATGTTGCAGGAGAATAGGTGCGTGGCCACAGGTAGCACACTGACGGGTTTGCTCTAAGCGGTCACAGAAGTTCACGGATAGCACGACGACGAGCAGATTAGCGTAGATCTCAGTTGTTGCCAGGTAGCACGTTCAGGAATTGACTTGCAAAGCACAAAGATGTTCTCATGAGACATATCAAGTGGTTTATAAAGTATTAGAAACAGGGGTGTGTTTGTCAATGAATGATGTATGTATGTCGTGGTTTTAGCGGGCGGCCTGCTTGAAGGGGAGGCCTGGCTGGAGACACGGGGTCTGAGGAGGCCATGTGAGCGATGGCCCCTGGGCGTGGGATACCTTTTGAAGTGTACATGCTGTTTGGCACTTTGGCCGTTTGCGCCTGTGACAGCCCCCCATGCCAGCTCTCATCCCCGGGTGCGAACCGCCTTTGATAGAGGGTGTGGGATGGATGGGCCTGGGGCGTGCAGATAAGGCACAGGAAGACTGCTGAATGGAGACACACTTATGTGGATTGCAGGGGGACGGCCTGCTTCAAGGGGAGGTCTGGCTGGAGACACAGGGTCTGAGGAGGCCATGTGAGCAATGGCCCCTTGGCATGGGATACCTTTTGAAGTGTACATGCAGTTTGGTACCTTGGCCTTTCGCGCCCCTGACAGCGCGCATCCCCGGGTGTGAACCGCCTTTGATAGAGGGGGTGGGATGGATGGGCCTGGGGCGTGCAGATAAGGCACAGGAAGACTGCTGAATGGAGGCACACTTATGTGGATTGCAGGGGGACGGCCTGCTTCAAGGGGAGGCCTGGCTGGAGACACGGGGTCTGAGGAGGCCATGTGAGCAATGGCCCCTTGGCATGGGATACCTTTTGAAGTGTACATGCAGTTTGGCACCTTGGCCTTTCACGCCCCTGACAGCCCCCCATGCCAGCGCTCATCCTCTGGTGCGAACCGCCTTTGATAGTATATCGTTGCTTATCAATAACAAATGCCACATACCTGAGATTCTTGTGAGCACAGACCCACACTTCAACCGGTGTATTATAGTGGTCAAGACCCTAAGGCCTGTATAATCCAATGGTAATTGTTAGTATAGATATATGTGTGACTTTTATAGAAACATAACCTACTGAAAGACTTTGAACAAGTGTTATTTAGTGCATGCATTATCGAGAATATGTTATGTTAGCTTAGATAGATAGTGACCACCCTGCTTCACAGCGACCAGACATTCACCCATTCGGAGCACAGATGTCTGACATCCATCATTGAATGGAGACACATTTGATTAATTTAAAAAATCGAAACAACCGTTGTTAAAATATATGTGGTGTTTTATTTTGTATCTTATTTTCATGACACAAAAATACAAGACTTCAAAGATTATACAGGTCAGGTTGCAGCACAGTGAGAGAAAATCCCCTGTACTGACCGCTGTCACTCGGGAACATTTCTCTAATGGCACGAACGGCACAGGCGGGTATCACTCTTCGAACGCGGTGTCCAAGCCTCCCGTGGAGCCACCATGTAAAGGAACGATAGGCCACCAGCCTGTACCACCTGTGAAAAGGAATGAAACAAACTGTTTTTAAATGACCAAGATAAGTTTAATAAACGTTTGTTGTCAATGACAATTCTTGTAACTAATGGCATTCTGCACGGACAAATGCTATCTAGACAATGCACACTATTGAACGACTTACATGTGTTACAATGATATGTAGATGTAATTTGTGATATAGTAGAAGAACATGAAATAGGAGTGGCATGACAAGCAGAGTATACTTACTCGTTACTCGGATTACGAGGACGAACAGTTGAGCGAAGTTCATGCATAAGCACCATCATTATTCTCAACACGGCCCGTGTGAGGCAGGCTGCCCTGAAGTCTGGCAGCTCGGTGATGCATTGCGGTTGTGGCTCGCCTTCCGAAATGTAGGCCAGGCATCCCGAGTTTTCTCGGCAGCAGCAGTTCTCCTCCTCGGTTGGCATTAGCTTGCACCGATTGCATGTGCACCAGGTGGATACGCCGTCCATGCGACTAGGCCCAGACTCTTCATCTGTTGATTCGTCCTGCCAACTGCCGTCCGAATCCCCATCGTTTTCGCGTGCTTCCCTTTCCAGTAGTTCCTCCTCGGTATACTCGGGCTCGTACATGTAGGGCATTATTGTAGCCATTTTGTGGTAAACAAAGTAAAATAATTTACCGAGATGGTACAGGTGTTCACACGGGCTACAAGCGGCGAAGGTAGCTGACCAGAGCACAGAAACGAGTCACAAAATACTCTAAGTAACACCGAGAGAGGAATGGAATCGAAAATCTGCTGCTGTGTGTTGTGAAACGGTCTGTTTATACTTATTGAGGAAAGAGGCGTCCTGCCATCTCCATGGCGACACGTCATTAGCTGAAGCGCAGCGAATGTTGATACAAGACATACTTTGATGTTGGGAAATGGGCGGTACGAGTCTGCTGATGACAGGCTCAGGGGCTTGGGAATTGATTTAGTGCCGCAGAAGCAGGTCAGCCAGGGCGATGCGGCAAGTGATAGGATTATCACAAAATGGCGGCTCCCTGGTGCCTGTTTTCGCGTGCGTTTAATGGACGAAAACTCGGGTAAGGTCCATAGGAAAGTTTTCTAAAATCGAGCCACTTAGGCTTAAAAAAACATGGCCGACCCGTAGGGACAATAAGAATTTTTACTAGACCATGACATTAATATATTAATAGTATGGGCAAACCAGTAATGCCTCGGAAATTTCTGATCTTCTCTCTCGAGCAATTGCACTTTCCGGCCCATGTATCCAAAGAAAATATAGCATCAGAGATAAGTAAGGGATGGTTTGATATGGTATATAGCGCCTATCTATGCACAGGCAAGTATTTCAAAGTGCTCAAGGACGGAAGGAACACAGGGAAAATAACAGTCACTCAGAGCTCTTGAATTTCTGAGACGATAACGGTCTGCACCGGCACATTAAGTGAATATGATACATTTAACAGTTTAGATAAGGCAAATAGGCATGCCAGCAATTCTGCAATTCTTTTTCAAGTGCACATCTTCAGGCAGGGCTGTATCCAGATCGTGCAAGTGCAGGAGGGCAAGGGAGGGGCAGGGGACCATGTGCTCCCAGTCAGTAGAGACTGGTGAAGTGCAGAGAGAGAGAAGTGCAGTGGGGTTCAGCGCCATTGCGGCAAGTGCAGAAGGACGGTCAGGGGTGCCTGGGACCTTTGAGACTCTGAGGTACACCAGGCGGCCAGTCAATAAGCAGTGTGGAAGGAGGGAGAGAAGGAAGAGCAGAGAGCTAGGTTAGCAGGGTAGGATGAAAGAGAAGGAAGAGGAGAAGAGGGAGGTCTGGAGCAAGTTCCGGAACTTGAGAATTTCAGGTTCAAGACGGAGGGTGGCAGGGAGGCTGTTGCAGAGGAAGGCACCTGCTGAGGAAAGGGATCTCCCGTCAAATCTCTGCTTGGAAAACCGGCTCACTCGCAGAAGGTTGGAGGTAGATGAGCGGAGGGCTCGAGAACGACAGTATTTAGGAAGGTAACATTGAAGGTAAGTAGGCCCCAGAAAGCCTCGTGGACAATGCAGAGGGTCTTGAATGTTGTCCTTGCAGCCACCAGGATCCAGTGAAGGCATTTCAGCACTGGAGAGATGAGGTCCCTGGGCTCAAGGCCAATGATAAGTCTTACGGTTCTGTTCTGGATGAGTTGCAGAGGGTGCAGGGCATAAGCAGGGAGGTTGAGGAAGTGGCTGATGCAGTAGTCCAGCCTGGAGAGAACTAGGGCTCTGGAGACCGTGAGCCTCTGAGGGAAAGTGAGAAAGGGTAGAATGCCTCTAAGGAGGTGTAGTTTTTAGACTTTTTTGAAATGTCAGAAATGTGAGAGGAGAAGGAGAGGGTGGAGTCGAAGAGGACCCCAATGTCTTTGGCCTCACAGGTAGAGGTAGGCGCAGGGCCATGGAAGGCCGGCCAGAGTGAGAGGGGGAAAGCGGGAGCAGGTGTCCCAATGCGAACAATCTCAGTTTTACTGGTATTGAGACACAGGTCGTTTGCAGCACACCATGACTGAATAGCGTCCAGACAGTCAGGTATGAGTGAGGAGGAGGTGGCTGAGGGTAACCTGAAGGATAGTTGCACATCATCCGCTTAAAACTGGAAATTAGAGGTGAAAGTGGCAATCACACTTGCCAGGGCAGCCATGTAAACGTTGAAGAACCAGGGGGATAGGTTATAACCCTGTGGAACGATGGAGGTTGAGAGGGTGATGGTCGAGAGAAAGGCACCAAGTTCGACCTGGGATGTGCAGTAGGAGAGAAAAGAGGTTAACCAAGCCAGAAACTGACCAGTGATTCCCAAGGTGTCACAAAGCTGTGAGGTCAGGATGTTGTGGTTAACCGTGTCAAAGGCGGAGGAGAGATCAAGGAGAATGACGACAGAGAGCGTGTTAGTGTCAACATTTGAGAGCAGGTCTTCACCGGTGTTCAGAAGAGCAGTTTCCGTGCCTCTGAATGCTCAAAAGCCAGACTGATGGTTGTGGAAACAACTGATTGATTCCGTGTAAAGGTCTAGCTGAGAAATGGCCAGCTTCTCCAGGAGTTTGCCCAGTAAAGGAGTGATAGAGATCGGGTAGTAGTTTGACAGAATGGAGGGTCAGCGGAGGGTTTCTTGAGAAGAGGGTTCCTAAGGGAATGCTTATGAGCAGTTGGGAATACACCAAATCTGCGTGAGCGAGTGGCAGAGTTTATGGTGAACTGTGTAGTCTGTCAACAGTTTGTCTGGTCATACATTAAACACCATCCGAGGAACGATATCGCCACCGGAAGGGCTCTTCCGGCACTTGCATATCGAGTATGTTGATATGCAAGAAAGATGCATGTCTTTTAAGAATCCAATTGTTGTCGTCTGTCACTTTTCGCGTTGGCTTGTGACAGAGTTCTGTGCAAAGAATAATGCGAAATGTTCAGCCAAATTCTTTGTATGGGAGGTGTTTCCAAGGTGGGGAAGGTCTGACAATGGGCAGCATTTCGCCAACTACCTTTTTGCAGCTATTACGCACCTCTTGGGGATAATACACAAACTTTGCACAGTGTACCGGCTGCAGTTGAACAGGATTGTTGAAAGGCTCAACGGCTTGCTTAAGAAACGCTTAGTGAAGCTAACCTCTTCTCTGTGCCAAAACTGGCTTTCTTGCCCCCGCTCGCTCTTTTCACCCTTTGCAACTCACCCAGTGCGGATAATCATTTGGCTCTGCACGAAATTGTAATGGGTAGGAGGATGCATGCGCCTGTCCCTCCTGCACGTTCAATTTCAGATACTAACCCTACCTCAGAGATCCTCTGAGATGAAATGAAAAATTATGTAACAGAAATGACAAATGTCCTCAAATACATCACCCGCCAGGCCCAAGAACCTACATGTCGGCCGATCAACGCTGAAGAGCCCACAAGTGCCCAGCAGGAGGAGGAGGACTTTCCGAAACCAAAGCCTCTCTATCCCGGAGACAGGGTTCTCATCTGCAACGTTGTAAGGAAGTGGAAAGAACCAAGGTTTTGCGGTCCATTCAAAGTTGTCTATGCAACCCCAACAGCGGTGAACATCAAGGAAAGGAAGGCATGGATCCATATAACCGACGTCCGCAGAGACAACAGCAGCACAACGGAAAGACAAGAGAGAAGCGTCACCTAATGGGAAGTATTGCCCGGTTATCATTAACTCTGTGTACTGCCTCCATAAAAGGCCCATAAATGAAGGAGAATATGGGCAAGACAATACTAGGGGGAACGGGAGCAAAACAAAACTTAATGCAAATGTAATAGGGGTTGGATTGTTCTGTCTTTCTGTCATCTCTTTCCCTTTTTGCTCCTAATGCATAGAGGTAGTACAGGTACTCCAGCTGATGGTGGAAGGAAAACACGCACCAAAAGAAGTATATCTAGTAATGAAGAATTCTGCAGTGCTATTGGGGAGGGAGAGGACCTGTGTCTGAAAATGTTACAAAGAGATGAAGAGGGTGGGGCGAGGAAGCACCAATGGCACATGCTATGCGTGCTCACTCATCCCAGACCTCGCAGGGACACCAAAACAATTCCTGCCACAAGAGGTGCGAGTAGAGGAAGGGGGATGTCTGATGCATATGTCATTGTACAAAACAAGGGGGCTGTTCAATGGGCACACCGTAGAAGTGAAATGGATAGATGAGGGGGAGGAAGTGTACAAAGATAACTATATGCAACTAGAAAGCATGGCCCAGGGAAAAGCTACCACACGCATGATATTAACACTGAAGAGGGGCAAACAAGTGGTCACTGCCCACAGGAGAATATTCTGCAAGAATTCAACAGTACATGATCTACCATGGTGCCATACCAGGCCCTTAATGGGAATACAGGGTTCGGTGTATCACAATGGAAAATGAGAAAGAGGGATGGTATACGTGCAGAAGGGCTAGTGAAGTTTGAAGAGAAATTGGTGAAGAAAATAGATGCTGGATGTAGGAGAATATGGAATGCCAATGTCCATACCTTAACATGGATAGATGTTAATGTTAAAGGATATTTGTACTGTGCACTATCACCACCGGAGTGGTCCCCTGGCGCTCTGGCGTCTCTGAAAAAAAGGGGAAGGGGGGGTGAGTTGGTGGGAATAAGATGGAAAAGTGCAAGAGAGCAGTGATGTGCTGTTGGCGGCCTCAGCCTGGTAAGTCTGTTGGCTGGGCTTGGGGTGTTTTACGGTCGGTAGTAGTCGTGTGCTGTTGTGCGAGTATATGTGTGGTTTGTTTTGTTGTCGCAGTGTAGTGAAGTTTGTGCGGATTGTTGTGTTGCTTGTGGTTGTGTTTGGTTAGAGTTTGAGAGGTGTGAGCAGAGGGGTGAGCTTGTTAGTGGGTTGGTTAATTGGCATTGCTGTCTGGAAGCGAGGCACTAAACTTCCATATTCTCTCCTGGTGTGGTGTGCGAGCATCTCAGCGTCTCCGTCCAGATCAAGGCCGTCAGACACTCAGTCCCTTTCACGAATGGCATCCACTCCCATTCATAACCTTACCGAAGTTCGGCCTCAGACACCTGCGTGACACCTGTCTGAATGCGAGACAGGTAGGCGTTTGTGTGTCACTTCAAAACTGGCCCAGAGAGCATTCCCAATCCAGTCCGTGCGCAGTATCGGCTAGCCAAGGCTACTCCATAATAATAATAATAATAATAATTTGGCACTTAATATCGCTACGAACCCTCAGGTATCTGAGCGCTGCTTATTATTACCCACGGTGTGTGGTGCTCATTTATCGACCTCGGAAGGATGAAAGGCTGAGTTTGGCCCCGCCGGGATTGGAACCTGCGTTAGCAGGCTCTGCACGGATGTCAAAGCGAGCGCTCTACTTGCTGTGCCACTTGACCGGCTGTAAATCCATATGTGGCGGCTGGTCGGCATTCGTCATCTTATTCAGTTGCTCATGCAGGCTATCGCTCCCAGCTCCTTTGAAACGTGGTGCATGCCAACGCTTGCACTTACGCCCAGGGGCAGCACTTGCCTTCATGCACAACTCTATCCGGTCAATGCCCATGTCGGTGTCCACAACTTCGGTGAAGTGTGGCAAGTGCTAACATTCACACAACTCTATACAAGTATAATACCTGGTAGCAGTTATGGAGCAGGTGAGGTTGTTGGCTGGAGTTGGATAGGGATGCTGATTTCTGCCCTCATGGGTGTGACTTGTGTCCTATTCGACTTAGCATCGTCTCTCTTGTTCTAGTAAGAGTTTATTTAGTCAGTTCTGGATGTTGTCAGTGTCATCCTTAATTTTGTCATCGTATCCTTTGTGTTTCCCCGTTCGGTTGTTTCGCTTTTTCAGTTTGAATCTGTGATGTTGAAGAGCCAGGTTTTTAGTAATTTTCTGAATTGTAGGTGTTCTTTGGTATTTCTTATTTCTTTCGGGATGTTGTTCCTGGTTTTTGCGGCTTAGTGGGAGAAGGAGGAGCCCCTCTTTTTTTCTTAAGGTATGGTTTTTGTTCCAGGTGGATTTCGTTTCTTGATCTGAGGAGTCTCGTTGGCTTGTAGATTGTGATTTTCTTTTGTAGGAATTCAGCCTCTTGTCTGCTGATTGCCCTGTGTGTTATGCACATTGCTTTGAAGGTGATGCGATGTTTGACAGGGAGCCAGTGCAGTGTTTATAGGGCTGGAGTGATGTGGTTTCTTCTGGATAGTTTGAGGAGCATTCTGGCTGCTGTATTTTGGATCTGTATCCCGAGATAAAGGCTGTTTGCGTAGTTGATTCTTGACATGATAAGGGCGATTATTGTGAGTGTTTTGTGGGTGAAGGAGAGGAAAGGTAGGATTCTTCTTGCCGTGTGAAGAAGGAAGAAGCATTTCTTGATGATTGCACTTATTTATGGTTCTAAGGTTAGGGTGTTGTCCATCAGGACTCCCAGATTTATTCTACCTCAGGTGGTGTTGGTACGGTTCCCATTTCCGTTGTCCATGCAATGTAGGTGTTGTTCTCTTGGTTTTTGGATATAATCATGATTTCTGTCTTTCCTGGGTTGATTTTCAAGTTGTTGGCGTTCATCAAGTTGAAGACTTCTTTTAGACACTCTATTAGGATTGAGTGATCGGCTTGAGTGTCTTCGATTTTGTAGATGATTTGAGTGTCATCTGCGTAGTTGTAGCATGTAATTTTGTATTTTTTGAAGATTCTGATTACTGGAGTCTGGTAGATGATAGTGAGGACCCTTGTGGTACTCCACAGTGGTTAACTTGTGGGGTGGATTTCAAGGGTTTTATCCATACGGTTTCTGTTCTGTCTGCTAAGAATGATTTAATCCAGAGTAGTGCCTATGTCAGTTATGCCTATGTCTTCTAGTCTTTTGGTTAGGGTGTCATGGCTAACTGTGTCAAAAGATGCAGCGAGGTCGAGCAGATTCAGGTCTGAGGTTGTGTTGGAGTCTGCGTTTGTTTTTAGGTCATCCCAGATGGGATCCTAGATGAAAAACATCGCCCAGTTTACATAAAAACGCTCACAGTATGCTTTGTGTTTCAGGGAAAACAGGACGGTGGCGCTGGGGATGATCACTGGCTGTGGGAGGACAATGAGCATTGCAGTGTTGCGGAAAGGGACAACGGCAGTGATGGACGTTATGGTGGGCCTGTGGGACAAGAGCGTATGCTCAGCTACAGATAGAGGAGGCGTATGTGCACTTGTGACCATCCACAGTCCTGCATTGGTGGTGCCCCATGCATATTCAATGCCATTCAGTGGGCTACCACTCAGAAATTGAAGAATAAAGCAAAGGGGCCAATAAAGATACAAGATTAACAACAGAAGATAACAAGGAGGAAGAGAGCAAGCAATTCTGTATCAGAATCCATCCAGAGGTTGGATGCTATCCCACCACATTTGAGGCTCTTCAGCAAAGCGTCTGTGTTTTTTTAGCTCACTTCTGCTTCCCAAAGTGCAAACAGCCGGTAACGCGAAGTGGATTCAGATAACGTGTTACAAGCTACTCCAACTGGCCAATGCTACTAAAAAAAGGACTGAATGCAGTGCGAGAAGAGCTCTGCGTTTGTTGGCCCTACAACATCGTTACATGTTGGACCTTATGACTGCTATGTAAGGCGGCATTGCCCCATGATCGGGAGCACATGCTGCACAGCAATACCCACTAACAGTTCTTCCAATGGGACACTTTCGGAAGCTGTCGAGGAGATACGGACCATTCATGAAAGAATAATGAAAGAGAACGCACAACACCACGTCAAACACCTGGCTTGACTTGTTATTGCCACCAAAGGAAACCATGTTACATAATGATGGCAAACAAAATTGAGCTTGGTATGACATTAGATGAGGAGCCTCCAAACGTGAATGAGAGCGCAGATGATGTAAAGTTAATTTTTACAGCACCCCAATAGATTTTGAAAAATTTGAAGCACTTTAGGCCGAATGCTCACCTGATGAGGAAAAAGATACAGGTGTTTCGAGAATACCTAGAAGGGTACAAAAGGGAAGGGGGCATGAACAGAGTGACATGGGTGTGAATGCCTAAGGAAAAGGGTAAGGAAATGAGCGGGACAGAGATGTTGATCGAAAGATTGATCGAAGGGGGAATGTATTAAAGGTGCTATTTCAGCACCAGATAGGGGAGTGCACCTAACACCTACGGGAGTAAGCAAGAGGACATGGGGCACCTCCTAGGGGAAAAACACGGCAAACAAACAAGCTGTAACGCCATGAATGAAGGCCTTGCAGGGAAATGCAGGGTTGGGTTGCACTGTGTATGCCATCGGCCCAGGGAGCTTATGTATATTATTACGAGATAGGGAAAAATCCCAGGTAAACCCATTTAGCAGGGATGTCCCCATGTTGGGCCTCGTCTGGGAAACCTGCTCTGAATACATGATTCGAATACCACGGGTTAGGGACGAGGGGGATGAAGCTCAGGCTGCGCGTCACAGGCAGACCGAAGCAGCTGAGACAAGACTTTGTGATGTAATGACAGGGCTGCAAGCCAATGCCACGAGCACTCATGGGTAGTGAGTAAGTGGACCTGAGCCAGAGAACTGTTCACATAGCTACAAGTGCCTGCCGGCAGCTGGATATGGAAATGGTGAAGCTGAATTTAGTGGAGTTCCTGGGAGGACCAGTCAAACAGTACGTTTCTAATGGATTGTGTCCTCCCACGTAGTTCTCATCTTTGACACTTGTCCAGCTTTGGAAAAAACAATTTGGCAGAGGGAGCTGTGCGTCAATGGCGTCGAGTCGATGTCCATCGAAGGCCTCTGTCGAGGATGATGTAATTGAAGGCATATATAGCTGCGCCCATTGGCCTCAGTTCCATTTTTCTGCGACATCGATAGCTTTGATGAAATTCGGCGCACCTCACATCTTGTGATGTCTTTGTTCGTCTTCAAAAACAATGTCTTCATCATCGACACCGATGACTCCGAAGTCCGGTTTTAAAAAGGTGTCGGGGTTGCAGATCGAAAATGTCCCTGACTCATCCGCACCGTATCTGTTTGTGGTGCCTCGGAGAAGACAATGACACCTCTGACTGTTCGAAGTGCCAGTCCATGACTGGAAAGGCCATGAGGGAATGGAAGGGGAAGCTGAAGGTACGCAAGACCCCTAAAAAAATCCCCTACCTGATCCATGAAACCTTCAACTGAGGAGGAAGAAGGCCAAGCGGTCCGGATCTAGGAGGGGCTCACACCACTCTTCTTTGTCCTCGGAGAGGGCACCGTAGGTCGCCTTCGTCGACTTCGTTGTCAGACACTTCCCCCGAAACAGTTGCTTGCCCAACCAAGAAATCCACTCGGGCCGAGTGGGAAGCCTTCTGGGCAGAAATGCTTAACATTTTTGAAAAATAAAAACCTAGCCATGCTCCTACTGAGCCTTTGAAAGAAGCTGGAAAGGAAAGGTCTCGTCCTAAATCTTGCGCTCCCTCGAGCCCGGGAAACAGACCTAATCCACATTGTGAGCCTTCTAGGCGTCGATCCGATGTTTTATCGAAGGATCATTCGAGACATTAGGACAAGTCGAGGTAGTCGACACCTTCGACGCTGGCGGCCCCTTTGACGCCCTCCAAACCCTCTATCGACGCTGAAGATTTTGACGCCAGCTGTGCCATCTTTACCAGCTGAGCCGTCGATGCCGAGCGCCCCTCCTAAATCAATGGCGCCGGTAGAGAAAACCTTGACGACTACTACGGCATCAAAGTCAATTATGCCAAAATCAATAATTCCAGACAAAACCTATGCTCCACTGCCTAAGAGAATTTTTAAAGTCTCTTTCTTCAATTTTTGAAGAAGAGGAGTGGTCTGATGAAGAAACCCCATTTGGCCTACAATATGATACACCCAATGACCCAAAGAGTTTCTTTTCGGCAGGGTCCAGGATGACGGACCTTTATGAAAATGTGCAGACTGCAAGTGGGATAGATACTTCACCTGAACTTAGTTGGGGAAGCCAGAGGCTGGTGAGCATGCACATGCATTTTACAAGCCACTCATGTCTAAGGTGGTGGATTACATGGGCTGGAGGAGGCCTCAATTACCATATGAACGCACGACCTTACTGACGTTCTTGACAAAGGTCCACAGTCAGATCCCATTTTACCCTTCCATATAGCCTTGCAGAAAAGGGTGGCCAGGAACTGGGAGACCTATCCGGCAGTCGATAAAAACTTAACTAAGAAGTACCGCCCTTCCAGTAGTGACCCTGACTACCTGTAAAAACTCCCCACTCCGGAGAGCCTGGTGGTGCAGGCAGCTACTGCAACATCAAAACAAGCAGCGTACCCTACCATCCCTCCTGATAGGGACAACAAACGCATACATGAATGAGCAAGGAAGGTATTCTCTGCAGGGATCATGGCACTAAAATCTGCCAACTCCACTTGTGCCCTTGCAAATTTTACGTTCACTCTATGGGACTGTATTTTCATGGCGGCAGAGCACATTCCCGAAGGGGATGAAAGCGATGGCTTCTTAGCTGTTCGAGACGGCAAAGGGGCCATGTGTGAGCGTCTTCAATCAGGTTTGGATTCTGCGGATAGTATCAGCAGAACCATGGCTACCAGCACTGTTATGCGCATATTTGCCTGGTTGAGAAAGTCGGATTTAGCACCTGATGTACAATGTAGACTTCTCAACATGCCTTTGGGCGGTTCTCAACTTTTTGGCAACAAACTGACGAGAGCCTTGAGTAGTTGCAGCCCTCAAAGGCGGCAGCCAAATCTTTAGGCTCTGCTATTAGGCAACCTCAGCCTTTTCGTCCTACCTTGGAGGGGTAGATCTTTTCGCTACTACTCCTCAGTTGGAAGGGTGAGAGGAATGGCCCGTCAGGGACCTGATAAGATTTCCTCATGGTGGACGAGGTAGAGGTGCAAAGCCAGCTCAAGCAGCAGCCTCCCTACCATTGGCCACTGCATCAGCCGCCTCAAAACCTCTGAGGTCTTGAGTCACATTTCACCAGTGTGGGGCAAACTGTCTCAGCAACAAGAAGAATGGGGAGACATTACTTTGGATGCTTGGGCTCTAGAACCCGTAGCCCATGATTGCTGCCTTCCTTTCATAAGGAGACCTCAGAAGAATCCACCGGGGAACCACTCGTTGAGGATTCTGAATCCGCTCCTTGTGCAGGACATTTGAACCCTGCTAGAGAAAGGTGCTATAGGACCAGTGCCGGTAGCTGAGAGGAACAAGGGATGGTACTCTGCTTATTTTCTAATACCCAAGAAGGATGGGGGACTGAGAACCATCTTGGACTTAAGATACTTGAACAAGTTCCTCAGGAAGGACAAGTCCAAGATGGTCACACTTTCTCAGACCCTTCAGGCCCTCCAACTCCAGGATTGGTTAGTGTCATTGGACCTTCAGGATGGTTATTTTCATGTGCCAATCCAGCTTAAGCATAGAAAATACCTGAGGTTCGCAGTTGGCATTTCTCATTATCAATTTCGGGTTCTGCCATTCGGGCTAACCTCCGCCTGAGGGTTTTCACCAAACTGATGGCAGTGGTGGCAGCGTGTCGCAGGAGAGGGGGGGATTCACGTCTACCCCTACCTGGATGATTGGCTGATCATGGTGTGTTCTCCCGAACAAGCCTGGGATCATCTCAACGTCACCTGCCACTCTCTTCACAGACTGGGCTTCTCCCTCAATTACAAGAAGTCCCATATGACACCTTCTGAAAAGCTCCAGTACATAGTAGCTGTACTAGATACATCCTTCGAAAAGAGTTTGCCACCTGAAGAAAGGGCTCAAAACATTCTACAGATGGTTATCAAGTTTCAGAATGCCCGCAGTCTACCGGCTTGATTTTTTTGAGGTTACTCGGCCAGATGGCATCCTGCATTTTTCTGGTGCCTGAGGCCCGCCTGAGAATGAGATCCCTTCAATGGGCTCTAAGAACTCAATGGTCCCAGTTCTCAAGAAAGATGTTCGACGTACTTCAGATTCCAATTAGGGTCTCACAGGATCTTCTGTGGTGGGCCTGCAAGGACAATATCCTCAAGGGAGAACCTTTTTGGCAACCATGGCCGGAGATAACAGTAGTGACGGACGCCCCACTCGCAGGGTGGGGAGCCCATGCCAACGATCTGACAGCCAGCGGTCGTTGGTCTCCATCAGAGTCCAAACTACATATCAATCTTTTAGAGCTGAGGGCAATCAGACTAGCGCTGAAGGCCTTTCTGACCTCTGTACGGGGAAAGAATGTCCTGATAATGACGGACAACACAGTGGCCATGTACTACCTCAACAAGAGAGATGTAGCGTCACTACCACTTTGCAGAGAGGCAATGCAGCTCTGGTACTGGGCAATTCAAGAAAAAATCTTCCTCCTGGCAGTTCACCTAGCCGGAGAGGAGAACACAGCGGCGGACGCTCTGAGCAGGCAGAGCACAGTCTTCCACGAATGGGAACTAACTCAGGAAGTCCTTCAAGAGATATTCACCCTTTGGGGAACCCCTCAAGGAGATGGTATTGCTTCAGAGAGTTTCCCCCAAGAGGAGCTCTACGAGACGCATTCATAGTGGACTGGGAGTTTCCACTCCTGTACACGTTTCCTCCAGTCCCTGTCATTCCTCATGTGATCAGGAGGTTGAGAAGGTTCGGGAAACACATGATCCTAATTGCCCCAGATTGGGCCAGGAGGGCTTGGTACCCGACCTTCTGGACATGTCCATCTATCCTCTGATGCGTCTTACACAAAGGGAGGACCTTCTCTCGCGAGAGGAAGGTCTGGCTCTCCATCCAGAGGTCAAGACACTCAACCTTCACGCTTGGTTTCTGAAAGGCTGATGTATAAGGATTGGGACCTCCCGGATGACGTAATGGAGGTTTTGCTTTCGGCCAGAAGGCCAGCAACAAAGTCTTTGTACCCTTGCTCTTGGAATAAATTCTGCAACTGATGCAGGCAAAAAAGCATGTAGATTCTTTCCTATGTAAAACACTGGATGGTTATCCTTTCTTCTATCTTTAGCTAATCTGGAGCTTCAGATTGGTACTATTAAAGGCTACTTGGCGGCGCTGTCCTAAGCGCTCGTCCGAGGAATGTTCCTGTTTCAGAATTCCACTGGTGACACAATTTCTAAAGGGACTCACCAATGTGTTTCCCCCTCCCCACCCCATCTCCTTTCCAGGTTCCAGTTTGGAACATTAATCTGGTTCTAAAAAAACTGTGTGCACCTTTTCAACCTCACTCATGTCCTTTTAAGGTTGTTAACCGTTTAAAACCATGCTATTAGTAGCTCTAACTTCAGCTTGTAGAGTGAGCGAGTTGCAGCCACTTTCATCCAAGCCACCCTTTACACACTTCAAGGATAGGGTTGTTATAAGGGTCAAACCTTCATTTTTGCCCAAAATCATTTCTAATTTTCATGTCAGAAAATTGTTCTACCGTCTTTCTATCCCCCACCCTATCCTGGCAAGAAGGAGGAAAGACTACATAGGTTAGACCCCTGGAGAGCATTAAGCTTTTTTATATCAAGAATGTCTAAACTACGTACTGATGACCAACTTTTCATTGGGTATACAGGACATACGCTGGGTCAGGCTGTTACTAAACAGACCTTAACCAGATGGATAATTCTGGCAATCTCAGAATGTTACAGACTGGCAGGAAAAGACCCTCCTGAAAGTTTAAGGGCCCATGGCATAGCAACCTCTACAGCCCTGCAAAGGGGCGTACCAATTAAAAACATTTGTGATGCGGCAACTTGGTCTTCCATCCACACAATCACAAAGCATTATTGCCTGGAATCTTCCCTGTCGGCTGTTGATTTGTTGGATCATGCAAATAAATCAAGACCTTTTGCACGAGAAACATACAGACTCTATACCGATGAAGGACTCTTATACTTTATAGTTAAGGAATTGATTAACTGAATTAGCGTCATTGCGCTGTTCAGCGAGATACACTCTTTTTCTCATTCGAAGAACAAGTTACTTACCCCTGGTAAAGTTCTTTCGACTGGATGTTCCTCCCACGTATTCCTCATTGGCCTCCCATCCTACCCCTCAGTAGAATTTACCGTGCTATTACAGCTTCCGTTCCATCAAGGCTGAGTACGATCACTCCCGTGTTTTGCGGGTATCTCTGCTTTTAAAGGGGAAAAACAGAACTGAGGCCACGGGGCGCTGCTTGTGCTATATATGCCTTTGATGACAGCATCCTCAACAGAGGCCTGGACTGGAGGGACATCGACTCAACGCTATCGATGCACAGCGCCCTCTGCCGAAATAATGTTTCTGAAGCATCTGAAGCTGGACAACAAGTGTCAAAGATGAGGAATATCCAGACGAAAGAACGTTACCAGGGGATAAGTAACTTGTTCTTCTGTGTCCCTGGGAGGTGGTCAGCCTTCAGTGTATCCACCACAAAGTTTGTGAAGGCTGTTATCCAGCAGGTGCTGTGTGAATGTCTCCCTTTCCCAGCAGAAGCAGGGTGTCTCGTGTTTCTTTCGCAATGGTGCTGACCAATAACAGGATAATAAAGTCCCAGAGGTCAGCACAAAGGTGATTTTACTGATTGCAAACTGTTTCGGGAGGTGTGAGAAGCGATGTGGCACCACATGGGGAGGCTACTGTTGATCATGCTCTACTAACGTTTAGCTGTAAGGAAATGGTGTAGGTTAGCCAATAAGTTTCTTGGGAAACATGAAAAATATGATTTTGAGCTGCAACTTTTTCTAATGCCTTGACCATTGTATTTGTGGTAGAAAACGAATGTTCGCTGTAGGCCCAGATGTCAGCTGACATCACTCAGTACCAGTCCACTGTTCTGTTTGTTTTGTGCCCGCCCCGCTGTAATAAACAGCATTGATTCTTGCCTGGTGTGTGCTCATGGTGTGATCAGAGGACCCCTGGTACACTGGTCTTGTCATTTTGTCATCCTGCAGGCAAGCAGTTAGGTGTGATGACTCAATTCGTCCTGTCTCTGTGCTTTTGTGAAGTCAGGAATTTTCTGGGAGATAGGGCTGGCAGTAGATTCGTTCTCCTATTTGCCTCAGTGTTATCACCAAAATATGTGTACATTGTAGCAGTGCTTCAACCCATAGCAATCCTGAAATCACACCTGTGTGAAACCCAGTCTATGTAGCCCTTTCACTGGCATTACAACCAATGCGAATATGCTCTCACGCGAGGATCAGTGCAAATTGGATAAGTGTCCCAACATTACAGCGAGTCATCTATGTGTACCATAAATAAGTTCTGTGATGCTGGAAATGCATCGGAGGGACAGTTCTTGTCTTTTATTGCTTTTTATCATGTGTTCTGTCTTGTTTTCCGCGCAGGAGTTCATGTGGGACTCCTGGCGGTGCGGCTCTTCCTATATTTGGTTTGGTGAACAGACCCTTGGGATTATGGCACCCATGGGTGGGAGTATAACCCTGTACTCCTACTGGATGTTTTTGGGCACCGGTGTGTGGCCCACAGAGCAGGGTACGGGCTGGTGGCAGCTCGCTGCTGAATTGACAGGTGCCCTGCGCATCCTCCATTTTGGGATGCCCAAGCCCTGTCATTGGAATCGGTGGATTCCTGATAAGAAAAAAGATGGCCCCTGTGGCCTCTTGCTTTCTATCGCCTGTTACCTTACTTTTCCTGAAGTCCCGGGAAGCCCCGACTCTGTCCCTTCTCCCTGACTGGCTGTTGGGTGGAAGCTCCATATATGTTGTTGTGGGGAAGTCCAGGCCAGACTGGCTGGAGCCTTCCCAATGACTGTATGTTGTGGGTACACCCGTGGTGTGGGACCTGGGTGAATGGAGTGTGTGACGAACACACATTCTGTGTTATGGGTGTCTATTATCTGGTGTTTGACACAATGACTGAGACAGCACTGCCTGAAACTGTTATGAATGCAGTGTGCAGTGTTGAACGGCAGAGTGCTTGTCTGAATCCACATTCTGTGTTGTGAGTGTCTGGATGGAGAAGAATGGCCTGAATGCACTTTGCGCCTGATTGGCTGCCTGGCTGCCTGAATGCCCTTCTGAGTGATTGGTTGCCTGAGTGTGACCCAGCAGAGTGAATGGGAGATCAGCAGTATATCTGGGGGCCTCTCACTGCTAGAAATCGTTCAGAAGCTGAAGTAGAAACTAAAATTGAAACTGACGCTTAACTTTGAAGACCACTGGAAGAAGAACTGCTGCTGCAGTCCTTCGCTAATCTGAAAGCTGCTGTGCCTTCAAGGAACTGATCCAATAGAGGACCTGTCTAGGAGACCTCTCCCCGAGCTATGAGGGACCATTGTGCACCAGCTGATCTTTGTCAAAGCTACCTGGTAGACAGACCTACGAAAGGCTGCTGACCGGAGAAGGGGACCGCCGAGGAGAACGAAGAGAAGCACCGGACAGTCTTCCACCATCGACCACCGGAGCCGCCATGCTCCCTTTGATCCAAGGACTCCCTTGTTCATCGCCGTCGACCACTTTCGTCCTGCCGGAGAAAGTCAAGACCGTCGACGACCAACAAGAATCCGCCGGTGGGTTTCCCGCCACCCGAAGACCTCTGAGATGCTGACGAAGCTACACAAACCTGCCGTGGTCACGTCCCATTCGCCGACAACCCGACGCCCTTTCTGGGCCATAATTCTTCGTTGACTCTTTGCGGTAACGAACCATAGTCGTCGAGGTGCATCGCACGCCTCTCCTGTTGTAGGACGTTTTCGACTGATCGTCATCGAGCACTGCAAGGACCAAAGCTGCTGCCTCAACGACAACATTCACCTTTTCTTCATCTCGGAAGATTGACGACCCATGGCTCCTGCCTGAAAGGGAGTGCACTCAAGAAGGGCCCGTTTTACTTGACAAAGAACTATACAACACAAGGTACATTTGGGTTTCAGAACTATAGAAGAAGATAAGACTCTAATAGACAATATACAGACTGGGCTTGTAGTGCGTCTTCATTTACAGGTTGCCCAGTTGGAGGGATCCTCAAACAAAACTATGCCTAAGTAAACGGGCCAGTAGTCTACCAATTGTCTAACCAACTTTTCTTCCTCCTAAGTCTGTTAGATATCGTTTTGCTGTGTTGATTCGTATGCTATTTGAACTGAGTACAGTTGATGCATTTTAATGGAATCAGAGTAATCGTGGTACCACCTAGAACTGTATATATTTACCATTTTAGAATTGTCGGAGCACAAAGTGTATTATCGTGATTGTGTATATATCCTTGAACCTTATTTATATAAAGACTGTGTTTTAACTAATACAGTGTGTGGACATTCCTTTGTGGGTGCTTGGGGACTTCACTGTACTTAAGAACCAGCCTGCATCACATCCTGAGAAGCTAGGCCTTGATTGCTTGTCCATTGCTACCAACAATAGAGAATCTTGGCTGAGGTTCTCTGTGCCGGTCCTCTACCATACAGAGAGTAGGAGTACAGACACCCCTCTTCGGTCTTTACAAGTTCCCACAGACAAGAGCTGACGGACACCTCGCCCATCCCACCCAACCTCTCTTTTCTACACCAGAAAGTTGACGGAGGTAGGCAGTCCAGCCCACTCCAGTAACTCTGAACTGGCTATGATATCGTAACAGGGCTTAACAGGAATTTTAAATGATATGCTAAGTGGGTTTAATGTAAAGTAGCAATTATGTGCTGTGTAAAATACTGGAAACCGGCAATGATGTGCCCACTGGGCATAATTGAAACATTCAGTTGTGAAATGAATTCAAGTTAATGATAATGTTCTAGAATAGCCTGGGCCCTAGCCAGGTTTTCTATTGCTTGCAAAAAGGCGAGTGATGGGAAATGCTAGAGATGGAAAATGGTTGAACATCCCAATGTTTTGCTCACCATGTTTACCAGTAATCTCCCTCTGCACTTGGATTCATTCATCTTCACACTGCGATAGCAGTGACGTACATCATATGCAGTCCGTTTTGTAGATTGCTCCCTTATCTTTGCTATAGAGAAGACTTATTACTTGACAGGTAATCAATGTAACTAGCATCGAAGAGAGTGCATGTGACCTCCAGATTTATTTTTTGTGATAAGTCTCATAGCCTTACTGTGTAACATTGATTGCTTGTATAGTGAATTGCACCACTGCCAGGCCTTTGCAAAGCGCTGAGGGTGAAGAGAACATGTTATTTTGGTTGATTGCATGGTATATCACTTCACACTGCTCTAAAGCCATCTCGCAACGCTGATGATGATTAGGGCGAGGTAGTAATGGAAGATGCAGACCAACAACGCCAGCACCTTTTTGCCCGAACGTCCGCACTGGAAATCCCTTGGCCTCTTAGGGCTCCTTGCCCCAAACACCCATCAACTCCCAATTCTGTATTGAGGATAATCGACGGTCACAGAAGATGATTCTTTTCAAGGATTTCATCAATATGTAGGTTACTCGCAGAGAATACTTTCCCAAGTTTGCAGCCCCAGAAGTTACTGAGCCTAACCAGCAACCTATTGGGATATTTCTAAGAATTGGTTGGTGTTGGTGAGAATCCAGCATATATAGATGTGTGGCTTAAGAAAGATAATCATTGTGGACCATTTGAGAATCTTGGTGTCAAATGAATGATTTTGATAAAGAATGACCCATAGGTTCTAAGGTGAGTGAGTGTTGCACAACCTTGTTGGCCAAAGTTGTGAGAGAGATTTTGGTGGTCGATATTCTACAATTATAATTTTCGTTTTTGCTGCGTTCAAGGCTAACCAAATTCCCTTCAATCAAAGTTGCTCTCATGTTTATTACAAACTGCATATCATCTCCATGCATGTCAAAGTTATGACTGAGCCAGCAGACAACCTTCAAAATTGTACCCACACACACATGCACTCCCTGCAAGACCACACATCTGATTGACCCCTTCATTTTTACTTTTTGTTCTCTGTTTAATAGAAATGAGTGTAATGAGGCCAAAGAATTATCCGAGATGCCAAAACAGGAGGCAAGCCGAGCTCCAAGGATTGAGATGTCCCCTGGATCGAATGCAGGTGAAATGTCAGACCAAATGCAGACCATCCACTGGACCCTATTCAGGTGGGTTCTTTCAGCATGTCTTCTTGAATAGTCAGCAAAATTGATTTAGTTCCATGAGATGGGTGGTTTCTGCATTTCTATGAATCTAATATTGAACTTTCCTCAATATAGTATTAGAGCTGTCATGTGGCTAGCCTTTCGATTATTTTGACTGTAATGTGATATATGCTCTAAGTAGTTACTAAAGACTAGTTCATCTCATTTGGGTTTTTTCCTAAAAGGGTTACCACTAGACTTAACTGAGTATTTCAGGAGTACATAAGATACAGGATTCTATGCATTTCGTAACAATTGAAATGACTGCAGGTATTGCTGGGAAGAAGGGCCCATGTTGCGAGTAGGAAAAGTCTGATAAAAATTCCCCAGGCTCTTTTACTTTGTTTCTGATGGTTCGCGATTTAAGTCTGGAGTTGCGCATCCTGATGAAGACACTCCTAAATTGAAAGTCCTACTTGTTGCAGGCATAGTCCTTCCCATCAGTCTAACATTCTAGACTGGGTGTGGTATAACTGAGGTGTGAATGCATGGGACAAAGGAACTAGAAGCCAGCAAATCAGGAATTTGTTAAGGGCAGTTTGATTCGTGTGAGAAAGATGGGTGGAAAAAATGAGACCAAAAGTGCCATTCTGCCACTCTGGCCCAAATTCCTCTGTATTTTTTAACAGAATCCACCATTTATGCTGTTTCCCCGTGCATGACTTCTCGCACTGCCGAGTGTGTGGGTTTTACTGGTTAGAGACAGCCTTTTGCGATATATGTGGGTTACCTCTTGACAAGCCATATGGCCAGCCGTTGTTCCAATGAAAGAGTGACCAGGATATGGACGTGTCTAGAAGTCGTTGTGGCTACTGTCTGTCTCAGAGAGCTAGTCCTACAATTGCCAGGGCCAACTTTTACCATGGTGTCACAGAATGAAGGACAAATGCACACCCGAGGGAAAGGCCTGGAGAAGACCTGCACAAGTTGAATGTGGAAGCCTTCACTGATGGCATGTATGCCAGAATGGGTCAATCCCTGTGATCTTCCCGTGCACATGTACAATCTCCCCATAAAAGTGGACTGCCTGCTCTATTACCTCATACCACCAAGGAACTTGTCGGAAAGCACAGAAGGCAACAACCTAAAGACTGATTAAGAGAAGATCATGTCTGAATGTGCAACCTGCCAAGACCCACTCTGGCATCAGAGCCCTCCCTGCCTATGTACCGAAATATTTTGACCCGCAGCTACCAAATTGACATCAGACATCGTGCTCTCTGTCTCGTAGGTTTGAAGGGCCCATCCTCGGGAAGTCTTACTGCCGTCCTGATCGGAAGAGGGGAAAGCACTAGGCACAGAGCGCACTGGAAAAAAACAGCATCTGAGTCTGGTATCTTCTAAAGATCTAGATGCTAATTAGAATGAATATATTAGAAAGCAATAGTGATACGCCCTAGACTCTTGCGCTTGTCCTGTAGAATCTTAGATACCATAGAACCACAATAATGCACCCTGATTATGAGTGAGCAGATTAGTTATCCAAACAATTGAATGGCAAATAACACTAGTTTACAAAAAAGGGTGTTCAAGTGTCCATAGTTCATAAAGCTCCTTTATACATATTCTCAAACATCGTTAAGGTTGCCCAGGCATATTTGTATGGCACCAGTAGGCCTGTGCCATTTAATTGTAGCTCCTATTCGCTGTTCTTATCCAGCTAACCATGCTCTTCCTGGCCACTAGCAGGAGCTAAGTAAATCCCAACCACAGCAATTTCGGTCCCTGGGCCAACATGGTGTATTACTGTCCCCCCCTCCCCCCCTCCGCACAGCTAAGGCTCTGTCTTGAAAGCTTGCCCTGCCTCCTCAGTGTGTTTGCCTACCTCAATGCCTTTCCTTCCTGCACCAACACTTTAGCTCTGTCCTCCTTGCTGGGAGATGCCTGGTTAGCCTATTGATCCCTTTCTTCTACCATGAATCGTCTTCCACCCACATATTGTGCTGCGACAAGGGAAAAGGTAGTAAAGTGTCAAGCCATGCCGGTGCATTTGCAAAATAAAAAGGTGATGGCTGGAAGCGTGCCAGTGCGGACTTTTCAACAGATAAGTAGGGCATGCTGCCCATACTGATGCATTCCTTTCTGGCTTGTCTACACTTCTTAATAAAGGATTACTGAGGGGGCAGCCAAACCTTGAGTCCAGGCCCTCTGCCATGAACCGGCCATCAGAATCTCTCCTTTTTAGCTGTTGTCCAGCTGTGCATAGCTTCTGCCTACAATGGATTGGGTGGGTCATTTGGACCACCTTTGGGGTCCGGCCACCGAGGGTGGCATCCAGGACCCGCCTCCCGGCACAGTGATTCTGAATCCACCTTATGGATGCACTGCCCTACACTGATAAAGCACCTCAAGAGACTTACTTGGGGAGGAATGCTAGAGTCCGTCAGAGAGGATTTTTAATCTGTATCAGACCAAGGCTTGGTGTTTTGAAGCAACCTGGTTCAGTGTAACTCTTCCACTTAGATGAGAGCCCAAAGGATCTATGCCCTCAGAAAAACTTGTTCCTCTTCTACCAGTTTTGGGATTGTTCACATGAAAAATAGTACCATGGACAGGACCACCAGGTCTGTGGACTTTCTTTTCCACACGTTCTTGCCCATTGTAACCCAGAACCCCAAGATAGTGTGAGAACTATATGTATTTGTATTTATTTGGTTACAGTACAATCAAAATGAAGATTGCTTCAATTTACAAACATTTTCAAGGAGATAGTTAGGACTGGTGAAGAGAGTTATTTAGAGAAGTGCAGAAGGAAGAGTAGGAAGTAGTAGAGCGGAAGGGGGGTGTTCCATTGGGAAGGGGCAATAAGAGAAAATGAATGTAATCGGGATTGGTGATATGGAGGTGGAGGGACAGATAATAGAAATTGAGATTGAGGTTGAAGGCAGTGAGTGGGGGCATAGAAAGAGACCAAGGATGACCAATAACTGGGAGCAAGACCATATAGGGATTTGTAGACAATACAAAGAAAATTTAATTTGAGCCGACAGCTGAAAGAAAGCCAGCCAAGCGAAGACTGAGATTGAGATATTGAGTCACAGGGAGATAGCTGGTACAGAAGGCGAATAGAAGCATTGAAGATGGATTTAAGAGGGGCCAAGCGAGAAATAGAAAGACCAAAAAGAATAGTGGAACAGTTAAAAAGGCGAGAAAAAATTCCAGATAAGAGCAGGAGTTTGGTAGCGCCGAAGGATCGAAAAGAACGAGCTTTGCAAATATTATATAGATGGAAGCAACAAGAACTGGAAATAGTAGAAATGTGAAGAGGAAATGTTTTGGAGGATGAACCGGTCCGGAAACACAGTAAGTACAGTTAGAGAGATCAAAACGAAACCAGGCAAGGGCAGAGCTTTGAAATCTGCAACTGAGGATCTTCGACTTCTGTAGCAGAATAAGTCCTACAGATGACCCAGACTGAGCATTGATTCCATTGCCTGTGATCTCTCAGAGGCTAGTGAAGTGCTGCAGCCTATCCCCCATTTATGGTCAGCCTACCTCATACAGACTTTGACATTTTTCCTATTTTGGACCTAAAGTAATGCAACTGCATTGCTTCTTGTTTCTTATGTCAGCCTCCCAAAAAGTATATTTTGATTTTTTTCCTATAATAAAACATATTGAAGTTTTATTGCCTAAAATGTTATGGTTATGCAAGTCCCATTTCTACCCCCACCTTAACGTATGTGTATACATTTTTACCCAGCTAAGCATTTTTGTTTGCAAAGTGCTTATTTTAAGTAATTATTTCAGGTGTGAACAGTATACCTTATTTTTTACTCTGCGCTGCTTTTTGTTAACCTCTACCTTACTTCACCCTTTAATAGCACTGGCTTTCAACCTTGCTTCTAAAATGAATCGGGGAACCCGAATGGTGTCTTGTTTGCCATGAGTTACTGGATTGGAAGAGAACTACAGTACTGTCCATAGGGAGCGTACTCTTGAACTTCTTTGGAGCCCAAACCCAGAAAACGCCTGCCACACTGAGCACACATGTGAAAATCCTCAAGACTGATTAGCACAGGCGTCTAGGTTGCAAGGCACCCAGCTATCCTCTCTCATATGTTCGCAAGGGGGTTGCTTCTTCCCAACCCATGAAATCAGATTGCAGGAAAGGAGGGTGGGCAGAAACCAAAGAAGGATCTCACATAGCGGTAGATCTGCCCTTGTCTTGACTGAAAATGCATTTCTGGGTAGGAAATTACCCCTATCCCTAGAATCACTAGTGCCTGTTAAAATGTCTTGACATGTCTATATTCCCTGCAGCAAACTTAACCTAGAAGCACCCACGCCTGTACATGTCTTTCATTCAATCTTTATCCTACATCTGGTGACTTCCGACATTGTGATCTGAAGATGGATTTCAGACACCCATGTCCCAGGCTTAAATGCATACTTTATTCTCATAAATCAATTTGATATGGTGACTGCAAGTTTGCTGTGCTGATAAACAGCGCTTTTACACAATGATTTATGTAACTCTATCCTGCCTTTTACATGGGACGGACACAGCCCGTACATTTAAGAGCATAGAATTGTATGCATCTCTAATAGGTCAGAGTCCCTATCGCCCTACGTGCTCGGTAAAAACTGCTTGGAATCTTACCCTCACTTCCCCATCTGGCCAGTGGCAAATTCAATGACCATGGTTTAGGTCTTTTAACCCATACGTCTAACTTTGTTACAGAGCATAGACATGTGGTGATGAAGTTAACAATAAAAAGGGCCAAAATGTTCTAAGGTTAATTTTTTTAGTAGAGCTGCAATTGGAGGTCTAGAATGTGAAGGAAAATCTCATCTTCGTATTTGGATACAGAAGAACAGGTACTGGTATGAAATGAAATGAAATTGAAATGATGAAATGAAATGTATATTTTATTTATATCGCGCTCATACACAAGTGTTTCAGAGCGCGACCAAGCAAAGGGAGGGGAACAGGGGAGAACAAAACGATCTTACTAAGCCCAGTGACATTAAGAGCGAGCAAGTGCATGGGAAAGGGAAAAGGGGGAAAGTGCATGGAAGGGGGAGAAGTGGAAAGTGCGGAACAGAGGAGAGAACAGAATAAGTAATAATAAGTAAAATAAATAAATAAAGGCGATAAACAGTGGTAGTGCAGCCAGCAAGAGGCAAAGTGCTAGGTTAGTCGGATAGTGTATCTGATAAGTGCAGCAGAAAAGTGTGTGGGGGACTGTATGGGTACAGATACAAAACCCAGTGCAAGGGGTGGCCCGGAGGCAGAGCAGGTTGACCTAGCGGGAGTAACGCCACCCGCCTGCAGGCGGAAATAGACAGAGCCGGTGTTTCTATTGTCCCCATCCCCATGGAGTCCTATGGGAGTCCATGTGAATGGGGATTTACGGAATTCCGCCTCCGGAATTATCGGGTCACCGGGGTTGTAATGCCCCGGTGATTCCGGCAATCACGGAGGCGGAATGGTATTTCGGGTCTAGCGGCAGCCTGCCGGTTTTTCCGGCACCGCTACCGCCGGACTCGTAATGGTATTTTTTTATTTTTTTATCAGGATATATTTTGCATTTTTTAGGCGCTTATACAGCAAGTAATTGTGTTTCAAAGTGCCCACAGGGCAGGGGAAGGAACATGGGACAAAGGCAAAAGAATACAATAATGAAACCGGATAAGAGGTGGTCCTACTAGGCCTTGTGAGCATTCGGATCGTGGAAGTGCACAGAGAGAGAAGGGATTGGGGAAGGAGGAGTGCCAGGAGTATCACTGAGAGGGGGTGTGAGGGAGCAAGTTGCCGGGGACCGGTTAGTGCTATGGCAGAGGTCATACGGTAAAGAGTGATCATCTGCTAGTGTCATAAGTGCAGTCCTCTGAGGGAACACAAGCCAGTGGGTGCCCAAGGGCAAGTGCTGGGAGCGGGAAGGGCTGCAGGCGATGGGGAGGAAGGCCAGGGCCCAAAAAGACACATAATGGCCAAGGCCACCAATCTCAGCAACTGAGGAGTTTAGCGTGGGAAGAGGTGAAGAGGAAAGTTTTGAGAGTCTTCTGGAATTTGAGTAGAACCGGCTCAGGGTGGAAAGGGAGGGAGATGCTGTTCTAGAGGAGGGAACCAGCAGTGGAAAGAGATGCCCACCAGCTTGCTGCATAGAAAGCGCTTGACACACATGGAGTTAACGTAAAGACCTGGAAGGAGAGTATTTGCAGAGAGAAGATTGTAAATAGCATGGTCCCAGGCCCCAGACAGCCTTATGAATGATGCAGAGGGATTTGAATTTGATCCTTGCAGCTGCTGGGAGCTAGCGGAGAGATTATAGGGATGGAGAGATATGATCTATGGGCTTGAGGCCAAGGATAAATCTTGGTGTGTATCTGCTTTCTTAGAAAGTGTGCTTTATAACTCAAACGTTTGAAATTGCCTGCAATCAGGTTTGAGCCCAGCAGCACTGCGAGCAGAGCTCTTGCTGCTTTCCCTGCTTCCTGGAGGAGGCGGGGCCTATCACGCACACGTGACGGATCACGAGACTGCATCCCGGCATAAATTGCTGGCCCAACCACCCTTTGCAGCGTTAAGCCCTGGATGCAGTAAGAGCTGGAGCTTCTGTTTTGCTGTTTGGCTGTGACCTGTGTCCCTGTGTAACTGCCAACAGTGAATTTGTGAGTAACTTTCACCGGACATTTTCGCTGCTCTACTGCTTGCCCAATTTAAATCTGTCACTAGTGTAAGGGGGGAGAGTCAGACTCTGGCAGCTCCTTAAGCTGTCAGGCGTTCCTTACCCTGAGACTTGGGGCTCTTTTGGATGCTCGCAGACTTTTGGGACTTTTTATTTAGTTGTGAACTTTCTATTTTTACTACTCAAATGACATACTTTGCGACACATCCCTCCCTATTTTCCTGATTCTATGGTAGAATCCATGTCTGTTTGTTTCTCATTTTAAAGTGTATTTGTGGTAGTTTCATATTCGATTTTTAACTGACTTATTTTAACTACCAGTTCTATTCAGTGCATTTTAATACAGTGTGTCGTTATGAAGGACTTGGTATTCTCCTCTATCTGTGTTTTACCTGTTTGTGACATTAATCTTAAATATTAAGCTCTGCAGCACATTATCCTAAACCTTTTATAGAGCCGCGTCGCTGCTACTTTTCTTGTTCTCTGGTATCTGTTTCTGTAAGTTTTGCCCCTCCCCTCGAATGACACGTAAGGGACTTAAGAGCCAGTCAGCTATGGAGGCTTCTCTCGACTCCATTCAACCTGCTGAGGTGGTTCCCTCCCTTGCTGCGAAAGAAGGCACTCCTTCTGTGAACCCCCCTCCTTCGGAGGGAAGATAATCCTTGGATTCTCTTCCTCCGAATAGCACAGCCCTTGCTCAAATCCATTCATAAGATAGAAGTGAGGTATTTAATTTGTTGGGCATTATTCCACGCACCCCAGCCAATAATAGCTGCATCTTTATTGGTAAACAAGATATTTCCATTGATGCCCAGGAAGAACGCTTAGCCGCCACTATAGCTCTGAATTTGGAAGAGGGTGGCAGCTCAATTGGGGCAAGGACGTGTTCCAACTTTACGAATAATGATACAGCGAATATTACCCACTTAACCCCCGCCCTGCTATAAACAGAGCTGCCTCCACCTGCCTCTACGTTGGATGATTCTTGCTTACATTTTATAGAATTCCCTGTTGCCCCTAAAGGGATCATTGCTCCACAACTCTCCATACTAGAGGACAACAAGAACTACTCTATTTCCCCGGCCAACTTATCTCGGCAGGTGCCCCCTTTTGGAGGGGCTGTTAACCATACTTCTTCTATTCAGGTCAATCTTTCTGTTACTCCTGCTGGTAATGCCCCTACTTCAACAGTGAAATCTACAGTTTTTAAAACTCCACTTACAAAACCTCTGACCTATACTCCAAAAATAAAATCTAACATGGGCACTTTGGGTAAACCTATTCAAAGGAAAAAAATCTCCAACTATTTTGGAAAAAGGACAGCCACCAGTACTCTTATTAAACCTGCGCATTCAGCTTTGACAGTGGCTACTCTGGACCATCTGCACTTGGCGGATGTAGCAAAGTAATTAGAGACTGAAGATCTCCCAGATAATGATATCGATGACATTAGTATTATCGAATGCGCAGGTAAGGCAATAGCTGACAGTGAGCTTGAACCTAATTCTTCGAACATAAATAATGTAACCCAACAAACCTGTGATGGGTTCCCCTTCTGAACTTACTAATTTCATTGATGAGTATACAGAGAATCAAAATTGGCTCAGAGAAAGAGGTCTTCTCCCAGATATGAAAAAGGAACATGCTAGTAAGTCTATACTGCACCGCACTTTTAAAGAGGCTGATGATAGAATAAGACTGACCCAACCTACAGTCTCTGCCCTGAATATGGTTCTTAGTTCCTTTGTGAGTCTCTATGACAACATTTGGTCATTAGATCACATTCTCTCTTACTCTCTGAAATTTATACCAGGCTGGAAGGTCTAGACTGGTTTGAAGAGTTGGTAAAAATTATTAAGCAAGATAATCCCTGAATAACTAAACAGTGCCTGGATTCTGCTCTGCTAAGTCAACCCACTATGGAAGGGCCACCAGATAAGAAGGTCCATAATGTGGAAGGAACTAGAACCTCGGGGGAAGATCTTAACAAGATCACTTCTTCGAATGTTCCGTTCTGTCCAGATAGGGGTATATGCGCTCAAGCCTCTGCTACCCCCCCATGAAGGATGAGGGAGTTCATTTGGATCCTGTCTTAGATACTAAACCATCTTTCACTCCTATAAAAGTGTCTACCATTCCCCCTGTGGGAAAAGCCCCAGAGAGGCTGGCTGTCAATTCTGCTGGTTCTACTATCCACGTGCCTGCCTGTGAACCTTCTACACTAGAAATGGCTAAATCGCACAAGGGAGACAATGCTGCCTCCTCACCAGACTCCAAATCTACTCTTAATTTGGAGAAGTCATCTGACTCCACTGACCCTACGAAAGAAACAGTACACTTAAAGGGCTTTGCCCATATAGGTAAAAAATAAAACCTAATCAACAAATAAAGAAAACCAAAAACCAGAAAAATATGAAAAAAATAATTCATTTACTAATCAATTCTTTAAAAATCTGGTTCTGCCAAACGCTCCCCCGAGTGTAACAACTACTTTCCCTCTTAAGGGGGTTAATATTGCGGTGGAATCAATAGTCCCTCCAATTGCTATTCCCACTGCTACCCCTGCTATCGCCGGGTCAACCATTCTACCTACTACTCTAACTGCTTTTAGTCCGACTGAATCTTTGGCGGTTAGTTCTATGTCGAATGACAAAATTCCCCTTGTGATGGTGGGGAATGCTGTGCTGGCTGAGGAAACTCAGGCCAATTGCACCCCCAAAACAATTCCTACCTCCCTGGAGCCTATAAATAATAGTGCTCCAGTTACTTCAAACCCTCAGACTGAATGCAATCCGAGGGCATCTTCTTCGGATGCAGACCCCTTAACTATTCCAGGCAACCTGTCATCTGGTTTAAATCCTACTCACCCGGTGCCTACTATTACTCCAATATCTGCGAACCTGGTTAACCTCGACATGGTGAAACAACTATTCCAGGAGCTTTATAGCACAAAACTCCCTACTGAGCTGGACGTTAATCCAACTCCAGGTTCAGCTCAGGACGGAGTCCCTGCAACTAGTTCCTCCTGTATAGATGGTCAATCCCTCGCCCACTTTGATGGTCATCTGGCCAATGCAGAGTCTTTTTTGGGGGAACGTCCTATGGAATTTAGATCAGTGGGGGATCTCTATGTCCCCGATTCTCTTCATTCTGTTTATCTAAAGCCCCCAAATGGGGGCTCTTTCAATGGTCATGAAGGATCTCGTGTTGGGCCTCATATTTCCCAAAATAGGACCTCTTCTAATGGTTATGAAAGATCCTGTGGGTCCCCATGTACCACAAAATAGGACCATCTTAAGGGGTGCAAGGGGTTCTGACCTGGAAGCTGACCCTTTAAGTCAATTTACCAAACGTATAGCCAACTCATTACCCCAATCATCGGGGCCTAAAGACTCTCTGGAGATCCTATAACTTGCTTGGTGGCAGGATATGCCTATCTGTCTGAACCGCAGAAATATTCTTAAAATCTTTCATCAACTGACTCCCCTCTCTCTTACCTCGAGCTATGACATGCAAAGGATTTTCTTTCCCTCCAAAGAACGTTTAGATATGAACAATATTGTTCTGAAATCAAAGAGTGGTATTGGAATTAATAATGGGCCAAAAGGAGGGCCTAAGGCAACTTGGCTTTGAAGCAAGTTTGTTACAATCCAATCAGCTTCCCGCTAAATATGGAGGGTGTAAAGAATATAGGGGTAATCTTACAATGGTGTATCATCCGGAAAGATCGCCACAGCACCAGCGGAGGCAATTTACGCCCAGATTCAATGGTAATGCCAGAAACTGGGCCCAGGTCACTTCTGGCCTGTGGAAATGAGCATTCTCCTATTAATCTTCCTCCATCCCCTACACTCATGGCTCCGAATAAATGTATTTTTCTATCCTAGAACTCCAGGGGAAATTTACATCTTTTTACGAATACTGACACAGTAGATATGATTAGTGACTCACACTGTTTCTTTCTACAGGAAACTTGGCTGCTTTCATCCCCCTCTGTTGATGGATTCGAAATATATTCTCAATATGCTAAATCTAATTTGGGAGGGAGGGCTTCATGGGGCCTTCTTATTGGAATCAGAGCCTCTCTTGACCTTAGGAACAAGGTTCTTTCGGACACACCATTTGGTATCTTGGCTCTGGAGGCCATCTCTGGAGATGGCCTGGTCAACCTTCTCTTGATTAATATCTACTGGCACAAGAGCATCGCTGCCCTCGAGCCCTTCCTGGAAAGTCTAATGGATTTGTTTCTGGCATGGAGATCTCTACATCCGAGGGGGAAAGTGATCTTAGCCGGAGATCTTCATTCTGACTGCTCCATATCGTCTGAGGCCAACTATGGCGATTTGGGATTGGTCTTGGAGGATGACAACCGGAGAGGTCAGAAATATGTTTGGGGTAGACTTTGGAATCTTGCTTTGGACTCGGTCGGCTTAATTTGTCTTAATGGCTCCTACAATGCTACTCTCCCGCTCTGCCCTACATGGCAGAGAGGTCTCTCAACCTCTACTTTAGACTATGTCTTTGTAGACCACTCTTTGTCCTCTCTCTCATCTGAGGTTCGGGTCTCCTTTAACTCATGGAGTGACCATGGGTCTCTGTTGGTTACATTTCTTTCTCCTTTTCCCATGATGTTTCTGCCCTCTGGGGGACCTCGACACTTTCAAACTGTGGGTCGAGGGACCGGGGTACATTGGTCTTCTGCCAATATTAATCTCCTTAACTGTCAACTTATTTCCTCATTTAACCATACTTCCCTCTCCTGGAAACAAGCAGTTTTCAACACCTCATATTTTGACACCTTCCCAAATGCTCCTTATAGTAGCATTTATGACTCTCTCAGGAAGGGTAATCCTAAAAAATCCCACGCTCATAGGTTTGACCAGGAACTGGCCAATGAAAAGGCCTATTCTCAGAAACTTAACAGAGAAGTTCAATTGCTCGATACTGACTGGGACAACAAAAAATAAAAAATATGAAAACTACTGCAAATCAAGAAAATCTAGTTTGCTACAAAATGACGCAGAGCTTATGTTAAGAGTCCTGGTCAAGAGAGATCTTAGTGCATTCTGGGCTATTTATTCAGCCCAAAATGATGGTATGGTCGTTGACCAATTGAATGCCATCCCAGAGGTCCAATGGGTAGACCATTATACCAAACTTTTCGGTACAGGGGAAGAGGGGCTAGAACTATGTATAATTGGGGAGGGTGCACCAAATGTTACTTGGGAGCCGGTCATTGGCTTTAAGACAAAAGTTGGGCTTATTGCCAAAGCCAAGAAATTCAGGGCCCCGGTCCTAACGGCCTCACAAACTCACAAATAACTCATTGAAAGCGGAACCAGAAATCTGAGCTAAACTTCTGCGTCTGCTATTTCAAGATATAGTAAATACTGGTAATGTCCAAACCAGCTGGCAGACCGCTCACATTGTTCCCATCTTTGAGAGGTCAACGAACCCTGGTCAAGAACTACAGGCCAATCTCTTATTGATGCAGACTGCAAGCTGTTTGCTTCCATGCTCCTTTCTCATCTCAACGTTTGGATTAAGGAAAATCACATTCTCCTGAAACAACAAACAGGCTTTAGGGCAGGCCACTCAACCAATCTTAATGGCTTTATCCTAACTGCCCTACAAAGTATAAACTGGGGAAAATTTGGTGGTACTCTGTTGCCTCAATCGATTTGTCAAATGCATTTGACTTGGTAATCAGGTCAAGGCTTTGGGGGAAACTATATCAAAGTGGGGGATCCCGGCAGGGTTTTTAAATCTAATCTTGGCAATGTATGAGAACTCGGGGGTCCATATTAGGATTGACCTAGAAGGAACACTTTCTAGAAGAATAAGGACACGTATTGGGGTCAGACAGGGCTGCTCCTTAGCCCCATGCCTCTTTATCCTCTACTTGGCAGATGTAGGGGAGTTTCTTGGAAATATAGGCATGGTGAACGCAAAATTGGGGGATCTCAGGCTCTCTTGGTTGGCATATGCTGACAATTTCTTTCTCTTTGATTAGACCAAAGTGGGCTTGCAAAGACTTATCTGCAAGTTTGTAGAATACTCTACACTAAACGGGCTAAATATTAATCCGAGTAAACCCGCACCATGGTCTTCTCTAAGGGGGAAAAAAGGGAATAGGCAAGTGTGGAAAATTGATGGTGAAAACATTATGAGAGCACATAAAATTGTTTATTTAGGATTCCTTATTTTG
The DNA here is from genome assembly GCF_040938575.1 of Ambystoma mexicanum. Classification (NCBI taxonomy): domain Eukaryota; kingdom Metazoa; phylum Chordata; class Amphibia; order Caudata; family Ambystomatidae; genus Ambystoma; species Ambystoma mexicanum. Next base: position 830,622,890 of record NC_090925.1, on the reverse strand, counting down.
GCCCAATCATCGACTGCTGAATTAAGACGTTCCCTCAGACATAAAGTACTCCCGCTTATTTCACAATCTATTAAGTTAGATAATATACATGGGAGGTTCTCCTTCAAGCCAATCGTAGATTTCTTCAAGGGAAAGGTGACCCCGAAATTAATACATGGAATGGAACTACATTATCTGGCCCTCCTGACCTTTTGGGACACCCTTGAGGGTAATACTGGAGAAAGGTCATGATACTGCCCAACTGTATCCCTATAGCGGCCATAAGGTATGAACTGAGTTAAGTCTCTCTGCGAGCTACAATACTTTGGAGGGCTCTCACACTTTTCTCTGCCCTGCTCTCTCCTAAATATGACACATTTTATGATGATGTGGGTAAAATGCTCTTCTCACAGGGATCCGTAGAGCGAAACCTTTTTCTTTCAAAATGTAGGGACCTCTGTGACAAGACCTTACTGGACCTCTCTACCGATAGGTATACCCTCTTGACCAATCGGAACAAAGTTAATGAGTGCCTTTTCTGTTGTGATTGGAAAGATACGCTGGAAAAACTTCATACTTATCCACCCCTCTGCGATCTACAATTTGATCATAAGAAGAGAGGCTGCTTGTCATTTATTTTGACACAATTTCCTAACTGCTACTATCGCTCACTTCTCTTGAAACTTAGATGGAACCTTTTGCCCACTAAGGAAGTTCTACATAGAAGGAAGGAGATTAGTGACTTGGGTCTTGCATGTCGTTTTTGTCATATTCCTGGGGTTATTGAATCTGCCTGTCATTTCTTTTTAGACTGCGCTGCGTTGAAAGGCCCTAGGGCAATTTACTTAGGCAGATTCCATACTCTGGGATTATTGGGAGCAGAAAATCTTATTTGGTCCCAGTGTCTCTATTTCTAAAACCACAGATGGACTTGCGGTGGTGGGGTTTATTAAGTCATTAGATCTGTATACGCTTTCTTTATGACCAATCTATATGATGAATTTATAATTTTTGCAATATTGATTGTACTGTGTAGCTATATAAATTTGAAATGTTTCAATTTTTCGCAGAGGGAGGAATGATTTGGAATTTTAAATTCTGTACTGAATTTTAATTCTGCACTGATTTTATTGGTTTGCTCAATGTTTTCTACTTTTAGAAAAAGGATTCCGGGGTTGGAATGTGTCTTTAACCCTTTAAGTGCCATGGGTATTTCCCCCCAGTGCCAATGCCTTTTTTGGTGACTTCCTTATGTTGCCATTCAATGGCTTGTAACTTTTTTGTTACATGAGATATCTTGGCCAAATTTGGCTCCTTTTTTTCTCACATGTAGGTGGTCGTAGCGCACCCAGGAATCCTAGGTTGCTGTAGGGGGTGACAGAAAATAACCAAAAAGGGGGAAAATGTTGGGTTTTTCAAAAAATGACAAAACAAATGATGTACAAAGAAGCCTGTGGGTTTTTCCTTGTAAGAGCTAGGAATGAATGGTTTGCTGTGCTGAATACCCCGGTTTCCTGGCTTTCAAGAACAGGTTGAGTGGAAACGAAAAAAAAATTATTTTGATGTGGTTATCAGCCATTTTGTGAGAAGTAGGCGATTTTGGCAATTTTTGCCAATTGGACAAGCATGGACGGAATGGAAGAAAAGGATAGGAAAGCCGAATTGGAGGACAGAAAGGCATATATTTCTGAAAAGTAGGCAAAATTCCAAGTTGAGGAAGGGGTGATTTACGTAGGTCAGGCAACAACTAGGTTGGGGAAAATGCCATAGATTGGGGGAAAAGCGGGAAAATGACTGAAAAAAGGTATGTGTTGGACATGCTTGGCTTGGTACGGCAATGGCTTCTATGAATTTTGAGAAAAGCAATGCTCCGCTACATTCCCCCGACTCTTGCAGTTAGGAGAGCACCCATTTTCGGAGTGTTTTACAAAACAAGCAATACCACAAGCCAAACACTGAGCCATGGTACACGTGAGTTTTATGCTCACGGCCTGAACAGACGCACTTAGCATGTGTAAATCGGGAAAACCAATGTGGTGAGGAACGGCAAGCATCCATTTTCTGGAAGAGCACAGGCAGAACTTTTCAAGGGTAGGTGACTTGTGCAGGTTACAGAAGTGTATGGTGCCTAAAGCAGCAACTAAATGTAGGTCACATTTGGGAAATTAAAGGGTTGTGTGACAAAGGGCACCAGCAAATGGGTCAAAACGTTATGAAAACCACACAAACACAACAAATGTTATACCTACCTGCGTTCCCACAGGTGTCCCGATGAAAACGGTACCTCACATGTGTGGGTGCACCTACCTGGGCGCCAAGGGGAAAGCCTAAAACACAAGTAACCCCTAGTCTGTTTTCACACCTGAATTTCACACTTTCTCCAGACAAGCGCAACATACAGATATGGGCCTCGGGTGTCCAAGCCACCAAGGAAAACAGGGAACCCCATGCATTTCCAAAAAGAGGACATCCGTGGGAATTCGCAGAGGTATGATTTGCGCAAATCGGCCCAGAATTTATTACCCAGACGCCCCCGCAAAGTCCAAAATGTGGGGGAAAAAAACGCATTTTTCGCACATTTCATTTGGCTCACCCACCGAAAAACACGCCGCCAACAACACATGGCCTACCGTCCTGCATTCCCACAGGTGTCCCGATGAAAACGGTACCTCACATGTGTGGGTGCACCTACCTGGGCGCCAAGGGGAAAGCCTAAAACACAATTTGACACTTTCTCCAGACAAGCACAACATACAGATATGGGCTTCGGGTGTCCAAGCCACCAAGGAAAACAGGGAACCCCATGCATTTCCAAAAAGAGGACACCCGTGGGAATCCGCAGAGGTATGATTTGTGCAAATCGGCCCAGAATTTATTACCCAGACACCCCCGCAGTCTGAAATGTGGGAAAGAAAATGAATTTTCCGCACATTTCACTCGGCTCATCCATCGGAATACGTGGCCAACAACACATGGCCTACCGTCCCACGTTCCCACAGGTGTCCCGATAAAAACGGTACCTCACACGTGTGGGTGCACCTACCAGGGGCGCAAAAGGAAAAGGGTAACCCACTGGTAACCTCAAGCCTTTCGCCACTGACCATTTTGTTCATGTGGGCAACCTACAGATTTGGGCCTACAGTGTCAAAGCCAGCAAGGAAAACAGGGAACCCCATGCATTTCCCAAAAGAGGACACCCGTGGGAATCCACAGAGGTCTGCCTTGCGCAAATTGCCCCAGTTTTTATTAGCCACAATCCCCGACAAAATGTGATAATTGGTGGAGAAAAAACACAATGTTCACTTTGTCTGGGGTTCTGGGTAAGAAATTCTGGGCCGCTTCGCGCAAGTCAGACCTCTGTGCATTCCCACGGGTGTCCTCTTTTGGGAAATGCATGGGGTTCCCTGTTTTCCTTGCTGGCTTCGACACCCTAGGCCCAAATCTGTAGGTTGCCCACATGAGCAAATTGTGCTGTGGCGAAAGGCTTGGGGTTACCAGCGGGTTACCCTTTTCCTTTTGCGCCCCCAGTAGGTGCACCCACACATGTGAGGTACCTTTTTCATCGTGCGGGAGGAAAGAAAGAGAGGAGTCGAAGATGACTCCAAGGTTTCTGACTTCAGATGAAGGAGGGGGGGAGCCCATAGAGGGTGGCCAGAGAGAAGTGAGGAAAGTGGGAGCAGGAATCCTGATGAGTAGGATCTCAGTCTTGCTGGCATTGGAGGCACATCAAGACTGAATAGCAGAAAGGCAGTCGGAATGGTAGAGGAAGAAGCAATGTGGTCAGACGGAAGTTTGAAGAACAGTTGAGTGTCATCTGTATAACACTGGAAGTGGGGGGAGAAAGGGGAAATAAGGTGAGCAAGTGGACCGAGATAGATGTTAAAGAGACAAGGTGAGAGGTTGGAGCCCTGGGGAACGTCACAGATTGAGATAGAGGTGGCAGAGGAGAAGGAGCCAAGATAACCTGAGAGGGACATTGGGTGAGGAAAGAGATCAGCCAGTCCAGTGCCCCGTCCGAGAAACCAAGGGTATCATGGAGCTGTTTTATGAGGATGGGGTGGTTGACCATGTCAAATGCAGAGGAGAGATCAAGTGGAACGAGAACAGTGGGAAAGTTGGAGTCCAAAGATGCAAGCAGCTCTTCACGGGTGTTCAGGAGAGCAGTTTCCGTGCCTCTGGATGCTTGGAATCCAGATTGTTGGTAATGTAGGCAACCAACCAGTTTAGTGTGCTGAGCCAGTTGTGGGAGGACCAATTTCTCCAGGAGTTTCACAAGGAAAGGTGTGAAAGAGATCGGGCAATAGTTAACTGGACATGTGGGGTCGGCAGAAGGCTTTTTTAGGAAGGGGGCGCACAAGAGAGTGCCTCAGGGAATAGCGAAGCAAGCAGCAGGCCAGTCTGTCAAAGGATGTGCTCGAAGCCTGCCACTTCCGCTCAGCAGCTCGGCACTTGCATTTCAGAGAGGCTAGGTCGGAGTCATACCAGGTGTTGTGCTTGGAGGCAGGCTTCATGCAGATCCTTGTGACAGGGGCAAGGATGTCAAGGGTGTTGGAGATGGAGAGGTGAAGTTTGGCAAGGGCTGTGGGAGGGGGAATGAAAGTAGTAGCAAAGTCAGCAACTGACACTCGCTTCATCGGTCAAATGTCAGAGAAGGAGACTGACAATCAGGGCAGAGGCTTAGCCAGGGGGCCCAAAAGATATAGGTGAGAGGACAAAAGAGCATGGTCAGACCAGGAGAGAGGTGTAATGAGAGGGTTGGAGATGGGGATGTCTGCTGAGAAGAAAGCATCCAAAGTGTGTCTGGCTGTGTGCGTCGGACCGGAGAGAAGAATGGTGAGGGAGAGGCTGCGGAAGAGACCCGATGCCGTATCGGGAGAGTTAAGGAGAATATTCAAGTCTCTGGGAAGAGAAGCTTAGAGGTGGAGGCCAGAAGAGAAGATGAGTGGTCAGACCACTCCCAAAAGAAGAGGGGAACCGGACATGGGGTCCTATAGATGGTGGTAAGAGTTAGCAAGAGGGTTGGAGATACACAAAGACTGCAGAAGAGGCATTCGGTTACCAGACATTTTATAGAAAAAAATTGGTCGACTGGACAAATGGTCGAACCAATTTGGTCGAAAACCAAATGGTCGAATAGTTTTTTTTTATTTTTACCCCTTTTTTTTGGGTGGGGGGGTCCCCTGCCACCCCCTTTTTTTTCTAAAAAAACCTTTTTTTCCCTAAACTACAACCTTAAAAATATATATATAAATAAATAAAAATTCGACCATTTGGTTTTCGACGAAATTACGTCGATCAAATGTCCTGTCGACGAATTTTTTTCGATTAAATGTCCGGACACCGAGGCATTCGATGGAAGAGTAGGTCTGAGTGGGTATGATGGTAGTCGGGACCCATTCAGGAAGATCAGCGCCACCCCTGACCCCCTCCCCAGCACGGTTAGGCCTGGGCTTAGAGAGGATCTTGTAGCCCTCCAGGAGGAGTGTGTCAAAAACAGTGACAGAGCTGGCAGTGAACCACGTCTCGGTGAGAGCAAGGACATCAAGGTCTAAGTCTTCAAGGAGGTGGCAGATGCCAGAGGAGTGGTTAACAGCAGAACGACAGTTGAGGGTAGCTAAGTGAAGCTGGCTGCCACCTTTTGAAGGTCTTCCGAGGAGGGGTACAGGAATGTGGTATGCCCATTGGTGGTGACGAATGGGCCAGAGGGGTGGCAGAAGGTATCATGGCGGGGGAAGGGAGGGAGTTGATGAGAGACAAAAGACACCTATCCAGAAAAAGGAGGTTGGGCTGAGATTCCTGGACCATGACAGTGCCATTCTGGTAGACATTAATGATGTCCTCTGGGCATCTGCAAATTCGACAGAGGTAGGTCCTGGGAGTCCTCGGAACTGTGCTCTTTCTTTGTATGCCCTTGTCATTTAACAGAACCCTGTGTCGTCTCTTTGTGAGTTCCAGCAACTCTACCTTCTCTGTCCCTGGGACCAGAATTCTCTTGCATATTAGTTGTGCTATGGGTTGGCCAGGTCTCACAATATACAAAGTGTTCCCAAGGTTTAACAGAATTAACTATTCTTCTCCCCGGTAATCTCTGTCAATAACTCTTGCTCCAACATCAAGGAAATAATGAGGGGGCTACTGTTCCATAGGGACCCTCTGTATCTCCAATTGTAAACTGGTCCGGACTCGTTGTACTCCCTGTGTGTTCCTTCTATGACTCTCACTACTTATATGCCTTGCCTCCACCCTTTGATGTTACTGCTCCCTCCTCCACACCACTACTCCTTCCTCCGCACAACTACTGTTCCTCTACACTGCTACTCGTTCCTCCACACTACTATTCTCACAACCACACTAGCACCTCCGCCACTCATTCTTTTCAGTTACTCTCCTTTCACTCTCACAACCACTTCTCATTCACTCTCTGCACTCCTTCCAATAATCTCCCTTGCTACCTCACACACACACTTGCACTCATCAACCAATACCTCACCACACTCTTCTCCACTGTTCTTCCTCCTTATGGTCTCTTGGTCTGTCAGATCCTCCTCTGACATCCCCTGAACAACCCACAACTTTCTTTTCTCTGGGTCTTTTAGCCTGCTCACCCTCCTTCCTGTCCTCTGACCATGTCTTCCCATCCCAGAAGGTGTTACATATAACAAATGGATCATATAGCGCGTTAAATCCTGCCCCTTTTCTCCATGCGGGCCGCTGCAGAACAAGAATGGCAGTTCATACAGTGTTGCCCAGGTTTGTGTTGGGGATACCTGGCCTGCCTTCCTCCAAGGTAAGTACAGTCTTTGTGGCTCTTTGGTAAAATGGGTTTAGTCCCTGGTGGTCTAGGGGTTTTTCACCTTTCCCGGTGCTGTTTGTTTCTGGGCTGGAGAGTGGTGCCCGGCATGTCAGGCGGCCTGGTAGGCTCTCTGCTGTGGCTTCCCTTCTCTTTTCAGTTCACCATCTCTACTATTGCTCCACCTCACTTGGTTCACATCATCTCCATCTATCGCCCTGCTGGTCCCACTAGATCATTCTCTGATGATCTTGGGCAACTCCTAGATTCTCTTTCCACTAAACATCACCTCATTCTCTTAGGTAACTTTAACCTTTACTCTCCAACCACTTCTCAGAAATCTTGAAATCTGTATTTTCTTAGTGACCATGCTCTCCACTCTATTCACAACCTACCTACCCACACAGGGAGTAACTCTTTGGATCGCTTATTCAGCTCCACCAGTCTCTCAGCCACTAATACTCTGTCTGATCACTCAATTGTTTCCACTACTATGTCCTTTTCACCCTCTGACCTCTCCTCGTCGCTTGCCTCACCTATTACTAAAAGGAAATTTAAACCCTCTGCCATTCCTCCCTTTCTCTCTAACCTACCGTTCTCATTCTCCTTGTTTGGAGAATTTTCAGTTTAGTGCTAAATTCCTCCCACCTTAGAGACCCCCAGCTTTTTTGCTGAACTTTCAGACTTTGTACTTTTAATTATATGTGTTTTCTGTGCTTCTTTTGACTTTGGATTCTGACAAACTCCATAGGCATCATCTTTACATTGTGACACAAGGCACCTTCAGTGCAGTGACAAATGGAAGTCTCTTAGATTTCACAAAGGTTTAAATACCTTCTCTTGGTGAAACTACTGTTTCCAAGAGCAGTGAAGTGAAATTGACTTTATTTACATGTTGTAACTTTCTAGACCCACCACACGCTATCTTACCATAGGGTGCTGGAGCGGTTACTTAGAAGCCCCTTACCTTTTCTACAATTAATGGCTGGTGGCAGTGGTTTATTTTTACTACCATTGTGTGTTTTTATCGCGGCCTGCAATTGCAGCTGCAGTACGACACCCATGGGCTGCCCATTTTGTCAAAATGGTCCCGGTCTTCTTTTTCCGTCTTTTCTTTTTGGAAAGGTCTTGAGATTTACTCTGCGCAGCAAACCAGGTTTGGTCCTTTTGTTCGTTTTGCCTTTGGCGGGATTCACAAGTGAAGCCCCCCTCTGGCTCCAGAATTTCTGGCAGGGGCAGGAAGTGAGGAAGGGGCCTGACACTCCCTGTGCTTAATCTCCTTGGTCACAGGAATGCACCCTGAAGTGATTGGCCGACTCAGCCACCCTGCTGTGTGATTGTCAGCTTGGCTGGAATTAATGGGAGAAACCTGAATAAAAGGCTAGGCTTTTTGGCTTGGAAGGCAGAGTCGACCACTGGACGAAGGAATCCGAAGAAGAACTTGGAAGAGACGCCTGCTGCAACTCCTGCACCGTTGGTTTGCCCGGTGAAGCCCTACTGCTGTGCTGAAGATCCGAATTCGCCTCGACTAGAGAAGCCCTGCAAGGACGACTTCTCCTCTTGGGTTGGTGTGACCAATCAACCCCAAAGTGAACTCGTCTGGACATCCTCTTGCAGCTGGCTGTACTTCCATTGCTGCTGCAGGAACCGAAGAGCCAGGGAGCGGAACACCAGATCGAGTGCATCGCTTTTAAGTCGGACCCAAACTCCAGGAAGTTCCTCTGGACTTCCCTGAAGCAGGACTGACCAAGCCTGGGCCACCTCAATTGAGTGCTGGACCCCAGAAGCGAGGAAAGTCTGAAGTGGTCTCTGAGAACCACAGTGTTGCTATTTGCTATAGACACGAGGAGCTGAAACCGCGAAGTGCCGCCGACCTTCCCATTGCAGTGCAGGAGTCCCCAGACATTCTCCCTCTTGTCCCCACGACTGAGGCCTAGGAACAACAGGATCTGCTGAGCTGTTCAGGAACAGAAGCCAGCTGGAACCATTTCTTCTAAACCAAGGTACTGTAAACCTAAGAGGACTTACCTCTTGTTGTGTAGCTTTACTTGTTCTCAGTTGAGACTTGTCTTGGTTGCCATTGCAGAGTTGATTGCTGCTTTGCCTTTCACAAGCCTCCCAGCTTGTGGCCCTTCAAGTGAATCATATCTCTACAAACTTTTCTACAACCATTGTGCAAGACGTATACTTACTTGCAAAGAAGACCTTCAGCTCCCCTAGACTTTTCTTAACTAACATTGGCTGTCCTGGCTCCCTGAAAGACTCTTCTTACCTCTGACTTTGTGCTTTTGCCTTTCCTCCTTAAAATGGTTAATTTACTTTGCATTGGATGGTTTAAAAAGTACTTACCAGTTTATGAATTATTTGTTAACCTTTGTTTTATTCCCCTATCTAATCCTTTACACCCAAACGCAGCATTGCTCTAAATGTACCCGTGATAAATCAATGTCCACAGTGCCCTAGTTATTTAAGTCACCCGAGGGTGTAGGAAGTGTCTGTGTGCCATCCCCAATGGGTATCATCTGATTTAGAGAAACAGAGTGTGTTTTGAAGTATACTATAAGTGTTGCATGTTTTGCTCCCTTTTGAAGAAGGCTTATATAACAGACTGTTAAATGAATTAATAATTGTTTAATCAAGAAACCTTGAGTATAAGTGTTTATTTGAATAACTGTCACTGTGAAACTCTTACAACCTTACAGCTCACATTGACCTCTCTCGAGATAAGCCTGGCTGCTTAGCCACACTACCAACCTGTGTAGTACAGACTTATACCAAAGGTTGGGTTCCCTATTGCCAGGAGGACAAGGTTGCTGTAGTCTCCCAAAGGGTACTGCACACAATCTTGCCTAACACTCTTAATGCGCACGTGATGCATTTTCCACCAACAGTGCCTTCTCCAGCTTCCAATCCCTACTATATGACTCTCACTTACCACTGCTTACTTTCACCTCTAAGTCTCGGCATCATCAGCCATGGGTCACCCCATTCATATGCTCTCTCAGCACAGACATGCATTGGCTGCTTTGCAAATGGAGGCGTACACACACGCATGAGGACCTGCAACTCAACCTCTGTGTCCTGAACTCACTCAAGTCCTCTCTTGATAGAACGAAAAGGGAATTCTACCTCCCCCTCATTGACTCTTACTCCAACCATCCTCACTGGCTACAGGACCCCCTAAACTCACTCCCCACTCCTCCTTAATCTATGACTATCAACTACACTATAACAGCTAATGATCTAGCTGAATACTTTGCTGCAGATATTTCAATGTTACAGACTCTCTCCTGACCTTCCTCACACTCCCTCCTAATACATTCTACACTCCGCCTACTCTATCATCATCTACTGCCTCCATCTCCCACTTTAGTCATACTAATACTGAATAAGTCCTATCCCTCCTGATGAAGGCAAACCCCTGTTGTGTCCCATCAGACCCTCTTGCGCCTCAGCTAGTTAAGCCTATTGCCCCTTTAGTGGCTTCTCACCTTGATGAACTCTTCAACCTATCCTTCGACTCTGGAAGTGACTGACCAGAAATTACCTCCTAACTTTAGCCCTGTGTTTTCCTCTTGCTTTCACTCTTTCTCTCTTCTTGCTCCACTTGAATGGAATTCTCTTCCCGCGGATGTCTGAGAAACAGTCCAGACGGATTTGTTCAAAACCAAACTAAAAGCCCACCTCCTCACCTCTGAGTTACCCTCTTACCCTACCTCTCATCTGCCTTATAGCTAACATGTTTCCGTAGCATCTCAACTGCCTCTGTCCCTCACTTTCTCTGCTTCCACTCTTGCACTTCACCCATCATGGTCGCATCCCGAGAACAACTGGCCATACTGCCTGCCTGCACTTAAAAATTTCCATTGTTGGTTGTCCTTAATCTATGTATGTCCTTTTATGTATTGTCCCCGGTGATTGTTCCATTTACTCCCCTCCACAACCTGGTCAGAATGTCCCTCAAAGTCACCCCATTGTAACAAGCTCGCTGCTTCCCGTCAAATCTGATTTCTTATCTATTGTATGTTCTTTTGTGCTCAAAAGGGCATTGTTCCTCCCTGTATATAAATGAATACATTAATTTCTATCCCTCACTTTTCTGGTACACCGTTGTACAGCATGTGGCATGAGTCACTGCTTGGTTGTATGTTTGTTGATCTCTCGCTACTGTTTCCCTATTGGTTTCAGGGCTAGCATAGAAAAAAATAACAGGCGAGCATTTATGACAGGAGTCATGGGTTGATGCAGAGGAGTAGTGCCCATGTATAAGTAGGCACTTGGGAAGAGGAGTTCAGGCCCTCACAACTGCCACTGTCATCCTGTGAGGCCTGGCTCTCGATTCCTCCCTGGTAGGTCCTTCCACCACAGGTTGAGAGGGTTTCCTATCCCCTCTGGATGAGGTAAGGTGACTGACCTTGTAACATATGGCACACAAGAACTGCCCTAATACGATGAGTGGGGTCACAGTGCACACCACCCCAACGCAGAGCCTATCACCTGCGTAACAGCATTGACTTGGTCCCCCCCAAACTCTCACTGGCCGGTGACCCATTGGACCCTGAACTTGTGCTCAATGGCTTAACAATCTACTAAGTCACAGCAACCTCGGAGGAGGACACAAGGTCCTGTGCCTGGGATGAGGAATTGTCAGATAGGTTGATGGGCTTGACCGTGGATGACAGAGACCCCACTGCATAGGGAAACATAAGTGCAAATGCAGACATTGGCATTAATAACGAGTTGCAGGACCTGCACAGAGACCATGGCATAATCAGTCCAAATACTGGACAAAGCTGAAGCCTTTTTCTCGCAATTGTAAGATGCCAAAGCCCTTAAGGACGCTATTGTGCATCTATTGTAACAAATGGCTAATCTGATAGACTGCCTCGACTCTAGAGAATACCAAAACAACCTGAAGGTACTTGGTGTGCTTGAAGGGGTGGAGGGTCACTCTTCAAAAATGTTTCTGTTGAAAATCTTGTCTTCTGCACACCACCTTGACATTGGAGATCACACAGAGATTGATGGGGCTCGCGGGTCACTCCCACCTTATTCAGACCCTGGTAAGCTACAGAGGCCCTTCATCGTTCTACTCTGTCAAAGCAAAATTAATGCTGATAGACTGGAAGAAGAGTTGGGAAAAAGTCTTGGGAAAAAGTTTTGCTTTGTTAAAGCCTAAAAGGAATGATAACAATTCAAAATGTGATACTTCTTGTCTCTCGTTCCAACTGGGCAGCAGTTACTACATTTCAAATGGATTGTGTCCTCCAACATATTCCACATCTTTGACATATAATGTCCACAGCTGTGCACTTCGGAAGCTTTTTTCTGCAGAGGGTGTCCTGCGTCGATGGTGTCGGATCGATGTCCCTCGAAGGCCTCTGTCGAGGGCGACGTCACTGGATGTTATAAATAGGATGCACGGCGCCCGTAGCCTCAGTTCCGTTTTTCCTCAAACGTGTTTGCTACGGAGACTCTGCGCGCCTCGTGTATTCCTTGTGAATATGTCTTCCTCTTCAACCCCTCCGACTCCGCGGTCTGGCTTCAAGACTTGCCGGGACTGCAAGTCGAAAATGTTGATTACCGACCTGCATCGCATTTGTTTGTGGTGCTTGGGTGAGAGTCACGACACTGATGACAGTTCCAAATGCCAGTCATTAACTGCTAAGGCCTTGCAGGAGCGTAAGGGAAATCTTCAGGTAGGTAGGAGTTCGAAACCCAGTAAATCCTGTAAATCCAAGTCCATGGGGATGTCCACCGATGATTCGATAGGCGACTCTCCGTGCCGGGAGGGGTCTCGGACCCGGAGTGGTTCCCGTCATTCGTCCTCCTCATCTCGGCATTCCAGGAAGCGCCGTCACCGGTCGCTTTCCCCGTCCGCCTCGGAGGATTGAACAACGAGGAAAGTGGCTTGCCTTTAAGAAGCAGATGTTAGAGATTTTCCAATCGCAGGGCACAGTTCCGTCTGCGCCTTCTGATGAAGCTGGCAAGGAACGGTCTCGTACTGTGGCTCAGACGCCTTCGGGCTCGGGTCCTCGACGCACCGCTCATCGGGAACCTTCGAGGTCCCAAACGGACACGGTTCAGGATAGTCGCAAGAGACGTGCTTCAAGGTCTCGGTCCTCGTCTCCAGCGAGACCGCAGAAACCTGGTAAGGGCTCAAGGTCGGCATCGACTCTGGCGCTGTGTCTGTCTCATAACGACGTCGACGCTTTGCCTTTGTTCCAGCCCTGTGCGGCATCAGGGCCGTTATCAAAGTCGAGGCCAAAGCCATCGGCGCCCTCAACACCTTCAGGGCTTTTTGCCCGAAATTTACAGTTGGAGATCCCTGATACTGTGGATCCTCCTAGGAAGGCTACTTCTAAGTCTGTGGGGCCGGTGGTGGACTCCAGACTCTCTTCTGTCCCGAGGCAGGGCTTTCACTTCCCTCTGCATGACATTTGAGGAGGAGGAAAGGTCTGACTTTTATATGGACCCTGTTGAGCCTGATGTGGCTCCTGTCTTTTCTGGAGACAGTCAATTGGAAGAGTTGAGACAAACTCTTCATGATGCCAGTGTGTTGGACACTTCTCCAGAAATGGAATTTGGCAAGCCTGAGCCTGGGGCTCATGCAGAGTCGTCCTACAGGCGGCTCATGGCTAGGGTCACGGAGTATCTAGGCTGGTCCAGTCCTCCTGAAGCTTTTGTGTAAAATGATCTAACGGACATTTTAGATCAAGGTCCGTCCTCTGACCCGGTGTTACCTTTCCATCTGACTTTACAAAAAAGGGTGGCGGCTGCTTGGCAGTGACCGGAATCTCTTCCGGCTGTTAACAAATAGTTGACCAAAAAATACTGCCCTTCCGGTAGCGACCCCAGCTACCTTTCATCTCACTCCACTCCCGAGAGCTTGGTGGTTCAGGCGGCTACGGCCAGCTCGAGGTAGGCGGCGTACCCTACCATCCCTCCTGATAGGGACGACAAACGCTTCGACGGTTGGGCACGAAAGGTGTTTTCTGCAGGGAGTATGACGTTGAAGTCCGCCAACTTCACTTGTGCCTTGGCAAGATTTTCACACACTCTGTGGAACTGTTTCTCTTGCGGTTGAGCATATTCCTGAGGGGGAAGATAGGGATGGGTTCCTTGCTCTCGTGCAACATGGCAAGGATGCCATGTGTGAATCCCTTCAGTCGGGTTTGGACACGGCCGACAGTGTTAGACTGTCCATGGCTGCGAGCACCGTTATACGCAGATTTGCATGATTGCGGAAGTCGGGTTTTGCTCCGGATGTGCAAGCCCGTCTTTTGAACATGCCCTTTTGATGGCGCACATTTGTTTGGCAGCAAGACTGACAAGAGCCTTGAGAGGTTGCAGACCTCAAAAGCTACGGCAAAATCACAGCAGCGCATCAACCTCTGCCTTTTTCGTCCTAGGGGACAGCAGTGGAGGGGAGGTTCTTTTAGTTACTACTCCTCCTTTGGTAGACCGAGAGGAGCCGCCAGTCAAAGGGGTCAGCGTAAAAGTACCCATGGTGGTCAGGGAAATAGAGGTGCCAAAGCCGCTCCGGCAGCTGCCTCTTTGCCTTCAGGCGCTGCCGCAGCCGCTCCAAAACAGTCATGAGGCCATGTCCCATGGTTTGCCGTTTGGGGGCAGACTGTGTCAGCATCTGGAAGAGTGGCAAGCCATTGCTTCGGATGCGTGGGTTGTGGATACAATTGCCCATGGCTACTGCCTTCCCTTCCTAGAGTGGCTGCACAGCAATCCACCAGGGAATCTCTCTTTGAAGCTTCCGGATCCGTTCCTTGTGCAGGAGATCTTGTCCCTGCTAGAGAAAGGCGCTATAGAACTGGGGCCTGTAGCGGAGAGAAACAAGGGATGGTATTCCCCTTATTTTTTGATCCCAAAGAAAGACTGGGATTGAGACCGATCCTGGACTTGCGTAGGTTGAACAAACTTCTCAGGAAGGACAAGTTCAAGATTGTCACTCTTTCTCAAGTCCTCCAGGACCTTCAACTTCAGGATTGGTTGGTGTCTCTGGACCTACAGGATGCTTACTTTCATGTGCCGATTCATCCCAAGCACAGAAAGTACCTGAGGTTTGCAGCTGGCGACTCGCACTTTCAGTTTCGTGTTCTGCCATTCAGATTGACCTCTGCCCCGAGGGTCTACACCAAGCTAATGGTGGTGGTGGCAGTGTATCTCAGGCGAGGGGGGATTTAAGTCTACCCATACCTGGACGACTCGCTGATCTGTGCACCCTCTCCCGAGCAAGCATTGGCTCACCTCGGTCTCCTCTGCCGCTCCCTCCACAAGCTGGGCTTCTCCCTCAATTTCAAGAACTCAGATCTGACACCTTCCCATCAGCTCCAGTACATCAGGGCTGTGTTGGACACGTCTTTGGGGAATTGCTTGCCTCCCAAGGTGAGGGCTCATCACATTGTGCAAATGGTGGACAAGTTTCAACAGGCGCAAAGTCTCCCGGCTTTCGAATTCTTAAGGTTGCTCGGCCTCATGGCATCCTGCATTTTTCTGGTGCCAGAGGCCAGGCTGAGGATGGGATCCCTGCAATGGGTCCTCAGGATGCAGTGGTCGCAGTTCTCAGGCAGGACGACGGATCCCGTTCAGATCACACTCTCGGTCTCCAAGCATCTTCTGTGGTGGGCCAACGAAGGGAACTTGATGAAGGGGGAGCCGTTTTGGCAACCATGGCCAGAGGTGACTATAGTGACGAATGCTTCCCTCACAGGATGGGGCGCTCGTGCCGACGACTTGACCGCCAGCGGTCGTTGGTCTCCATCGGAGTCCAAAGTCCACATCAACCTGTTAGAGCTGTGGGCCATCAGGCTAGCCCTGAAGGCTTTTCTGCCGTCTGTGTGGGGGAAGAGTGTCCTGATCATGACCGACAACATAGTGGCCGTGCATTACCTCAACAAAAAAGTGTGAGGTAGGGTCACTCCCGTTGTGCAGAGAGACAATGCAGCTCTGGTTCAGGGCCATACAGCAGGGAATTTCGCTCTCAGCAGTTCATCTGGCCAGAGATGACAATGTGACGGCGGAAGCTCTGAGCAGGCATAGCAGTCTAGGGAGTGGGAGTTGGTTCAGGAAGTCCTTCTGAAGATCTTCGCCCTTTGGGGAACCCCACAAGTGGATCTCTTTGCCACCAGTGCCAACCGGAAGTGCAAGAGATTCTGCTCAAGGGAATTTCCTCCAAGAGGATCCTTAGGCGACGCATTTGTAGTGGATTGGTCATTCCCACTGCTGTACGCGTTTCCTCCAGTCCCCGTCATTCCTAAAGTGTTGCGGAGGTTACTGAGGTTCGGATCCCACATGATCCTCATTGCTCCGGATTGGGCCAGGAGAGCGTGGTAACCGGACCTGTCCATCTGCCCTCCACACCGTCTTCCCTACCGAGAGGATCTGCTCTCGTGAGAGGAGGTCAGGTTCTCCATCCAGAGGTCAGGACTCTCATCCTTCAGGCTTGGTATCTCAAAGGTTGAGATATAAGGATCGGCCCTCCCGGATGATATGATAGAGGGGTTGCTTTCGACCAGAAGGCCAGCAACAAAATCCCTGTACCATTGGCGTAGGTTTTGCGACTGGTGCAGAGGACAGAATGTTGATCCTTTTCAGTGTTCCATTCCTATGGTTTTGTCTTTCTTACTTTCTTTCACCCACAGGGACCTTCAAGTGGGTACCATTAAGGGGTACCTGGCGGCGCTGTCTATATTTAAGCGTTCATCTGAAGAATGTTCTTACTTTAAGATTCCTTTGATTTCTCAATTTCTTAAAGGACTGACTAATGTGTTCCCGCCGTCCCCTTTCCAGGTGCCAGTTTGGGATTTGAATTTGGTTTTGAAATTTCTGATGGGTGCTCCGTTTGAACCTTTGCACTCTTGTCCTTTGAGATTATTGTCCTTCAAGACAGTGTTCTTGGTTGCGGTTACTTCCGCTCGCAGAGTGAGTGAATTGCAGGCACTTTCATCTAAGCCGCCCTTTACTGTGTTCCACAAGGACAGGGTTGTACTGAGAGTACGTCCCTCCTTTCTACCTAAAATAATGTCTGAATTTCATTTGAGTCAGAAGGCAGTTCTTCCTTCTTTCTATCCTCCTCCTCATCCTGGTAAGGAAGAAGAGCGATTCCATAGGTTGGATCCTAGGAGAGCTCTGAGCTTTTATATTTCTAGGATGGCCAGGGTCAGAGTGGACAATCAACTTAGTGGGATATGCTGGACACTGATTGGGCCAGGCTGTTACCAAGCAGACCTTGTCCAGGTGGATCATCCTCACCATTACTGAATGCTACCGATTGGCGGTAGGGACCCTCCTGAAGAGTTGCAAGCTCATTCCACTAGGGGCGTGGCTACTTCCACAGCCCTAAAACGGGAGGTTCCTATTGGGAATATTTGTGATGCAGCCACATGGGCTTCTATCCACACCTTTGTTAAACATTATTCCCTGGATTCCATCCATGGTCAAGACATGGCCTTTGGGAAGGCGGTTCTTTATTCTGCCATCTGATTGGGCACTCTAAATTATTTTCCCTCCTCCATTTTATGGTACTACTTTGGGAGTCTGTCAAAGATGTGGAATACGTTGGAGGACACAATCCATTCGAAGTTACTTACCAACTGGTAACGTTCTTTCGATTGGATGTTCCCCCAACGTATTCTACATCGCCCTCCCAGCCTGTCCCTCTGGAGAATTTCCTATGCGATTGCAGCTTATGTTTCCGCAAGGCTATGTGCAGTCAAGCAGGCATGGGATTGGTGCCACACGTTATGGGGGGAAAAACATAAACTGAGGCTACTGGCGCCGTGCGTCCTATTTATAACATCCGGTGATGTCGCCCTCGATGGAGGCCTTCGAGGGACATCGACCCGACGCCATCGACACAGGACACCCTATGCCGAAAAAGTTTCCGAAGTGCACAGCTGTGGACATTACATGTCAGAGATGTGGAATACGTTGGAGGAACATCCAATCGAAAGAAAGTTACGAGTTGGTAAGTAACTTGTTCATTGATGTCACCTTACTCCATTCTGCACGAACGGGGAACCCAGAGTGGATCCTCATCTGGTGGCAAGGAAAAAACACAGATTTGAAGCTTTCAAAAATATTTTCACATATTCTCTAAACAGAAACCAGCAGGGAAGCTATAGTTGTATAGGGGTGATATGCCATGGATGTAATTCCCACACCTTCTGCTACTCCTACATTGGTCAATTCATAGTGGTTACATCCACATTCCAGATACTCATTCAGATTCTAACATGGAACGTTAACGATATCAACAATCCAATTAAGAGAACTCGGATATTTTGCTGTTGTCGTAATGCTAGTTCTGGCCTTGCCCTCCTGCAAGATACTCACCTGAATCATGCTGGCTCAGAGAGACTGGCAAAATGCTAGAAGGAGCAGGCCTTTCATCAACCAGCCACAAGAAAAAAAGAATGATGTGATGATTTTAATTCATAGTTCGTCCCATTTCAGGAAAGCACAGTATTTAAGAACCCCAGGGGCCTTTGGATTGTTGTGGTGGGATCGCTGGCTGGACAAGAAATGCAGATAATGTCTGCATATGGCCCCAGCGCAGAGGACCAACTCTTCCATATGATTCTAACTGGGGATTGGAATGAGGTCTTGGATTCCAATCTGGATAGATCTGGGATCCCCCATCAAATTATGTCATCAGCCATGAGAGCATTCAAGATGATGCTTGGGGAATGTTCTATGTTGGATGCCTGAAGGCTCATTGTCCCATCTACAAGGGACTACACTATTTAGGAACCATCCCTTTTTACAAATGCACACTTTCACTGAAATCTGTAGTTTTGTTATTTACTTGCTGCATAGATCCTTATAGGGACTTTTGCAGACCGTGCTCTTGACATGATCCGACGGAAACCAATTTACTTGGCTTGATCTTTCTCAAGATAAAAATGTAATCCCCACTTGTTCACCACAAAGCCCAGCATCTCAACGCTTGATAACACTATGTCATCATTCAAGGCTCTGAATAACAATATCAGGGCTAGCGAAGAAACACCCTGCAACACTGCGAAAGCGACCTGCACAAGGGTGGTGATTGTTAAAGTTTTCAAAAAAAGAAACGTAATAAGGTGAGTCATCCATAAAAAAACTGGCAAAATAGGGAGTACCCAGACTATTCAATATTGTCACATCATAATGATGGCTGAGTTGCGACAGGTCAAGTGGGCGCCTGCAAACCTTTTACATCCTTTTATCCTCATGACTTCCCTTTTCTATGCACTATGCCAAGCTTGTGGCTCTATACGACTGCTTCTTTCAGGCAATTCCCATCCCAAAGCTTTTGAAGGTATTGGCTTGCAACATGATAGGCCCCATCTAGGAAGCAGCGCCAGCAGCAGCAGTTTCATCCATGCATAACGGAAATGCTCCAGGCCCAGACCGCTTCTCACAAGGATTTTACAAATGCACACTGAAAACAGTCATGTCCCACCTGACCAGCACAACGCATTCTTGGTCTTTGACAATATCTTCACTAACCGGATACACGCTCTATAAAGTACCTCAACCACAGCCTTATGGACAGTAAGTTCATTCTTAGCCCCCTGTGCCTTGAAACGAGAGTGAGGCTGGAAGGCTTGGTGTCCGCCACCTTTTTGCAAACAAAACCTTCTGTTCTGCCGCTTCAGAAGGCATAGCCTCATTAGTGGTATCCAGCTGAGTAAACTCCTGTTACACGCATACAATTTCTTGCTCATATGTGCCCTCCCCAAATCTCATCTGCCACACACCCCCAATCTTACAGATGAATTTGGTGCACATTTTAGGGGCCAAAATTAACTGATGTAAAAATTAGGTTCTGACTCTTGGGACTCAAGCATGCTTATTCTGTCTCTTTGCTGTCCCCACAGTAAAATGTATCCCTGTCATAACTTATTTAAAAGGGAAAATGCAGAACAGTTTGGCATTATAGGATGCCAGTGAATAGGAGATGGGGATATAGGGGCACTCTTCGTCTCTCCTTGATGTGCACAATCTCCCTCTTTACGATGCACCTCCACACATGTTTTACTGGTTTAGCATGCTCCCCTTTGCCAGCCCTTCCTATGTACTTTAAAAGTCTATCTTGGCTCTTGCTCACCTACATGGGGTAGGGTAGCAAGGTAAAAATTAAATGGGAAGCACTCCACAAAGATGAGGCTATGGGTGAGCTGAGGATTTCAAATGCAAAATTGTATTACTGAGCCTTGAGGTTGGCACAACAGGCCACATCTAGTATAGTTGGGAAAGAAAAACCTCTGGTCCCTGTATGAGGACCAGCAGGAGGTCCTTTTGTAGACCTCCTGCTGCTTTACAACGAACTCCAGCACAACCAGCACCTCTCAATGGGTAAGCGCTCCATTTTTGGTGTGTTTTGCGCCTGATGCGGCACGCTCAGCATTTTGTGCTCTAAATTCGAAAAATACCTTGCTGGCAAAGTGCTAACAACCTGGAGAGCCCTTGTCTGGCTCATTTCTTCCAAAAACCCTGGTTTTCACTCTATTCCTGCCTCTCCCTCATTGGGGCCCTTTGTTTCTTTCCTGCCTCCAAGATGGCTGCTCATTTTCCCTTTGCCTAAGCTCCACTGGTCTCCCCCTCCCATTGGTTGCAGAGGTTGCCATAGACCAATAGCAGCAACCAGGAGGCGAGAGCCTGCCCAGTGCACCCAGGCCCACACAAAGGCTCCTGTCAGCTTCCCTGTCTGCTTTACAGGCTGCAACATGATATTTCTGCCACAGTCAAACCCTCCCTGAGGCTGCTACCCATTGACTATTGGACTACCATGACTCTTACAACACATTCTCCCGTGGTTAGTCCCTCCTTTCTGACTTCCTTTGTACTACCTACTCTGCTGGTACTTCTTCAGCTCTCCTTGTTATGTTCTCAAATTGTAGTCATGTCTGAAAGTCATACTTGGGTGTATTTTGCATTTAACTTGAAAGACAAACTTGGGTGTAATTTTGCATTTAACTTGAAAGTCAAACTTGGGTGTATTTTGCATTTAACTTGAAAGTCAAACTTGGGTGTATTTTCCATTTAACTTTGCCCATTGATTGTAATCCTGCTACCCCAGTGACTGTTCCATACCGCTGCACTTGCTTACTCCTCCCCCTGCCTCCTCTCTTCATACTCATGGCACTGTCTGTTTCTCCCATCTATTCCAACTGCTTCTCTATCAACTATCCTTCCCTTCTCACCAAGTCTGGAAAGAAGTTTAAAAAGGATATATTGGCCTCCAACCCTGGTCTCCCTATTGCTGGTACCTATGCCAGCGCTTCTTCCAGACAGACCCTCACTGACATCCTCTTTGTTGTTCCTTCGCCGGATCTATGGACCCCCCATATGATCTCTGTGCTCTGTCCTGTCTCCTCCTCTCCCATAAATGGTGCCACTCACTGGGAAGTCCTCATGGCTTCTTTTGACTCCTCCAGAGTCATCCTTAACGTCTACCTAAATGGCACTGTCATGGTCCAAGGTCCCCAGGCCAATCTCCTCGTCTTCGATAGGCGTTTCCCTCGCCTCATCAACTTCCTTTCTTCTCCGGCTGTCCCCTCCTCTTATTCCTTGGCTACCTTGCCCACTCTTCCCTCCTCTGCCCATCTTCTGGCTACCTCCACAACTCCGCAGCGGGTACCTCTGATTTGTACCCCTCCCCGGAAGGTCTTTAAGGCTGGCAACCTTCTTCATCTTGCCACTCAACTCTCGCTCTGCTGTCAAACACTCCTCTGACATCTGCCACCTCCTTGAAGAACTTGACCTTGACGTCCTTGGTCTTATAGAGACATGGTTCACGGCCAGCTCTGTCACAAGCTTTGACACTCTCCTCCCTAATGGCTACAAGATCCTCTCCGCACCCAGATCCACTCGCCCTGGAGGCGGTGTAGCCTTGATCTTTCCTGAGTGGATTCCTGCCACTATAATTCCCACTCAGATCTACTCCTCTTTCGAATGCCTCGTCTGCAGAATCTCAATCTCTCCTAGCCACTCTCTTACTGTTGCCACTCTCTACCGGCCCCTGGTCAAATCACCTCTTTTCTCTCTGAGTGGGCTGACCTCTCCTCCTCTCTCCTGGCCTCAACCACTCAACTCCTCCTCCTTGGTGACCTCAACATTCACCTTTATTCTTCCTGTCCCTCAACTTTGCTCTTTCGCGACCTCTGCGATTCCCTCTCCCTCTCTATCCTCCCCTCTGGCCCAACGCACTCTGCAGGCAACACACTTGATGTCTTGATCTCCTCTAGCCTCCCCCTATCTATCCCTCTCTCCACTCCCCTCTCCTGGAGTGACCACTACCTCCTCTCCTCTCATCTCTATCTCTTCCCCCCCAAGCCAAGCCTACCCCGACGCTGC
The DNA here is from genome assembly GCF_040938575.1 of Ambystoma mexicanum. Taxonomy (NCBI): domain Eukaryota; kingdom Metazoa; phylum Chordata; class Amphibia; order Caudata; family Ambystomatidae; genus Ambystoma; species Ambystoma mexicanum. The sequence goes on along the minus strand of NC_090925.1, from coordinate 830,600,764 downwards.
CACCTACCTTCCTGGACATCCGGGCCATGAAGCGTGTGCCCATCGAGGCTTTTGCTTCCACCTTCTCCCCACCCCGTTTTCCTCTGGCTGACTCACACCCTGACACAGCCCTGTCTTCTCTCTATTCTATTTCTGATACTCTTGATGTTCTTGCCCCTGTCATGAGGATCCGCCTGAAGTCCAAAGCCAAGTGCAATTCCTGGTATGACTCCGACCTAGCTACACTTAAACGTAGGTGTAGGGCAGCTGAGAGAAAATGGAGGTATTCCTGCTCATCCTCTGACAAACTGGCCTGTCGCCTACTCCAAAGGCAATACCGTCTCTCTGTCCGTACCAAGAAGAGAGTCCACATTCAAGCCTGTGTCCCTGCGGCATCTAACAGCTCGGCCGAACTCTTTACAATTTGTAAGGAGCTTGCCAACCCTGCTGCAGTCTCTACCCCTCCCCTAGCGTCTCAGGCTCTTTGCAATGCCCTGGCCTCACACTTTATCTCAAAAACCCAGGACATACTGTCCACACTCTCCTCCACTCCCTCTCCTCTCCCCTCTCCGTCGGTACTCACTGACCCTGCTCCAGCCAACCCCCACCTTCCTTCTCTTCCTTTCCTCTCTTCTCCCCTGATGAGGTCGCTAGACAAGTCCGATCTATGAAAGCCTCATCAAAACAGGTTCATCCCAGTTCCTCTAAAACTCTCAAGCGCCACATTGATACCCTCGCTCCGGCCCTTGCTGACTTCTGCAACCCCTCCTTTGCCTCAGGATCCTTCCCCTCCCCTCTTAAGCACTCCCTTGTGCATCCTCTCCTCAAGAAACCCACAGCGGATCCCTCTTGTCCGGCCAACTATCGCCCAATTTCCATTACCCCGTTCTTAGGCAAACTCCTTGAAAAGGTGGCCATCTCTCAGCTAAACCTTCATTCTGATTCTTTTGGCTGTCTCCATGACCATTAGTCTGGCTTCAGATCTGGCAGAAGCACGGAAACCGCTCTCCTGAACATCTGTGAAGATCTGTTTTCCAACCTTGACTCTAGCATTCCCTCTGTTCTCCTCCTACTTGATCTCTCCTCTGCCTTTGACACGGTCAACCATACCATCCTGCTCAACCGTCTCTGGGATAACTTGGGCATCACCGATCAGGCTCTAGCCTGGCTGACCTCTTTCCTTTCTGATCGACCCTCCCAGGTCCAACTTGGGTCCTTCCTATCATCTATCTTCCTCTCCACCTGTGGTGTTCCCCAGGGGTCCAACCTCTCGCCTTGGCTTTTCAACCAATACCTGGCAACTCTTGCCCACTGTATTGCCATTTTCTGCTCAAACTTCCAGTGCTACGCCAATGATCTTTGTCTTAATGCCAGCAAGACAGAGATCCTATTCATGGCACACCATCACCTTCCTTTCCCTTCACTCTCTGCGCGGCCTCCCTTGGCCCTCCTCCTATCCCCACCTGAAAAGCCAAGAACCTTGGTGTCACCTTTGATTCCACACTCTCCTTCTCCGCCCACATCGCTGATGTATCAAAAAAGTCAAACAACCTACTGCACCTCGTCAGAGGTATTCTTTCTTTCCTCTCATTCCCCCAGAAGCTCACTGCCCCCCAAGCTCTGGTTCTCTCTAAGTTGGACTATTGCAACAGCCTCTTTCTTAATCTACCTGCCTCTACTCTCCGCCCTTTACAACTTATCCAGAACAGGACTGTGAGACTTGTCCTTGGCCTCAAGCCCTGGGATCGTATCTCTCCAGCTCTGAAATCTCTCCATTGGCTCCCAGTGGATGCAAGGATTAAATTCAAAACCCTCTGCATTGTCCACAAGGCTTTCTGGGGCCTGGGTCCAACATACCTTCAGCTATCCCTCTGCAAATACCTCCCATCTCGAACACTCCGCTCCTAAACCTCTAACTCCCTCAGGGTCAGTCGTTTCTCAAAGAAACGAGCTGAGGCTAGATCTCTCTTCGGCTGGGGCCTCCCTCTGGAACAGCCTCCCCGCCACATTAAAACTTGAGGAGAACCACCTCCGGTTCCAGAAGCACCTCAAAACCTTCCTCTTTGCTTCTGCCTTCTCCTCTCCTCTCCCCTGTTGATTCTACTCTCCCTCGGCACCATGCACCTGGCCACCCTCTGTTCTCTGGGCCCAGGTACCTGCTCATCTTGCCACCCTCACGCACTGCCTCCGGGCCGACCCCTGCACTGGGGTCTGTATCTGTGCCCATACAGCCCTCCCCTTTTCTTCCTGCACTTTCAGACCTACATGGCCTGCTGCCATAAACCCAGCACTTGCCACTTGCTTGCTGCACTCCCATTGTTTATTGCCTTTTTATTTATCATTTTATTATTATTATTGTTTTTCCTTCTCACTCCGCACTCTCCTTTTGTTCCCCCTTCCATGCACTTCTCCCCCTTCCCCCTCTACCCTGCACTTGCACATTCTCAATGTCACTGGGCCTAGTAAGATCATTGTTTTTGTTCTCCCTTGTTCCCCTTCCCTTGCCTTGTCGCGCTCTGAAACACTTGTGTATGAGCGCAATAGAAATAAAATATCAATATCAATCCCCTTAAGCCCTTTTCCACCGTAGATATTCCTAGTAATTTCACACTGCCCAGGCCCTATATGGTAATATCTCATTCCGGAGTAGTATAGATGACCATCTATAAATGGCTGGTATCACAGATTCCAGGTGGGAGATACAAATTATCAAACCAGGAACTTGTAGTTTCTTTTTTTGGAAACCACTTTCCACGCAGTAACAAAAGTTGGACCTCCAGGACCAATGAAGGCACATCTCAGTGTCTGGTCATTCTTTTCCTCCAGGTGCTGAGACCTCTGGATGGGCTATCTAGATGTAGGCTTCCCAAGTCCGGTACCCTCAGCTATCTACTGGTGGCCTCTCCTCCAACTTCAGGACCCTTCGGCGGCTGGGCCCATTTGAAAGGATGCTATGAGTCAGTTCAACTAGGTTCAGGCTATATGGGAACATCGGGAGATTGAAGAGGTTGTGTCTGGAGTCTGATGTGCCCTCTGCTTCTTTGGCCCCTCTTCTCTGAATATGGCTGAGATCCCACTGATGTCTAAACTACTTACTATTGTGACCTTTCTGACTAGTTATTGGACCTCCTCCCACCTACTTAGCTTGCCTTGGGCCGACCTGTCCTCCAGGTTTCTTCCTAGTCTTGGGTGTTTCGCTTTATCAGTCTCTGATCTCTGACATCACTTCTCTTCCTGTCACTCCTTCCACGGCTCCTTTATTGTCCCCTCCTCTCTTTCTTGTCTCTTTATTTCCTCCTCTTCTGCCACCATCCTTTCACCAGCATCTCCTGCTACCACCTCCACCACCTCCTTTCACCAGCACCTCCTACTGTGAAATGCAATATCATATCACCTCCTCCAGTTCTCTACCTTCTCCTCCAGATTTAATCTCCTTTACCACATTCTCTGCCACTCCTGGTAGTACCTTCTCCTCTAGATATAACCTCTGCTGTCACCCTCTCTCTACTGCTTCCTTCTGCGGTCTTCTACATCTTCCTCTAGGTATAATGTCTTCTACCACCTTTTCCTCCTTGCGCCTAGTACCATCTCCCCCTCTACTCCTGCCTAGTTCTCCCCCCTCTTCTCAAGCAACTTCCTCTCCATCACAATCATTGCCATGCCATGGAAACGCCTTTTACCGTTGACAAAACGCCAACCAACAAGCCTGCTCTGGGTTTAGATGTTTATGTGGCGTGGCACCCCACCTACACAAGTGAGACTTGGGTGGAGGCTCTGCAGCTGTGAGATTGGAACCTTTGAAGTCTAGGATTAGTCACGTAACTCCTTTTTGTGGGCCAGGATGAGGCTGAAGGGGCAGGAACAAAGTTATATCTGGATTGGTGGGCTGTTTGGATGTTGTCTGTTTGCAGGCTGGTGCAGGAAGAGCACTTAAGTTGGTGGTTATAGAGGAGCTGTATGTAACAGCTTTCCAGTGGGGGTCTGGTTTCTTCCTTTCTCTTGTCCAGAACTCTCAAGAGGTTCCACGTATCACTCCCACATGTGCATGCCCACAGCAGGCTGTGTGGGTGGATTGGCAGTATTTGTGTGTACTTTTGTGAACTTGAGCAAGCTTAAGAATGTCCTGCAGATTGGTACACAGTTTCCCCAAGGGCCACAAGCAGGCTGATGGGCCAGTGGGGGTCCAGGAGTCCTATTAATTGCAGGTTGAACTAGGGATGTTTCGGGGCTGGACATTGGGTCTTGTGGCACTGTCGTGTAGGAGAGGGTCCTCCAATTATCCACCACACTTAGGGGAGAAGTTTTACTGGTACCACTTTGTTCCCTGCCAAGTGGCCCGGGCAGTAGAAGAGTTACTCAAGGATCCTCGCCATTCCATCCCCAAGACCATCATCCACTGGCTTGAGGAGCCCCCTGGTCCAAAGCCGCTCTCCCACCTGCATGCAGAGCCAGGCAGGGGACTTTGCCACAGAGGGAATCCATACTACTCACGGCCGACATGATATAACAGAAACTTTATGATTGAGCCTTTTTACTGAACTCTGTAGGACCGCAGTGCATCACACACTTGAGCCACTGTTTCCATGATGGAGTTCTGAAATCCTCAGCCCACTCTTGGGGTCAAGAACTGGAGGGTACCACAGGGTACTTTATGACAGATTTGTGAGCTTGTTCGCCAATGCAATAAAGGCCAAGTCTTTTGCCTATGATCTGCTCTAGATCACTTGTTCTCCACACTTAAGTCGTCATGGTAACGGGATCTTAATTTGCAACTCACCGACATATAGTAGTGGGTAGTGGCAGTTGGACCCTAGGCTCCCCGACCTTGAACACTTGCTTAATTTCAGACACAGCGCATTCTGGTACTCCTTGCGCCTCCACCAATTGAATATGGCATTGTCCTCCATATGCTTGAGAGGCTGTATATTGGAAGGCACTCTCGTCCACGTGTTATGGGTCTGTTTAGCAGTGAAGAAACTTTGGGATAAAGTCTTCCACGTTGTGGACCTGGTCATAGTTACACCCTTTGTCAAATCACTAGCACTGCTTAGTATTTCCTCTCCTGTTTCTACGAATCAACAAATTTAAGTGGAGACTTTTAGCACTGGCAGATTAGGGGGAGGCAGAATACGTTGCTAGTATTGAAGGTCTCTACGGACTGCTAGTGTGGAGGAATGTAGGAGTCAATTAAAGTCATAATCTGAGGATTAGATGTTAAGATTGAGTCAGTGGTCCCACCAGAGCCATAGGGATGAGATTAGGGAGACTGAGTTGCTTTGTTTTTATCTCAGCTTTACCTTCCCCCTTTCCCTGTTGATCCTACTCCCCTCACCCTCCTCCATCCCACTGGATTGCAGGTTTACAGGAGTGTGAAAGCCCCTCACCTGAGGACGAACATGGTTCAAATAACCTGTTCTATGGAATGTATCTCACTCAGCATGGTCTGCGATCACGTTTTAGATCACGGCACCTTTCACAGAGGAGAAATATCAATTTGCTCAACAGTATGGTTCCACCCACAAGCACAGTTCAGCACCAAAATACTAGGCACTTCTCCTTGGGACACGAGTACCATCAGCAACCCCAGACATGTGTTTCTGCCTTGTTGGACCCATCAGTGATGTGAAGCTCTGCCCCTCCAAAGTATAGTGAGGATCCACGTCTCGATTGCCCAGTGACGTAGGGTAAAACCCCAAATTTTATATAATTTTACAGGTGTGTGGGTGCCCCGCTACTGCACTTCCCTGGTGGGTGGGCCCAGACTGATATGCAAACAGACATTTCTCCTCTGTGAAAGGTAGGGAGCTCAAATGTGGTTAAAGACCCTCCGGAGCAGGAAACCTTGCATAGAGTAGGTTATTTTAGCGTTGTTCATTCTCAATAAAGGGTCTCCCACGTTTTTGAATAAATATATAAATAAGGATCATGGAGTGGCTCACATATATTGTGCAGCAAGGATCCTGGATTGACAAGTTAGGGAGAGTGCCGCCTGTGAACTCCCCTCATTCCCTACAGCTAGACGTTTGAGGAAGCATGAACCTTTGGTATGCCAGACAGTGTTACTTTCTAGAGCTTCAGGGTGTTTGTTCATGTTTTACATGTATATATTGCGCTGAAAACGTGGGCCTTTGAAGCGTTGTTATCATTAAAAAGGTACTATGTTTTTGAGTCAAAAATCAGACCCATCAGAGAATTGAGTCCTATGGACCGAAAAGGTGTATTTTGAACTGTTTTCAAACACACTAAGATTTGGCTTCATTATTAGTTCAATTTGAAGATTATTCCAGATGTGAGGGCCTTTCGCTGCAAAGGCCATCTCTTGGTAACTTTAATTTGAGTTAGGGGTTCCCCAAAAGATGGTCTTATATGGACCTAAGTGTTCTACTAGGGCGATGAGATTTGTGTTTTCCAATAGTTAGGCACCTTATGGAAGAAACATTTATGAGTCCAGGTAGCCACGTTCATTTGTCCTTTTTCTGGTTGCCAATGCATTGTATGAAGTATTGGGATTACATGAACGAAGAGAATGACATTGGCCACAACACGTGAACAACAGTCATCCACTTTTATTTCACCTTGCATGTGACCGAGCACGGTAGGTGTGGCAGCTAGGCCCGCTTTCCATCCCAGTCCGCATGAGGGGCAGGGGGACCCAGAACAAGAACTCTTTTTTTCTCCTCTTGTATTTCCCATGCATGCCTTTAAACCCCCGAGGAGGATGCCACATCCTCTCATTTGGCTGGCTTTTGTTTACATATGATTAGTAGGCTGCTCCATATGTCACATGTTACAACGGTTTTAAGGACTCTTTTCCTTCCCAGTACATGTGAGACAGAATGGCATAGGAACAAGAGCAACCTTCCTCTTTTTTTGCCCCGGCTTCATCCCACCATGGGTACTTTTTTTTTTTCCTTCTTCTTTCCCCGCACACACATTCCTGGAGGCGCTCAGTGGCCTAGTACTCTGGGGAATCCTATTTAATTTTGGCTGCTAGTGTCCCTACAGGAGTGCAAGGCAAACATGGCCTCATACACCCAGTGCTCTACCATTTGCCAGTGGGCACTGTTCTTGTTTTTTTGTGCATTTTTGTTGTTTTTTTAGACACTATGGTGTCATCTTGTGGACATCCAGAACATCCACGTTATTATGTATAAGGCGCGACTAGGGTGGGGGCAGGTTGTGGGAAGTGACGTAGCAAGGCAGGAACAGTTGATGCCAGTCATGATTGTGTGGGCCTCCTTGATTTGCGTGCACTGCACAAATCATTTGTGCCCGCGTGACAATCGGCGTGGCCCGTGTGTGCCTACGCTGGCCGCAGGAGCGGCCTGCGTTTTATCTCTGCCCAGGCAGCGGCAGTGAATCTGTGCGCAACAGCACTCGTCACCCGGGAGGCAGCGGTGAGGAGCAGTGCCCCAGTGCAGTGAGGGACTTATCCTCCTTACATCCCGGGCTGCAAGTCAGAGGGACTTCAATGTTGCTGCTGCATGTTGCTGTGAAAACTTCAAGTGGCCTAGTTTACAGAGGTGAGGAAGGTCACCCCACACTGCTCAAGTGGATCCACGGCCTCTACATTTCACTAAGGGCTTAGTGGATGGTCATTTTGCAGACCAGCACCCATTACAGGGAAAACACCCTTAAGGAGAACCACTGCATCCTGTGTAAACACTTAAGATGGATAGTAGACAAGAACGCAAAGCTGCCAAAATGTCAGATGATGAAATACCATCCATGGTGCCTACCCGCCCATCGCAGGTGTTTCAGGTTGCGCAAGGTGATGTCCCTACTTGGCAACTGCCCACAATGTTTGACGTCACAGATACCAGCAACCTCGGCCCACGATGGGTCCGCTGGGCAAAGGACTTCAAAGTATACGTTGGGGAAATGGGCCCCATGGACGACGAGCGCAAGAAGAATATATTGTCGTGGCAGTAGGGGCATCCGTGCGAGACATCCTATATGAACTGATAGATTAGACCCACCCCTTGGGTCTCACTGATTGTACCCATCCCGAAGAAATCGTCCGAAGGGTCCATTCACCTCTGTGTGGACATGCGCCGACCCAATGTAGCCATAAAGTGAGAACGCCACCAGGCCCCAAGAATCACAGACATGATCCACCTCCTCAATGGCGCGATTCACGATACATTATCACATTTGTGACCCAAATGGAACTATATCACTACAAAAGGCTAAATTTCGGGTTATCCTCATCAGCAGAAAGTTTCCAAGAGGAGATCCACCAGGTCATCAAACATATCCCAAACTGCCTTAATTATAGCGATGACATTTTGACATTTGTCCAAACCCCCCAGGACCATGATGACACGCTGCACCGGGTTTGCATAGCGCTGGAAGTTGCTCCACAAGGACAAGTGAGAGTTCAGGAAACCAACTGTGAAATTCTTTGGGCACATTTCTTCCGATCAAGGTATGCGCCCCTACCCTGACAAAGTTGCGGCCCTGAAAGGGGCCCCACGGCCAACAAATGTATCTGACCTAAGATCATTCCTAGATCTTGCAAGGTATTGCTCCAGTTACCTGGAGAACTATGCTACAGTGAGTGCCTCACTGCGCAAGCTGACCTGAGACAACCAGGAATTAATCTTGTCCCCTGAGTGCAAAGACAGCTTTGAGACCATTCGAGCAAATAATTCGTCCACCACTGATATGGCATCTTTCAGTTAATCCAAAGAAACAGAGCTGACTGTTGACAACAGCCCGGTGGGCCTTGGCTCAGTGTTGGCCCAATATGACCCCAAGACCCTGCACATCAAAAGGGTTGTGTCCTACTCCAGCCGCAGCCTGACGGCCACGGAACAGAAATACTTGCAGGCTGAGAAGGAGAGCCTGGCAGTCTTCTGGGCCTGCAAGCATTTTCCTCTTTTACTCTTCGGGAAGGCTTTCACAGTCGCCACGGACCACCAGGCCCCTCTCACCATCCATGGGAACCCAAAAGCCTGTATGCCGCCACGCATTGCAAGATGGGGCCTTTGACTACAGGACTACAAATTTACCATCTGCCACCAGCCCGGTAAGGACAAGAAACCGGCTGACTACCTTTCACGCCATCCTGCAGAGCTCCAGCAACCCGAACACTCCATTGCAGACGCCTATCTACATTATGTCATTCACCAAATGAAGCTATCCCCTGCAGCGTGGAAAAACGCTCCAACAAGAATCTGCAGCCGACGCAGCCCTTGCCATCTTTGCACAGTCCATCGGCCAAAGAAGAATGAAGTACGCCAAGGATATGGCCAAATACCTTGACGCTGCATCTCAAGATGGCATTAAACACATGGCGCTTATGCAGTTTGCGGTCACCGTCACTGAAGACCACGTTGTCATGAAGGGGTGCAAGAATGTTCTACCCAAGTCACTGCGTCAAAAGGTTGTGGATTTGGAACATGAGGGACATCGCACAGTGGTGTCCACAAAGAAGCAGCTCTGTCAAAAGATATGGTTTCCAGGTCTAAACAAGCAGTTTGAAGAGACCCTGAAGAACTGTATCATTTGCTGTGTAATAGCACCACTTCCACGGCCAAACCCTCTGCAAATGTCCCCACTGCTGGAAGGAGTGTGGCAAGAGCTGGCGATCGACTGCTTTAGCCCACTCCGAGATGGCATGTACGTTCTGGTGGTTATGGACGAGTAGTCAAGATTCCCGGAGGTGCAGATTATATCATCTATGGTGGCAGAGGCTGTCATACCAGCCCTGGACCGCATACTGATGGCATACCACTTTCCAAAACTCATTAAGTCTGACAACGGTGTGCCATTTACCAACCTGGACTGCACATTTTGCACACTATATGGGGTTCAAACACCGAAAGATCATACCCCTCTGGCCCCAGGCCAGTGGCATGGTTGAGCAGTTCATGGTAAATAGCAAGAGAGCGCTACAAGTCACCCATGAGTCTCAAGCCTTTTCGGCAAACATTTTACCACCTCTTGAGAGACTTACGACGCACGCCTCTTATGATCAGCTGGAGATTGAGGAGTTGGTTGCCTCAAGGCCCCCTCGCTGATGGATCCACACCCTCCAACCACGAGATCAGAGAGAAGGACTGTAGAGAGAAAATGAAGATGAAAGTTGCAGCCAATGCGAGAAGGTGTGCTCGAGAGATTATGGTTGAAGTGAGAGACAGAGTGGTGGAATGCCAGTCCCAACGACGGAAAGAAGATTCCAGGTTTGCGCCAGGACCCTTCACTGTCACAAGTGAAAGGCACCATGATCTTTGCAGAAGACAATGATGGACCCGAGATCACTTGAAACATATCCCATTTTGGGGAATACAGAGAAGACATGGACGTGTGATGAGCCGTGGGATGAACCCACTGGGGTCTGGTCCTTGGGAGAGTCGGATGCTCTTAATTGGGAAATGGGGAGGCGTCTAATGAAGTATCGAGGGACATGGAGCTCAGCACCCCGAGGCGCAGTGCAGCTCCACCACAAGAAGGACAGCCAGTCAGGGCCAAGTCTAAACCTGTAAGACTTATTGAAAAAATGGGTTAACATGTTGTCTATTTCTTTAAGAAGCGGGAAGGTGTCACGTTATGGACATCCAGGACATCCACGTTTTTATGTCGAAGGCGGGGCTAATGTGGGGGCAGGTTGTGGGAATTGACATAGCAAGGCAGGAAGCCTCCGGGTATTGGGCAGTTGATACAAATTGGAGTTGATGCCAGTCACGGCTGTGTGTCGGCCTCCTTGCTTTGCGCCAGCTGAACACTTAATCAGTTGCGCCCGTGTGACAATCAGCACAGCCCGTTGGAGGCTGACACATAGCACAGTGTGAAGAGGACCTACTTCGACAGAGTGGGTTGCCTTTCCTGTGGCTCACGCACGAAAGCAGGGAACAAGAAATCTTCCCATCCCATGGCACCACCCTCTAAGGTTACTGGTGTGCTATGGGTGGGTATAGCAGCAAATTGCTCTTTGTGGCAGCACCCACCCTGGGCAATGTGAGACCTCAGATGATCTAGGTTCCTCACTGCAGGTGCAGTCGGCTGTAGACACTGTCTCTTACTTTTGCAGCAGCTCTCCTCCTTCCTCCGGTCTCCCACGAGCTCTGCCTTGACTTGCTGGGTTGTCCTCCGATGGGGGGGCGGGGCGCAGGATTTGTTCCCTTCAGGCTTGGAGTAAAGACCTCCAAGCCCCTAGGTCCCCTCAGCTGCTCCACATCCTCTTGGCCTTGGTTTTTATATAGATAGCAGGGAAGTCCCATATGTCCCATGTTGCCAGGGCTGCACTGGGTCCTCTGGCCAAAGTTAAAAACGTCATATGTTCACCCGCCATGGACAAGTCCAGTATCCGCCATGTTAGGCATAGATGTGTGTGTTGCAGCACCACACACAAAATAGTAGCTGTTTCTTTACCACTTTTCTCTGGTTTAGACAAATATCTAAAAAACGAAATCAGGGTTGCTATCAACCATAAAGCACAACTGACACATGTTCACCACATTCGAACACCTTTTAAAGTAGTTTTTTAAGAAGATTTGAAATGCCCCTTTGTGATTGTATATTTACTATAATTCAAACACATTTGCCGCGTGTACTTGTGTGTTGTAAAGTGTGCTTTAGTGACGCTGGGATAGGGTGAGCTCTATTTCAACCCAGGTTACATATGTCTTGATTCTCTTCCTGAAAATGGTGCGATTTGTCAAATCTCTTCTGGCAAAGAATGCCAGCATTGGACCACTAGCACAAAGGAACTCCTCCCCATGGCCCTAGTCTGTGTAACAAGGCCAGTGAGTATGCCTTGCCCAGAGGGGATGTGAACCCCTCTCAGCCAAAGGTGGTGGCCTACAATGGGGTGGATTCAGAGCCTGTCCTGCCCCTGAGACAGATGGTGGCAGCAGAGAGCGCCCCAGTTTCTGTCGTCCCCCACAGTGGCAGCATGTTTGCTTGCAGGCCCTTATCTCCAGCTTTACTTTGAAAAATAGTTACTGTACACTGTCTTTCTATTATTTTTAGAAAGTCTGCATCTTAAGCCGTGGACTCAGCCCCAACATAAGGGAAATTAGCGCTATCAACGGGTCAACATGAGGCCAGGAACAAGAGAAAGCCGCTGATGAGAAAGAACCCTGAAGAACACCGGAAGCACCGGCTCTGGGCAACAGAAAGAGAAAGGCCTCCGTAGCAATCCAACAAGGCCGCACAAGAGCATGAACGCCCCCCTGGACCACCAAGGAGCGGAAAAGGAGCCAAACCCAACCTCCCCAAAAGAGAATTGCCAGTTAAACCCTCTGCACAGAGAGCTGAAACATGTCACTGTCATTGGTACACGGCAGACCTACGCAGAGAAAGTAGGCAGGGCTCTGCCCCCTTTTCAAGACTTTTCCTTACACATATACGCCATGGGTGGGGAAGATCGCGCCATATTGGCCAGGGAGAGTTTGCCAATCCCCAAAGGGGTGGGCGATGTTAGCAAGCGACAGGAAACAGGAAGTGTGGGTTTTTCAGGTGAGGTCCGAAGTGGAGGTGGAGGTGCAGGATGACCAAGAGGATGGAGAGAAGCAGCTTGTGAAGGAGATAAGTGGAACAGGTGAGGTATTAGCTTAGGAGAGAAAGTGGTTCTGCAGTGTGAGTGTGCATGTTTGTGTGGCGTGTGTGTAGAAAGCTAGTTTAAGGAGTGGGTGTGAAGCGAATGGAGAAGAGTGAAATAGTGGAATAGTTTGAAGGGAGTAGTGGTGTGGAGGAGGGGAATAGTAGTAGAGAAGACAAGGCACGCAATATCTCCTCACCCACTGGCATTGTCAAGTCGACTTTATGAAATTTGAGGATCATTTTCATTGTCCTCTACCTTCACAGCGAGTACATGGATGTAGGAAACTTTTGATTTGTTAATAATAATTACTGCAAACATACTTTGTAGTAAATCGCAGATGAGTTTCACTGTGCTTGGCTGGCCTCTGGGTAGCATTGCTCCAAATATGAAATGTATTCACTCTGAAATGCGGAGCAGGACGTTTTGGCGCCAGATGTTTTGGCACGCCTGTTTTGCCGTAGCATTGTAATGATGTTAGAAGGCTAAACAATGTGCGCTTGGCATGACGGTCGAATCTACAGGTTTGTATAGATTTGCTGACATTCTTTGGTCCTTCTCATACATGACTGAGGTTTTCTAAAGCCCAGCAGGAACATGCAGCTTGCAACGGTAGGTGTTAATTGCCTCCTTGCTGGCTACATAGTCCGCTCAGTAGACAAACAGAGACGAGGTGTCTATCCGCTGCTTTCTCACAATGAGCGATGTTATTTCTCTCATCATTTCTCTCCGCAGTCTGGAATGTGCCGCTCCTGCAAGTGTACATCAATTAAGAATTTCAGAAACTGATGCCTGTTATTACACAGCCTCCCAAGGGCCATAAAGTGTAGGAATCACAGGGCTTCCAGAAACGCATTTCAATACGAAGGTATTCATAACAAAGGTACCTTGCAGGTTAGATCAGCAATCCACTCGCTTCTTGTACAAAACGGGGCCTGTACTGTCATGGTAGATCTCCTATTTCATTTTTAAAAAAAGATGCACGCATTGAAAAAAACATTTTTACGATGACCGGAGAGAGGGAAACACTTGAACACTCGAGGGCCACGCAATGCTGTGGGGGAATGCTCAGGTTCCCATAAGAAAACATGTTTTATTGTGTGGCAACTTGTCCTGAAAAATCGTTGAACTTCCAAGCACATTATACAGGCAGAGCCATAATCAACCGCCGAATGTAAATTCACTCTATGTACGGCCCATTTGGCACGAGGACCGTTTGCACATAGACTGCAATGTCAGCCAAAAGGGGCTCTGCGGCCAAAGTGGTGCGCCAAAACGACCGGCTCTGAAAAAGCAACGCCAAAACGAGGTGTACCGCTGAAATGCACCATTTAACAGAAAGCACCTATAATTTTATTTTACCTCTGGGCCGAGTGTATATTTTGTTGTTGATCGAATAAGTAACTAAACCTGCAGGTATAGTGATTTATTATTAAGACTTTGCGAGGCCTGGAAGAGGAGTGGTAAACAGTAGTGGGGGGAGAACTAACATCAATGGGTGGAGGCGAGAACTAGGAGGAGTGAAACATCATAGGGGCAGAAGATTTGTGGCAGGGGGGAACTAGTTAAAGTAGGAGAGAAGAGATGATAGTGAGGCGTGAGAGAATCAGCCTGAATCCAACTGAGTAAAGTGCAAAGCACTATCCCAATTTCCCACTGGAACACTAACCCTTGGATAGAGTAGGACAGTTAGGAAGTCCCTGAGAGAGTTAAGATAGCCAGCACACGTAAACTTAGGGAACCACCCGTAGCATAAAAGGGTTTGGAAAAGGCCCCTCTGACCCTGCTCTAAGAGGAATTTCCCCTACCTAAAACCAAAACTAAGAACATGTCTGTACTAGGATGTCAAAATTAAACCTGTCCTTGTACCCAAAAGTTATATTCTGACCCTCACACTATAAACTAAACTATAAGGTGAAAATGGAAATGTCTTTAATCTTAGGTGCTTGAAAAAGAGTTTGTAACGGAAGAGTAAATAGTTCCAACACAAAGGTTCTCCAAGGACAAAGAGTCTTGGTTCAAGAGGGTGGTTCTCTTGCCCTGGATTCTTCTTCAATACAAATGATTCTTTATCAAACAGTCGTTGTGTCTTTCTTTGCCCACAGTAGCAACATCACTTATAAAGCTATAAAGCTGTTTAGCCTTGTAATTCCACTTCTTTAAAAGTTCCTGGTTTTCCTTTCTGCCAGGATTTTGTTTCTTCTTATTTTTATTTTTTTATTTTTGCATTTATTTAGGCACACAAAACCCTGAGGCATCTAGGCGCTAATTACAGAAAGTGCATAGTACATTTAGATTAGTGCAGGAACACACATATGGGTTACAGACAGGATGGTGTTTGGATACTGTGAAAGCATCACGAAGGACACACAGACAACAGAATCAAGTTTTGTATTCAAAGTTCTATTCATTCAAAATATAGGATGGAGTAAGGCCTAACATGCCCTATGCTGAGGTGGAATTTCCCTACCTAAAGAAAAGTAAGGATGGTCTGTGTCAGAAAGTCCAAAGCAAATGTCTGTCCGTGTCTCAAACCTATACTTTCCCTCACGTTTAACTCTATACAATGTGGAGGGATGTCAGCCTCAAAATGAATAGTATTCAAAGTAAAGTTCAGAGCTTCTTCCAGCTCTTGACTTGAATCACCTTTCCCTTTCCCCAAGTTCAAACAGTTCACAAGCAATAGGGGTTCCCTCCCCAAGAATTCAAATCTTCCAGCTTTTCAAAACAACACGATTCCTTGGGACATTTCCCAGATCTTATACTATTGGTACTCTTCAGCAGTTCAGATAGGCAGTTCAGTTTCTTAACTTCAAGAGTTGCATCAGAGTTTGCTGTAGTATAAAGATAATCTTCTTCATGGGTGTTTTCATTAACCTTTCTATAAAGAAGTACACTCGGTCTAAGCGCATTTGTCGGACCACACAGTTTATCCATTAGAGGTCCTGCAACTGGTCCCCCTTCCTTGCTGCCTTTGCATTAACACGAGGCCACTGTGTCAGCTTGACAGTGCTCTGTGATTTCTCCACTTGTGTCACACTCTTTAGACACTGCACAGTGGCTGAGTTGATCACAATGCACCTGTTGCACTTTCTTACATTCTCCTGACTCTTACCAATATGTATTCATAACATGCGGTTCCTTAAGTTCTCCTTTTGGCATTTGCTCATACCCTTTTTCTCATACATTGCCGTTCACTGTATTTAGGCAGATTCACAAACTTTCTTTCACTCAGTTTAATGTTCAAAATTGCTAAAAACTTACTTTCACTCTGTTCGGTATTCAAATGTGTTTCTTGTTGCTTTCACTTTGTTTTGAATTCAAAAGTACTTGACTTTCACTTTGTTCAGCATTAAAAAAAGTTTAGATTTACTTTCACTTCATTCAGCATTCATAAAAATGCTTGGTTCCACTAAAATCAATGTTCGTTACTTGTGTTACATATTCGCCTGCCAACCCAGTGTTCCCCCGTCTTGATTCACTCACTGGTCGGAGATTACGGCTTTGTTGCGAGGTCCTCGACCGCCACAGATTTTCTCCTTCCCGTGCGGTACCTCGATTGTGCTCCAAGCGGCTCTCTGTGGCTCTACGCACCCGGCAATGCTCCTCCTGCAGCTGAGGACTTGTCCGACCGCTTCGCTCGGTCACACCGGTCTCCTTCCTTTGGTCTGCCACCAGCCTCCAGCGTCTTTCAGCTCCCCTTCCCGCTGCATGAACTCTGCATTCCTTTTCGGGTCTCGAGCGCTCCGCTTGCCACACCACTGCTGTTTGCACCCAGCTTCTTCCACAGCTGCCTCTACTTCCACAGCCAACTCTGCTTTAACTGCTGATTCTGCCTTCACAGCGGATTCCATTTACCAATGGATGTCAGGTTTTAAAGTTCCTGCCAGCCTGATAGTCCAGAAAAGATTAGACCGCTTACCATCAGAACGGTAGTCCGGTCTTGCTCTTGTTGTCCTCCTCGTCCCTGTACATTGCTGAGGTCGATATGGGTGTGTGTGTTTACAAAATGATGATGCATCTCTTTAGTTGGTCTCTTCCTCGTCCCAGTACTAAACGGGTGATTCTTGTGGAGGCTTTCAAGGGAAAGGGCTGACAAAAGCCTACAAAGGCTTGTGGGATAGAAGGTTAATTCATTATGAACAGGAAATGGGGGATACCATGTTTCACCTAAGGATGTTCTCTCCCCACTCACCAAGTCTCCTCCACCCAGGTGATCCTCCCTCGCATCTCCACCCCCAAGGTCAGGATTCAAGAGTGATGGCCTTTCACTGGCCATCTGAGAGGAGGATACAGGGGGAAAAGAAGTGAGTACGCCCTGCGGTTCCTCAAAATACAAAGTGGCAAAGCCTTACCTCATGTTACGGGGGGCTACATCAGGCATGCACACAAGCATATGGGACAAAATAGGTATGTGTGCCCCGACTGGCAAAGTCTCACCTCATGCTAAGCGGGGCTACTTCCGGCATACAGACAGAGCATGAGACAGGCATAGTTGACCGCATTAATGTCAAGTCAGGTGGATGAACAGACAGATAAATCCTCTTATCATGGAGCGGGGGGCTGTAGCCAGTGGTCAAAGTTGGCGGGAGCAGTGCCCCTCTACTTTTATTAATTAAGTATTACTGTCTCTATACTTTTATTTTAAAAAGAAACCGTTCCGAAATGGTTTTGTTTTAAAATTAAAGTGTAGGAAGCAGTTGAAACTTGCACTTCAGTGTACTGCACTAAATGTGCCCCTAAACAGCAGGCGCGTTTGTTTGGAGGGTTTGTATTATGCGTGGGAGGGGACGTTGTAATGGGGTTTGTGGGGAGCGGGGCAGGCCAGCAGGGAACATAGTTCCACTACTTCTTTTCATACATTTCGACCACTGAATGTAGCTGGTGAACAGATGGGAATGGTAAGAGACATGTGAAAACACAAACAGATGAGGCTGTTCCTCATGATGCAGGGGCTGCAGGTGCAGTCCAAAGTGAGCAGCAGTAGGCATTAAGTGAATGATCTGTTTGGGCAGACCAATGCAGTATGACAGGATAAACTCCTTTTCATGCATTCAGAGGTGCAAAGATATGGGTTAAGACTAAGGTATCAGAAGAAATGGGAAAACCTGTGGAAGGCAGGTCATGGTGGCACAAGCAGGTGCGTCCACGCCAGGAATAGCTGGGCCTCTTCAGTAGTGTCCGTACTGTGAGCTAGGGTTTATCCAGAAGTCTAGGATGATCGCTAAAGTCGACTTTGAAGCAGTCTTAGTGAACAATGCCTGGCAGCGTAGTATGCTACGAGTGCCACGCGATCCGAGGGAAGCAGGCTCGAGCAAGATGTTCAGGAGGAGTAAGATGGTGACATATCAGTTCTGTTGCATGAGGCAGCTACAGGGGGGTCAGTGGACAGTCATGGAGGTGGAAGCCAGTAAGGGGTGTTGAAGTCCTTACATGTAGGTCCCCCACATGACATGAGGCATAGGAGGCAGTGCAAGCAAGTTCGGTATGGCGGTGCAGACTTCAAAATGGGGACAGTATATAGGTGAATTAGAGGCAGAGACAAGTGGATAAGAGTGGACTGGCAAGCCAGAGGCCGTTGCCAGACAGGGTATGAGGAATCCAGCCTTATAAGTCGTCCTTTACTGGGACTGGCGTCACCAGCCAGCTTCCTGGGTTAGGCTGCTTATGAGGCACAGGCTTCCAATTGAGGGCAGTCACAGGCACTGCAGCCTGGACCTGCTGCAGTCATCGTTGGTAGGGCAGCCATTAGTAGTATTGAAATAATCAAGCCCTGCAGGGCTTACCTTTTCACAGACTCCCTCCGATGGGACCAGGGAGGCATCAGGCATGGCTTCTGCCTCGTTCAGTCCTCCTGAGGCCAGATGATTAATGTGCAGTGTCTGGTAAACACAGTTCTGATATTCCTTCTTATGACTCCTTGTATCCACACATTTGCAATGGCCTGGTTTACTCTCCTGCCAGGGCTTCTTGGATTCACACAGTATCTCTCCAACTTGCACAGTAATGCATCCCTTTACATAATATATCTTCTTGATATATCATTCGATTTGAATTCCCCATGTATTTGCATTCCATGAATTCACATACTTGTGGGGGTCTTGTTTGCAATACACTTTGTTTCACAATTAGGCTTGTTGATTTATCTCTTCTGTTCTAATTACTATTGTTTGTGTTTGCTGATATGCCCCGGGATCCCCCACTATTCTTGGGTTGACTCATCGGCTCTTGTTGGCGTTCTCGTTCGCAGGCAAGTGACAAAGGTGTACTGCCTGCGTTTCTCTCGTGAGTGCTTTTTATTTGTTCTAGTGTTTCCTGCGGCTTCGCTTCAGCACGCCTGCTTCGGTTCAGGTTTCTTTGGGTAAGAGACTGCTTTCTCCAGTCCGCCAGCCCCTGGCATATCTGCAGCACATCCCGTCCTTCCATTGTATCTCTTTTCCCTCGCTGGTGAGCCACCTGGCTCCACCACACTGTTTCATGCTTCCATGATTCTTGAGCCCCGCCGAGAGGTGAGACATTCTCTCTCCAACAGCAGCTGCCTCTATCACCTTGTCTCAAGTCTTTAAATCTCCTGGCACAGGTGTTTTTGTAAAACAACTAGCGCGTTCACTAGGCTTGAGGCTTCTTCCACTCTGCACTGCTCTTTCCTTCTTCCTCATCCCAGTATTCAGGTGCTCATTCCATTGTTGACGGTTGATGTAAACGGCTTGGAAAATCATTTTCAATAGTTCTGAATGGTAAATTAGTTCTGTATGATGAATAATTATAACTGGAAAAGGTGGTGTTGTAGTTTCCACATTTTCGACCTGGGATCTAAATCTGGTCTATATGCTTTGGGGAAAGATTTTCCCTACTTTCCCTAGGGGGAGGTGTGGATGTATGCAATAGGCCATTAGGGGTATTGGGTTTGAAAGGATTATATTCAATGGCAAATGGGGGCTTCCATGTCTCATCCAATGAAGCCATATCATCTCCCTGGAGGCTGTCTCCTCCCATATGATCCTCCCTCATATAGTCGCCCCAACGGTTAGGATCAGGTAGCGGCTGCTGTTCCTTGGCCATATGGGAGGAGGTTACTGCAGTGAGATCAGTGATAACTTAATTGGATTCATCACAAAATAAAACATGAAGAGGCACAGTGCCATCATTGCCTACGGAAGTACGTAATCAAGCAAGGCGTGCGTACACACCTTCCAGGAAGCAGTTGAGATGTCGGATCTATTACGTTCCATGAATTGGATGTAGACGCACATAAGGTCCTTTCCTTGAAAGCACTATGACGTTTATGTGCTTATCAGATTTACAGACCAGGAAGCCAGGTAAAAGCAGATACAAGGAGAGGGACGGGAAGGCTCGTGCAAGTATTTAATTCAATCGGCGCGAGATCCACAGCACCATTACCGTAATAAACCGAAATCAATAACAGTAAACATAAAATCTTATAAATTAACAAGTATAAGTATAACAACATGCCATGCCATATTTAAAATTTTACTGAAAGATGACAAACCATATATATGAGGGAAACTACAGGCTTGCAAGGGGTCAGGAGTACTGTTTATCCCAGTGGGACGAAAGTGTTGTTGCAGGTTTGAGGAGAATCCCTTTAATATGTGTCTCCTTAGCAATCCTTTTTGGCTTCCCCAAATAGTTTTCTCTTGGACACCACATCCCTGGGAAAGTCTTGGTACATTTGTACTGGATTTATATGCCATACCAGAGACCCTTTAACTCTGGCTTTTTGTAGTATGAGTTCCTTAACCAAGGTTTTAGCAAAAGTGATGCTCAATTGCCTTGGTTTTCCAACATCCAATATCCCAGCTCTGAAAACTGTATCAATGTCAAAACAAAACATCATTTTCAATGCTCTCTCAAAATGGTAGTCATCAGATCAGTCGGACAATGTAGTGTATCATGGGATTCAGGAACCCCAAGGATGTGTAAGTTATTACCTCTATATCTTATTTCAAGCACGGAATGTCTCAATTGTAGGTGGTTCAAATCCTCTCTAAGCTCATTGTAAATCCTGTAGTGTCCTGATATTTCTCCTTCTAGGCTCCCAGACATGTTTTCTACTTTGGCCACTCGCCCCTCCAAATTTGAGACCTTACCAGGTTGGTCAATAAGGGAGGTCTTCATCTCACCAACATTATCAACCACATTCCTCAGGAGAGTGTAGATATCAGAGTTCTGCTTTCTGCAATTCTTATCATCGTGCCCGAAGTCGCTCTGATGGTCTACACATTTCAGCTATACACATAGCTCTCAACTCACACGCTTTTGGCGGGTGTCACCCGCTTTGGAAAGGGCTGACTCACCCGCCAATTCTCCTGCACGCCCATTCATTCCAATGGGCGTCTCACCCGCCAAAAACAAAATCGGTTGATTTCACCCGCCTTTGCGACACAAATGGTTGAGAGCTATGCTATACAGCAGTGCCCTTCATGCTGCCATCTGAAATCAAGTAAATGTCCTAATTTCTCGGAAAGCCTTGCACCGCAATATACTTTCATTGCTACCCTGCGCCATTCTAAAATGGCTGCCTTATTCCATGGCACAGGAGCACCCGAACCTACTTCCTTGTTATTGGTGCTGCAACGCTCGTGATTGGGTACCTTTGGTCTCATATTTCACCCAATAGGGAGCCGGCAGGCAAACGCCGACCCCCCCACCGAAAGCACTGTTTGCATCAGTTCGTGTCGGGCCGCGAGCCCTTCAGCAAGTAGCCAAACAGCCCAGGGAAGCGCAATCTGGTATACTTACATGCCTATCACGCCCACTGGGTCCCCCGATGCGTGCATACGATTCATGACCATTTTAGGGGCTCACCGGTAATACTACGGTCGCTCACCTGCCACATGACTATCCTAAATTGCCCCCCCCTCCTCAACAAGTGGCCCCGTTTACCAATAACAAAAAATAAATAAAAACATTAACGGCAAGTTCGGATGCTAACGTGTCAAAGTACTATTACTCTACTGCATCCAGTGCCTATACTTGCTACACTCATTCTTCTACAGCGTTCGCTTTGTTTGCATGTCGATGTACCACTGTGAAACATTTAGCTTCACAGTGTTAACCACAGTGTGTCGCAGTCCACTTTCAATACTATAAGCGTATTGTGGTAACCTCTAGCCTTTGTGTGTTGATTCTAGCATTCTACTTCACATTCCTCTGTGCTCCTTTTCATATTTTGTATGCTGCATTCGATCTAAAAGGATGCATCCCTTACTTTTGAGGCATTCTCTGAACCTTGCATTTAGCTGCATCCCATATTCTGCTTCATTTACTGAATTTGGCATCTTGCTGGTCACCGTATTTGCCACATTTACTGAATTTTGCATTTAGCTACATCCCATATTCTGCTGCTTTTACTGAATTTTGCATAGCTATTGTGTAAGCCCACCTAGCCATTATTGCAATGTTAGACCCTACTACTCTGATCTGCTGGAATTAGTACTATTGCACACCTAAATTGTTACCCCATTTGAACTTCTCCCTACCTTTGATTCGCACAGTGACTTCAGCCAATGTCCCGCATACTTACTGTATTAACTCATCTAGCCATTACTGCAATGCTACCTTCTATTATTTTGATCTGCCTACTTTACTACACAGCCCTGCATACTAGTGTTTACATGAACCTCAGCCTGCCGTCCCAGTCGGTCATGTCCCCCGTACAGGACAGTAGTCTGACCTGCACCAGAATATGCTCTAAAGGCGCCTACATCCATCAACGCACAGGCCTGGCCAGTATCTGTTGCCCAAGACATCACCCACTCCCATGCCCCACGCCATTCCTGCCCAAATCAGCAGCATTCCCCTCCATAGTAAACATAACCACCACCATTCTACAAACTCCCCCCAAAGGCTCAGTATTCACAGAATTCACTCTGGCTTGCCGCCACCCCATTCTAGTAAGTTCTACTAGCCCTTCCGCCACTATGAATCTTACCACCCCATGCCTAGGATCCACGCGTCGGACGTGCCTGAGCTCAAGAACCCAAAATCATACCCCCATATTCACGAGTCCTATACTGGGGGCACCAGAAGACTTAGACTCAGTTTACTAATGGCTACTGTAACTCCTCCCCCTTCCCATCTTCTCATGTCTGCCTACTACAAAAGAACTCCAGTAATGAGTATTCAGATGTGAGATTGGCTTTATTTCATAACTGTCTTTGAAGAGTTCCATTTGTTAAAGTCGCAGCAAAAATGGCAGTTTACACAAGAAATTGCGGCAAAAAGGCTGTGGTTTTGCCGCCGCAATACATGTAAAGGATGCAGGGGACACCCCCGCAAACCCTGCTCCCCTTAAATGGTATAATGGGGGTACACATTTACCAGGTCAAACCACTGCATTTTTGCCACAATTTCTTTGTACCGGCGACATTTTTGCTGCGATTTTTATTACTGCATACCCTTTGAAGCACTGTTTTCCAGGGGCGCTTCCTGGGGGTGTTCCTCAGGGGGATCAAAAGAGCAACTTCCTGGGGTAGGGTCCCACATGGTTGTGTTGTAGGCACTGAGGCAAGGCAACTACTACACAACAGCCATGTCATGTCTAGATTGCTGCTTACCAAGCTGACACTAATGACACTCAAAGGCTGCGACTGTATAATTATATGGCCCCAGTAACACCATGTCATAACCAGACATGGCTTATATTTACAATTAAATGTGCCACCATGCTGACTATGTTTCACATAATGTCAGCGGTGCAGAGGATTAAAAAGCCACCTCGAACCCTTCCTCCAGGAGCTGTCAGGAATGCACATGACCTTTAAATCTGCCCTGCTACCACTGAAGGGCATCTGCTGGAAAAGTCAGGAGATGGTCACAGGCATATGCGTGCGGTATGACTTTGGCAGGGAGAATAATGAATGACAGGGTGATTTGATTAGCAGACCTCCTTTTCAGAAACTGAATTGACTGCATCATTTTATTTTAAAAAATCAAACCAGTTCAAGCTATCCCGCCCGCAATAAATGCCATTCTGTCACAATCGGTTAGTTTAAAGGAGAGGTGAAAATAACTAAGGAGTAAAAACACAGTGGTTAACAACCAACATTCAAAATCACTGTGAGGTCATGAATGAAGTGAAAGACAACCTAGGTGGAAAATTACACTGGGACACAACTTAATAATAAAATCCGACTGGGAAGCATAAATGCAGTGTGACGCACATTGGGAGCTAAATCTCAGTGCCAAGCTGTCCTAGACCGAAGGCGGCAACAGAAACAGTGAATTTATTTTTACATAAATAGGATTGCGGTGGTGGAGTAAAGTATACAACAAAAGAAAATGTTCAAACCACTGTGCAGAAGGTCCAATGGCAACATAAACGGGTGAAGGGATGGTTATCGGATCTTATCTAATAAAAGATAAATGATCTACAACCGCTCATCTTTAGGGGCCAATCGGAGGGAAACATTCCTTCTTGAGGTACGCGAAACCCGGAACCCCTTTTGTAGCGTCCACTGGCTAACATTGGCCCTCTTAGGCTGTTGATGCTCAACTTCAGATGACTGTTGATTTCATTCTGGTTTGTCGCAGCTAGATTGTCAGGCTGCAGTTATTGTAGTGTCCCTCCCACCACAAGCAACCAATGGCGATGCTGGTTGCTGTAACACCTGTTACTGGCTTGGGTCTTTAGGCTTTGCCGCCTCCAGTCTTTGGGCTCGGGTCC
This sequence comes from Ambystoma mexicanum, assembly GCF_040938575.1. Taxonomy (NCBI): domain Eukaryota; kingdom Metazoa; phylum Chordata; class Amphibia; order Caudata; family Ambystomatidae; genus Ambystoma; species Ambystoma mexicanum. The sequence goes on along the minus strand of NC_090925.1, from coordinate 830,576,549 downwards.
ACAAAGCTTTTATCTCTGCTTTGGGCCCACTGGTCTCGCCTTTGACCTCTCAACACCCAGGCCAGCGTCTAGCCTTCTTGGCTTGGCCAATGCTGGTTTCACAATCTGGAGGTACATTTGCTGAATAAAGCAATTACTGACTGAGTGACAATCTGGACCTTGCTTCCCACTGCCACCACCTTTCTCTAAATTAATTTCTCTTCTGCCATCAATGACAACCTTTTCTCTCTCTTGCTCTCCTACCCCTTCAAGCTTCTCTGTCCCCTCTCCAACAAATTAATTTCCCTTCTCCTTCCTCTGCACGCTCTTGCTCTCTTGCCTTTTTCTGTGGCCTTGCTGTCCTCATTCCTCCTGCTACCTTCTTTCACTATCTCTGCCAACTTGCCTCCAAAATCCGCACCCTTTTTTCTACTCTGGCACTTTTGGTGATTGGAATAGTGAGGGATTCAAAAGGGGCACGAGTGCGGGGTTATTGGCTTTAGTGTTGAATTGGTTAATTGTCTTAAACCCATCCTCCGAACCATGCATGGCTCGTAGTGTCTACTTTAAGTATGGGAGGTCCACAGAGCTGTGGGCCAAATCTATATAAACTAGGGTTACCATGTTGTAATCAAGTGACCTGTCATGGCGGCCACCTGACCCACCTGATGTATGCTCTTCCTGAACGGCTGCCTGCGGATTTCACAATCCTTGTCTTATCTTTTGGCTGCAAGCAACTGGTATGTTTGTGCTCACCTCTGTGGGTTGCCAGCACATGCACGTTTCTGTACCCAGGTTGTGCTCTGCACGAATGAGCGGGGCTCCAAACTGTAATCATATTTGTGAAGGCTTTGCTATCCAAATCTCTTCCATAGGCGTCCTCTGAGCTCATGTGGGCGACAGAACTACAGAGGTTGGGAATGGGTGAAATACCCTTAGGGATCCTGCATTGGCTTCCACCGGGAGTCAGTATCTTGGAGCATATGCCTTCCCTTTGTCTCCAGGATTCCTCTCTCCCCATTTCCCAACTCCAATAATGGGGCATAAATGCAGTGGGATGTAACCTAGGAATATAATTGCATTATGAAGCAAAACAACCAGTGGACACAACCAAGGAACAATATCAGTGTGGGCATACATGAGGTGGGACACAAGCTAGGAGCAAAATCAGTGGCAGGCATAGAATGATGCAAAGTCTAGGACTGAGTGTCACTGGAACAATGGTGACACATAGGAGCAGAGCACCTTCACAAAAACTTTGACCCAAATAAAGTATGGAGAAATAACACAGTGGAAACAACGGTTGGGGCAATGGGATTGAAGTTGTCAAACCTAGAGGGGAACAGGTGTGGGTGGGCGATATGGCAGACAGGTGTCACCCTTTGCCCTTCGTCCATCTGTCCTGTAAGGTCTGCCGTTCTGACAGAAGGTATGTCATGTGAACCTGCTTCCACCAATCGATGGTCCTTCAATTGCCAAGTGGGACATGGAAGTGCCTCTGGCTTCAGTATACTCCTGTCCCCGTATTTGGATGATGTGGGAAACTAGTGCAGCACATACTTTATTTTTTTTTTTAAACTTTATTTATTACTGGCATAGCAAATCAAATCACAGAGATCATCACATTGTACCAAGGAAATAAGACTATTAAGTACGATTTGGGTATGGGTTTGACACTGGATTGTTATCTACATGGTATAGAGGGGACGAGGGGGGGAGAGAGACAGGATACACAAGGTTGATTAGACATTAGTTCAGTCTCTTTATTCTCCTTATATCTCTTCCGTGTTCTGTAGGTATGCCCTGAGGGGGCCACATATGTCCTTGGGTCTGGAGGTGGTTTGGATACCTCTTATATAGCACTCTTCACTGTCCTATGCGTTTATCAGGTCTCAGAGCCAGCCTTCATGCGTGGGAGGGGTTTTGGATTTCCATTTCCTGAGAATGTTCCGCTTGGCCACCGCCTGCCCACTGCGAATATACTGCGGGTAGATGCTTTTCCAATATCCCCCAGTAAGTATTTCAGTGGCGTAGCCGGGATATTTGTATTCAATATATTGTTCGTGGTTTCTGCTACTTCTTCCCAGAATTGTCTAATTGGTGGGCAATCCCAATACGTATAGATCGCGTTTGCCGTTGGTTTGCAGCATTTGTGGCATGTTGTTTGCTTGGAGGGAACATACTTGGAGATTTGGCTGGGGGTAATATGTAGGTGGTTTAAAAATGTTAATTGAATAAGCCTGAAATTAGCAGATAGGGAGATAGATTTAGTGAACCTACAGTAGTTCGTCCAGTGTTGCTCATCGATCTCGATGTTCCAATCCCTCTCCCATTTGGTCTTCAGCTCATTCATGGATGGGGTGTACTCTGTACAGTTCTGTATAGTGTAGATACGCTGCCTGTGAAGCCATCTTGTATTAGTATATTGGATAGGAATTTATGCACTGGTGGCGCCATCGGGAAGGATGACCATTTCTTCCTGCAGGCTGCTTTTAGACGCTGGTGTTTTAGTCTTGTGGTAAGACCGGTTGCCGCCCTGTTCTGAATCTGCAGCAGTAAGGAATCGGTTCTCAGGAAAGAGGTCTCCGGCTTTGGCTAGTTTTTCGGGATGCCATTTCATTTATATCATTCGATCCATGGTAGGTGCGAGATATGGCTAGCGCCATAGTGGTAGGTGTGGCCAGTACAGCGTGTTACATCCCACTCTCTCGAGGATCTGTGCCCATGCTCGGACTGTTGATGAGATTGGGTCCGCCAGGATCTTCTCTTCTGCAACTTTGGCGAATATCATGCTTTTAAGGTTCAGTGGAGATGCCGCAAACTCTGCCGCATGTATGTGAGCGAATTGTTCTGCAGTATTGTTCCAGTATTTAGCGAAGTACGCCTGTGTCGAGTAGTAGTATAGGAGAAAGTCCGGGGCCGCTAGACCACCAGTATCATAGCTTTCGCATAGTTTAGGCCATCTGATTCTGGCCGTGTGCCCCCACCGCCACCCCTCCAGATAAATCGAGAGGATAGCTTCTGAAGTTTGTCGAAGAATTTTCCACCTGGCCAGATTGGTATGCCGCTAAATAGGTACAGTAATTTCAGGACCATCAACATTTTCAGTAGAGATATATGCCCATACAGGGATAGTGGCAACTTAACCCATGTGTTGAGTTTGTATTCCAGTTGTGTCAGGTATGCAGCGTAATTATTGGAGTACAAAGTTTGCTTGTCTGGTGCCATTATGATGCCCAGGTATCGTGCTGTGGTGGGGAACCATAGAAGGCTGTTCATGGCTGCAGTTTGGATTGTGGAGCTGGTCAGAGGTATTATTTCAGACTTGGCTTGGTTGATTTTGTATCCTGAGTATTTTGTGAATTCAGCTATATCCCGTAACACAGGTGGTAAGTGAGTATCCGGGTCTCTGATGTATAGCATCGTATCATCCGCGTATAGAGAAATTAACTGCAGGGATCCCATGATACGAATCCCTCTCCAGGCGTGTCTGCATCGTAGGTACGCTGCCATTCCTTCTATTGTAAGTGCAAAAATTAGTGCAGAGTGGGCAGCCTTGTCTGGTGCCTCTCTGTAGGTCGAAGATGGATGACAGAGTCGTACTGGTCCGTACTCTATCTACGGGATTGCGGTACAGTAGTCGTATGAGTTGGAGGAATCTAGGGCCGAATCCCATCTTTTCTAATATTTCGTACATGAACTTCCATGAGATGGAGTCGAACACTTTCTCTGCATGTAAGGTGACCGCAACCGTCTTTGCACGGTGGTCTAACTGGGAGGTAATAACAAAGAAACGTCTGAGGTTCAGGGCGGTGGAGCGGCCTGTTATAAACCCAGATTGATCCGGGTGCACAAGTTTGGGCATATATACGGGTTCAGTTTATTGGCTATGGCTTTTGCGAAGATTTTGGTATCGAAGTTGATAAGGGACAACGGTCTATACGAGGAAGGAAAGTGAGGGGGTTTGTGCGGTTTCAGTAGGACCGTGATAATGGCTTCTCTCATTGATGGTGGCAGTATTCACCTCCCCAGGGATTCTTCCCAAACCTCCAGGAGCTGTGGAGCAAGTTCATCTATGAGGATTTTGTAGCGGTCCGCAGGCAGACCATCCGAACCTGGTGCCCTGTGCCCGCCTTGAGGTCTTTGATTGCTTGTTTCAAGTCTTCTAGGCTCAGGGGGAGGTCTATTGTAGTTCTCTTCTCCTGGGTAAGTGTGGGAAGTGGAAAGGAGTCCAAATATTCTCGTAACTCATCTGTGGTCGCCTGGTCCATATTTGTATAAAGGTTGGTGTAGAAGCCCAGGAACACCTTGTTCACTTTCAAGTGGTCGACGTGTGTTATGCCGTGTTCGTCAGTGATAGTGGTAATTTGTAAGGTGATGGGTTTAGAAGGATTGTTTAGAATATTTTTCTCTCATTCTCTTCTAATTGAAAATAATGTTTTGTAGAGTATCTGCTTGTTATATGGAGGTTTTAAACTTTTCAATGTATTTAAAGCATCTTTATATTTTTTCCTGAGGTTTTCAACTTGAAAGGGCTGTGTAAGGTTAGTACAGGGATCTGCAACCTTTGGCTCGCCTGATGTTTTTGACTGCAACTACCATTAGCCCTACCCATCATGGTAAATGGTGAGGGATTATGGGAGTCATAGTCCAAAATGTCTGGAGTTCCACACGTTGCATACCCCTTTGTTAGTGGATTTACGTACTGGAATAGATGATTCAAAGGTTGTCTTGAGTGGTTATTACTATCCAGAATGCGTCTACTTATGCAAAGTATAGTGCCAGTTTGACATAAAAGCCAATCTATGGAGAGGCCATTTGATTGAATAAATCCTGTTGTATCCTGAAACCCCAGTTCTCTAGCATGTTCTAACAAATTGCATATAATCAGCCTGTAAATTAAAATCACCCAGTGCAAGACCATGTTCTGTTGTAGACTTACGATTGTGTCTATATAAAAGGAAAAAGGACTCGAACTGGGTGACAGAAATAGACATGGCTGAGAGCAGTCACATTCCTCATTTGCCTTCCACAGGTGTTCTTTTCGCTTAGGGTCTCCTTGGTCTTTGCCTGCCTGGCAATGAACAGCGCTCATCAGACCATCAGAACTGGGTCCTAAAGAATGGTCATTTGGCTAGAAATCTCTCCTGGTGATTCCAAAAGGCGGCAACTACAAGACTGGGTGTTTTTCACTAACAGGCCCTCTGTGCATGAGTTGCAAAACTTGGCTTAACGTACATATAAGGCCCTGCATACGTGAAATAAATAGCTGCGAGACAAGACATTTGCCGCAAGCACACATGGCCACAGGCCAACAGACTTCTCCTTTCTTTCCTTTCCATGGTACCACAACTCGCCTGTTGATGCATTCCATTGGTGGTCAAATCTCATGGCCTGGCATTTACATTTTCTGCAAGATGGGAGCATTATGGCAGTTGCAGAGAGTGCGGGAGGTAGGGGCTTGGGGTTTTAAGGCATAAGAAGGAGCAGACGGGGTAGTCAACTGCATGAATAGGTGGCCATTGTTTGATTAAATGGTCAATTGCTGTCCAACAGAGCTTGATGGGAGGGCATATTGAAGTGAGAAAGCCATTTCAGGTGGGCAAAAAGGCTGGTTGGGCATCTATATGAAGAATCTAGATGTGGGTAAGTGACTCTTCGAGGCCACCACTTGCGTCCCCCAAAACCTCAAGAGAGGATTACCACCTGGGCACAACTAAAAACCAGTACATGTTCTTAATCCATGGTATTGGTGTTCTTTGTCCAATAAATGTTTGAAACGAATGAATAACAAAGAACCATTTAAACAGGTGTTTAGAAGTTTATGAACAAAATTAGTTTTTGTTGCTTTTCTACCATAGCCCATCCCTCGTAAGTCATTTGAAGCGTGTTACCCCTTTGGTAAGAACTACCATGCCTTTCATAGACTTCCGTGGACTCAACATCCCATCAAACCTTCACCATCCTCCAAAATATTGCCATCTTGCTTTACTACCCATCCAGAACCACTTGCCTTCACCCTCTTTGGAGATTCAACAGGTTGAGAGGCAAGCAACTGGCCGCCGACAGATCTTACAGTGTGTAATCAAAGCCTTTTTTACCTGGATGCTATTCCATTGCAACAAATGTCCCGCCTCGGAAGGAAGTCTTTTTTACTTAACATGTGCCTCTAATGCTTTTTGTCAGTTGGGCAGAAGAGACGAAGTAAATGTGGGATTGTATGTTAGTAATGCCTATCCTTTAGCCAGCCTATGATATGGCGGGGGTAGGGAGGGTTGAAAAACGATCCCTAAGTATACTTTCCTAACATGTAGTTTCCTGAGTTTCCCTATTCCGCCTGAGCAGGGGGTGCTTATGTTGGCCGAGCTCTCAATTTTGGTTTCTAAATTATCAAATGGTAGACGTTTATCTGTATGTATGCACCCTCCTGCGAGTCTTGCTGCAGAGGGAGTTTTGAATACATTGTTCCGAAAAGTATGAGGACTAATCAGCTTATTGCTCCACTTATCACTGATCAACAATGACAGGTCACTACTAATTATGCCCCCAATGTACCGTTGCGATGGAAAGGTATCCACCATGAGGTCACCACTAACAGTATGGATATAGATCACAACAAACCTTTTAGTATTTTAAGGCACTCTAGGGCTACAGATGTAATATCAGGCAACGCTTTGTCTGTGAATACTAGAATGCAGAATAAGGCTTAGTCCCGCCATGATAGTAATACCAGTCTGAACCTTACTGGGACAAATAAACTAGTGTTGACCAGTTTGTTGGGTAACAATTTTCCAGTGTGCCTGAACAGAAGTAATGTATTGCAGATTTTTTCCTGAGATCTCGATCTTGAGTGCGCTGAACTCTACCGACGTGGAATTTGCTGTTTGGTGAAATACTGACAAACGTATCCCCCATTTTGGGTCCAGACTGGTGAGGGAGTTAGTTTACTCGGAGCATTCGAAATTAAAAGATGTGGGTTTTTCTATTGAGTATTGGAGCACACATGAAATGGAAATTGTTGGACCCAATAACGGGAGCACCTTTAAAGTTACCATGAATACAGATGGTTCCCGACCTAGAGAAGTGAAAGAATACTCAGAAAATAAAATGCAAGTAAAATCAATTGGTGGGGGCTTAAATCAACCTTGCGGCGAAGAGCCGATCCATGATCTGCTTAAAGGCACTGGCCTCGCTACTAATAAAGCGCAACTGAAGTTATCATCATGGCACTCTAGGGGCAGTACGCATTGGTTTTCTAATGTATCCGAAATGAATCTCTTAAGAGTCACATTTTGTATTCCCCCAAGAAACCTGGCTTATTTCTCCTGTGCAATTGATGGATTTCGGGTCTTCTCTCAGTCAGCTAAGCAATGTCACAGGGTCGAGCTTCGGGGGGGCTTGAGTTCCGCTATAAGATCAGCTCAAGGCCTAATTGCAGAGGAGATTCCTAACCTTCGTATGGTGCTATGGCTCTCTAGCTGTCTAGGTCGGGGGACCCATTTTATCTTCTTTTATCTACTTGCACAAGGAGGTGGGTGTACTGGATGACTTTGTAAGTGATATTCTTGAATGTATTCTATATTGGCAGTTGAAAGTCAAGAGTGGGCATGTTAATCTCACAGGTGATATGATATAAGTCATTTATAATGCGCCTGCACACACGTGTTTCTAGGCGCGACACAAGACAAGGAGGGGTGGGACAGAAGGACAAAACACAATCTTACTAGGCCTTGTGTGATTCAGATTGTGCCCGGGGGGATGGAGGGAGAAGTGCAGATAACTCGAAGTGCTGCCGGTGTGTGGCTCATGAGTGCAGAGAGAAAAGGGACTGTAGGGTTGTAGATGCAGACCCTTAAGTGCTGGGGAAGCCTAGAGGCAGTGAGAGGGCAATTGGACTTGCAGGACCTGGGCCCAGAGTTCAGTTGGTTGCCAGGTGACCAGTGTGCGGAGCGATCAGGGACATCAGCAAGGGAGAGAAAAAGAAAAAGCGGAAGCAAAAAGGAAGGTCTTGAGTTGCTCCAGGAACCAGAGATGGTTCTGCTCAAGTTCGAGAGAGCAAGGGAGGCTGTTTAAGAGGGAGACACCACAAGTAGAGCGAGAGATAGAGGAGAGGAAAGACCCAAGTTGGACCTGGGAGGGTTGGTCAGTGAGAAAGGAGTTAACCAGGCCAGGGCATGACCAGTGATAACCCAGGTTGTCGCAGAGGTGATTGAGTAGGATGGCATGGTTGTCCGTGTCGAAAACATAGGATAAATCAAGGAGAATGAGGACAGAAGGATGGTTAGAGTCAATATTAGAGAGCAAGTCTTCACGGGAGATCAGTTTCTGTGCTCAGCTCTGAAGCCAGACTGGTGGTCATGGAGGCAACCAACAGATTCAGTGTGCAGATTAAACTGGGAGATGGCCAGCTTTTCCATGAGTTTTCCCAGGAAAGGAGTGATGGAGATGGGGCAATAGTTACTTGCAGAGGAAGGATCAGCAGAGAGCTTCTTTAGAAGTGGTGCACAAGTGAGTGCTTTAGCGGGGAGGTTAAGGTTCCAGTGGAAAAAGTGTGATTGCAGAAATCGCCCACGGCTGGAGCAAGGGGGTTGCTATGGTCCTTGATGTTTCTGGATGAGCAGTGGAGAACCTGCTTTGACGAGACTTTCATCGATCAGACCTGTCTAGAAATCTTGTCAGGGGAGAACAGGAAAAGAGACCGAAGAGGGCCCAGGGGTGGTAGAGGAGGAGGAGTAAGAGGAGGTAGAGGGAGAGAGTCTGCACAAGATGTCCTGAGTGGTGAAATGAGAAGCCTAGGCCGCGCAGAGGGTCTGGGAGGGAACAGAAGCGGTAGAGACTGCAAAAGGATTGGCCAGTCTTAGCAGATTTTGAAAAGTGTGTCCGAGTTGTTAGATGCCGCAGAGACGTGGGATTGGATGTAGGCTCTCTTCTGAGAGAGGACAGAGAGTCTGTACTGCCTTTGGATCAGGCGGCAGGCCAGTTTGTCAGCGGGTGAGCCTGATGCCCTCCACTTCCTCTCGCCGCGCTACACTTGCATTTAAGGGTGGCGAGGTCAGTGATCTAAATGCAAACTGCTCTCTGCACTGAGCAGGAGGGTGACCCCTGGGATAGAACGTCGGACATGGTGGCAACCGACTTTAATACACAAGAGGGCAGGAAATGGATCCTCGCTATGATGTCTACGGAGCTTCGATTAGGGAATGGTAATGTACGGGCGATGAATTCGGTCAACCTACATGGCACAGAAGTACTAACAAATCAACATTAGATTATATTTTTGTTGATCACTTTTTGTTCAACTGTTGTATTGATCTTCAAGTTGTGGAAAACACTTGAAGCGATCACTCCATTATGAAGGTAAACATCAATGTGGTGTCGAATGTTCGAACTGAATGTGGTCCAATTAATCTGAGAATAAACGGAGGAAGGAACTCCATTCGTTGGTCGGCACATAATATAGGGTTCCTTAACACAGATATATAATGTTAATGAAGTGCACCAATCCTGAATGGAAAATGGAGGTGTTTAATGTTGATAATTCTGATTACTTTATGGTTAATTTGATGGACTCGGCGATGAGTAATCTGTAGAAAGGTCCAGAAGGGTGAGGAAACATCATCTACATATTTATGATTAACTGCTAGCTGCAGAAAAGCAAGCCTTGAGGAGTAGCATCAGGGAAATTAAAAAGTCAACTGACCAAAAAGACATATTAATGAATACATGCAAGAAGGTAAAACAGATATAGAGACATTTCTGTAAATAAAGACGGGCAATTTTATTGCAGAAAGATGCAGAATCTATGTTGCATATCCTTTGAAAAAGGGATGTGTGAGCATTTTGGTCATTAGTGAACGCGCAGAACGTATCTCCTGATGTTGTCCAGTTTAATACAGTCTCTAAGCCGCTGTGGGTCCAATTCTCTAAAGAACTATGTGCTTGTAGTTCCTTTGGTGTGGTCTCGTTTGTGACTTCTGGGGAAAATAGCCCAGATTCTGAATGGTTTCTCCATATAAAAGTAGATGTAGTTCAACGGTTTAACAAATAATACTTTGAAAGCCGATCCTATTAACTGGGCAAATGCACGAACTATGCTGTTTAGGAGCTTAGTATCCCAGGAGAAATTCCTGTTTATTTATTTATTTATTTATTTATATATTTATAACGCGCCGGAGCTCGCGAGCATCAGGGCGCGACAAGTACACGAGAGGACAAGATCACAGGACAACATAGAAAGAAGAGAAAAGAAGTGACAGGGGACTCAAGGGAGTCTATGCTGAATATATAACAATTACCGAAAGAGTAATGTTTTCAGCTGCTTCCTAAATGGCAGGTACCTACTTTCACATCTAAGATTATCCGGCAGCTCGTTCCAGAGTGCTACAGCTTTGGTGGGGAAGGCTCTCCCGAGTCCATTAGCTTTGACTTTGGTGTGGCTGGCTTTGAGTAGCCCTTTTGAGTAGCCCTGTTGTCTTGGCAGACTGCGTTTGTTATACCCATTTACAAAAGAGGTGCAAGGACCGAGCCCCAGAATTAGCTTCCAATCTCCCCAATCAAACAGTAAGATCTTTGCACCCCTCTTGCTCCAGCACTTAGAGGAGTGGGCAGTTTCTGTTCATAGGCTGAATAAATTACAGACATGATTTTATATGGGTCATTCCGCTCACTGGCGCAACTGGGGCCCCTGAAACCCCCGCAGTGCTGGGGGCCCCGCCACCACATGTCCTGGGAGGGGGGACCCCTAAGACTTCTTTCTGAAGGCAGAGCGACTACAAAAAGAAAATATTTATTTTTGAAGTCATGGGCTCCCCCCATCCCATGACATGGAAGCCTCTAGGATGGAGGCCTCCATGTCATGGGGTGGGAGAGCTCTATGACTTGAAGAAAAATTGTTTCTTGTTGAAGTCACTCTGCCGTCATAAAGAAATTATTTCCATTATGGTTCGGTCCTTAACAGAGATAATTTCTTTATGAAGTCGGAGTGACTTCACAAAGAAACCATTTCTTTTTGAAGTAATGGGGCACCCCTAAACCCCATGACGTGTGTGAGTGTATGGTGAAAGGGTACACCCTTCAATGTATGGGTGGTTGCCTGGGCATGCCTGTATGGTGAATGGGTGCACACTTAAATGTATGGTTCGCTGGATTTGCATGTCGAGTGTATGGTGAAAGGGTTCACACTTAAATGTATGGGTGGCTGCCTTGTTGTGCCTGAATGATGAAAGGGTGCACACTTAAATGTATGGGTGGCTGCCTGTGTGGGTGTATGGTAAAAGGGTGCACAATTAAATGTATGGGTGGCTGCCTGGGTGTTAGGCAAGATTGTATGCAGTACCCTTTGGGTGCAATACAATAACCTTAACCTCCTGGCAATAGGGACCCAACCTTTGGTGTAAGCCTGAACTACACAGGTTGGTAGTGTGGTTGAGCAGCCAGGCTTATCGCAGGAGGGGTCAATGTAAGCAGTAATGTTGTGACACAGAGTTTTGCAATACAGTTATTCAAAGAAACACTTACACTCAAGGGTTCTTGATAAAACAATTATTCATTTATTTCATTCAGTTGGATAGACCTTCCTCAGAAGGGAGCAATATATGTAACAATGAAAATATACTTCAAAACAAACTCTTAGTTTCTCTAAATCAGATGATACCCATTGGGGATGGCACAGAGACACTTCCTACATCCCCAGATTACTTAAATAGCTAGGACACTGTGGACATTGATTTATCACTGGTACATTTAGAGCAATACTGGGTTTGGTGCAAAAGATAGAATAGAGGAATAAAACAAAGGTTAACAAATAATTCATAAACTTTTAGGAAACTTCCAAAGCAGAGTAAATTAACCCTTTCCTGGGGGAAGGGCCAAAGCAAAAGTCAGAGGTAAAGAGGAGTCTCTCAGGGAGCCAGGCCAGCCAATGTTAATTTCACAATGTCTCGGGGAGCTGAAGATCTTCTTTGCAGGTAGGTAAAATGTCTTGCACAATGTTTTTAGAAAAATAGAACACTTGAAGGGCCACAAGCTGGGAGGCTTGTGAGGGGTAAAGCTTTAGCAACTCTGCAAGGTAACCAAGACAGGTCTCAACTGAGAGCAAGTAAGGCTACTCAACAAGAGGTAAGTTCTCTTAGACTTTACTTTACCTTTGGTTAGAAGAAATGGTTCCAGCTGGCTTCTGTTACTGTACAGCTCTGCATATCCTGTTGTTCCTGTGCCTCAGTCATGGGGACAAGAGGGAGGATGATGGGGACTGCTGCTCAGCAATGGGACGGTCAGCGGCAGCAATGGCTAAACTTCAATTCAGCGGCCCTTCAGTGTTTCAGCTCCTCATGTCTGACAGCAAATAGCAACACTGTGGTTCTCGGATACCACTTCAGATGTTCCTCGCATCTGGGGTCCAGCACTCTGTTGAGGTGGCTCAGGCGGTATCAGGTAATAATATCCCTATATATATGATCGCCGTATATAATGCCACCGGGAAAGGTTGTGGCGACATTATATAGGTGACCATATATATAGGGACAGGGGCAGCATGGGTTCCGGGGGTGTCCCCGCTACCTGTGAAAAATAAAAAAGGGGTTGGTGTTTGCGGGGGTGGCCCCTGCATGTTGCGTGTAATAATATCCCCACAAAAAACTGCCATTTTCCGGTGATTTTATTGCATAGCGGTACTTTTGAGGGGACATTATTACATGGAACCACTCAGGCTTCGTCAGTCCTGAATCAGGGAAGTACTGAGGATCTTCCTAGCGCTCGGGTCCGACTTAAAAGCAGTGCGCACAATCTGGTGTTCCTCTCCCTGGCACTTCGGTTCCAGCAGCGCTGGAAGTACAGCAAGCTTCGAGAGGATGTCCAGACTGGCTTACTTTGGAGTTGATGGGTCCCAGGGCTATTTTAGTCGAGGCGAATTCGGAGCTTCAGCACAGCAGCAGGGCTTCACCTGGCAAACCAACGGTCCAGGAGTTGCAGCAGGTGTCTCTTCCAAGTTCTTCTTCGGATTCCTTCGTCCAGTGTTCGACTCTGCCTTCCAAGCCAAAAAGCCTTGCCTTTTATGCAGGTTCTTCCTATTCATTCCAGCAGAGCTGTCAATCACACATCAGGGTGGCTGTCCTTGCCAGACAGCCAGCCGGCCAATCGCCTTGGGTGCATTCATGTAACCAAGGGGATTAAGCACAGGGAGTTTCGGACACCTCCCTCACTTCCTGCACCTGCCAGACATACTGGAGCCAGACGCGGGCTTCACTCGTGAATCCTGCCAAAGACAAAACGAACAAAGAGACCAAACCTGGTTTGGCGTGCAGATTAAATTCAAAAAGGACCTTTCCAACAAGAAACGGCGAAAAAAGAAGACCAGGGCCATTTTGACAAAATGGGCACCCATGGGTGCCTTAATGCAGCTGCGAAGGCATCCCGCAGTAAAAACACACAGTGGTAGTAAATAGTAAACCACTGCCACCAGCCAATTATTGTAGAAAGGGTAACACAAAGAATCTTACATGAGAAACTAGACAAAGGGGATACTAAGTAACGCCTCCAGCACCCTATGGTAAGATAGTATGTGCTGGGTCTAGAAAATTACAAAATGTAAGTAAAGTCAATTTCTCTTTACTGCTCTTGGAAACAGTAGTTTTACCAAGAGAAAGTATTTCAACCTTTGGGCAATCTAAGAGACTTCCCTGTCCCACTGCACTGAAGGTGCTGTGTGACACAATGTAAAGATGATGCCTGTGGAGTTTGTCAGACTCCAAAGTCAAAAGAAACACAGAAAACACATAGGGCCTCATTACGAGTATGGAGGTAGCCATGGTGCTATTAGCGCCATGGCTGCCTCCATACCGGGCTCCAATACCGGGTTCCTGCAATGAGGACTTACCAGGTCATTCCAACATAGGAGGACCCGGTAATTCCTCCTTGCAGGAACCCATCCCCATTCCCATTTGAGCCCCCATAAGGCTCAATAGGAATGGGGAGGGAGGTAATAACGGGCACATTACAAATGGCTCCCTCTTCCCCTCACGGGACCCGGAAAGGACGCCTGGTTTTACCAGGCATCCTTACAGGGTCCCGCAAAGGGAACCTCGTAATTGCGCATCCCGTAATGAGGCCATAGAATTAAAAGTACAAAGTCCCAAAGTTCCGCAAAAGATTTGGGGGTCTCTAAGTTGGGAGAAATTAAACACTAAAATGAAAATTCTCCCTAACACTGGGTGTGTCTGTATGGTGAAAGGGTACACACTTAAATGTATTGATGGCTGGGTGTGCATGTGTGTGTGTATGGTGAATGGTATGTGTGTTTGTGTTCAGGGGCGATATAAAACCTACATTTTGGAGTGGAGTGCTATCCCTTCAAATGTTGGGATAGGTGCTAACTTTACAGGCGGTGTGGGAGAGGCAAACTTATTTGTGTGGGGCATCTAACTTTTAGCATTCTAATGAGACTATTCTGGTGACAATTCAATGTTACAAGCAGGTAACTCTCTCTTTTAAGTCTGAAAGCACCCACTTATGGACTGCTGTGAGAGTAAGCGGTCTCCTGTCCCCTCTCAAGTATTAAACCCACATCAAGATTTCAATTGGCTAGAGAATTATTTATTTATTTAATATGTATGCAGCCATGAGGCTTTACATATAAGGTCAATCAGTTTCATATAATACAATACATTTTTATCATAAAACAGAAGAGCAGAATACTATAGTCACCTCCAAAAAGAATTAAAATACATACATACAAATCCTATTTAAAATAACGTACCGTCAGACAATTCATAAAAATAGATAAAACAAATTCATAATACTTCATCATGTGGAACATCAAGTTCTGATCGCTTCCTAGCATTAAAACTCGCCATGTATTATACATATTACCATCATTATGAGTATTGTCATAGTCCTTAAAAAATGTTGGTCGTATGCCGTTCAGGCTTTCACAATGGCATAGTATATGCTCAGCAGTTTCTATAGTTAAGATCCCACACAGTGGACAGTATCTCATGTGTTTAGGAATTCCCAATTTGTCTCCTAGAATTTCCATTGTGTCTCGCATGTTAAATTTAAATAGCAAATACTGCCTTATAATTCCACTGTCTGGGTATGCTGCTTGGTACATTGGCCTAATTAGATCTGTGGACCAAAATTCCAGAAATAGGCCGCTATTCTATTTAGTCGCCAGATTAACCATATCTCGTTCTTTTGCAAAATTAGATATGATTACTTTCATTAGACGTTTGATCTTGGCATGGGTGTTTTGTAACCATGAGTGAGTTTTCTTTAGCCCGTTTGTGGTATACCTTGCATATCATAACTATAATGCCAGCATCTAACGGAATTGCTTTAGATTCACGATAAAGGTGTTAGCCAAAGTGCATCATTTCACATAAAACATAGTATTTTTATATTCTAAAATGTCTCAGGCACCCATAAAATTACATTCGTGTAAGAGGTATTCTCTGGGTACTGCTTTTGGCATTCTGAATAAAATCTTCAGTAATTTTGTTTCAAACCCGTTTATTTCATTGGTGAGTTCCCCATATTTCTGCCGCCTATAACGACAGGATAGCACTTTTGATGAATATAGCAACAGTATAGTGTGAACCGAGAAACCACCTTGTTTACCAATAAAGTGACTTGGAGACAACACTATTTCTAAGCATTTCGTTGTTGTTTCTTGTCAATGCTGTTTCCAGCTAAGCTTCTCGTCAATCATTACACCTAGATATTTATAACACTTTACTGCTTATATGGTTTGGCCCATAATCATCCATCTATAATTATTATATCTGGAGCCTTTAACCTTGTTTATGAATGGTATCATTTTAGTCTTACTAATATTAATACTGAGGCCATTCAATTTAGCAAAATTTTCCACAGGCCATCAATTTATTTTGAAGGCCTATGGGGGAATAATCTGAGAGGAGCAGATCATCTGCATATACCAACCATCCTAGCCTCAAGGTGCCTAATTTAATGTCATATGCGAGTATGGTCTGGGAGTTTGTCATAAAATCAGCTAAATATAAATTAAATAATGTAGCTGCCAATATGCAGCCCTGCTTGACTCCTCTCATAGTTTTCATGGAAGCAGATAGTTTTCCTTTATTATAAAGGCGCATTCTTATAGTGGTGTCTCTGTAGAGTAATTGGATCATGCCTAATAAGCTAGCAGGTATTCCCCATGCTTTCAATTTCACCCATAGTCGCACCCGTATAATGGCGTCAAAAGCTGCTGTAAAATCTATGAACGCAGCAAATATGGGCAGATTTTGGAATTTCCCCAAATATTCAATTGCTGCTACTAAGTTGACTATATTGTGGGTGGTAGAATATTGTTTTCTAAAACCAGATTGATTCGGTGGAAGTATGTTTGATTATCAATCCACTGGTCTGGTTTAATTCCATCAAGAGAATTTTAGCAAAACTCTTTGCTGGGATATCCAGCATGGCTAGAATTCTATCATTGAACATTTCACCAGAGACATCTTCATCAGGGTATTACAAGTGCCGTCTGGGCCTACTGCTCTAGAGCTCTGCAGGGTCTTGATCAATTTAATCAGGACACGGAGTATATTTTCCTTTCCAGGGGACAAAAATACCCAGTATGTTAGTATCATCGGATATAGAGGCACCTAATCTTCTCTCTCTGTATTGTCCAATCTTTCTCTGCAACACTATTGAGGGGGAGTTTTGTTTTCTTAGTGCCGTTAATTACCGCCCAAATTCCTTCACTATTACTATTCCTCGCAAACAGCGGTATGTTACGCCATATTTCATTAGTTTTCTGAGTTCGATGGCATCGGAGCCATGTCCGATGTGTTTTTTTTGGCTAGTTTAATTCTCGTTGTAGCATCTTTGTTGCCACTATTCTTAATTTCTCTAATGGCAGCTCTAAGTGATTTTTTGGACTTGTGTATAGCTGAGTCAAATTGCTTGTTCTTATCGTGGGTAGAGTTCCATCTGTCATATATGCTTACGTTTGTCCGTCTCTGAGTCGTCACAGTTTTTATAGCTATAACAATATCTTCAAATGCAGGTAGCATTTCTTGGTCTCTCTCATCACACATCCGTTGCATACAGTCAGTAAATTTCACCAACTCTCGCTCTGCAATCACTTTGCCCTTTTCCTATTTACCAGGGTTCCATACAATCCGGTCCCCCCCCCCCCCCCCCACCTATTTACTCTTTTTTTTTTTTTCTTTTTTTTCAGACTCAAGTGACAACTTTATTTACTCTTATGTTTCCATTAAATTGGTATTCACTGTATATAGCAGTCGTAGAGAGCATAAGATACAGAGGGAGGTGGTCACTTTCCTCACGGCAGCCCACTGCCATATCCAGTATGACTGCATGTGCTCTTCATTTGCGAAGATATAATCGATAGTAGACATATACAAGCCACTGATCCGCGTCACACTGCGGTTGGCATCACTCAACGTTTTTCCATTTAGCATCTTAATCTGATATTTAAAGAGCAACTTGGCCCAGGGTTTTCCATGGGTATTAGATTGTGGTTCCATTGGGCCAGATCTGACTGTCTGTCAGTTGACCATTCAGAGAGGAGCATTAAAATCTCCCAATATGATGATAGGGACAGAAGAGTTTTATTCATCCAATATATTTGTTATTGTGGCTATATTTTCGTTATTATGTAAGCCATTGGGTGGATTGTACACGTTCACTAGCATAAGTTTGGGGGACATCAGTTGATCACACTTCACCAACACTGCTAAAACCATAGATGTTGACCATGTAGTATTCTGTCCTGTCCAAGGGTGTCTAATCGAAGTCAACAGAACACCTTTCGGTCGGCCTCTTGGGCCTTTTGTCACTAAGCTTTGTATTGTAGTTCGCCCATCAATATCACATTCAGTGTAGAGCCATGTCTCTTGCAATGCCACTATGCTAACATAAGGTAAAAACTCAAGTAGATGATTGTCTGCCACATAATGGGAATTACCACGTGTATTCCATGACATGAGTAAATCAATGTCATCGTGCCGAGTCTCCAGGTAACTTTTTAATTCTATGGTAACCATTGCCAATAGCCATTAGTGTGGGGCACACCGTCTTCAGACGATTTAGTCGTACTTCTTGTGTCATTATTAACTTTTGCTGGATGGTCTTTTGTCATTGGGTTGGTTAAGCCTTCAGGTGTTTCATTCCCACAAGGCTATGTATTCTGTGGGTTGCCTACTTTCCCAATATTTACTGGAGTTTTTTATATTTAGTTAAAGGCATCAGAGTTTCTTTGCATGAATATCCTAGCTTTTCAAATAGGCTACCATTGATTTCAATGTATTTGTGGGTCAGTTTGTCAACACACCATACATTAGTAATTACTTTCAGAGGAATGACTAGCTGATGAACTATCTTTAGGTCCTTAGTTATTACCATACATAGGGAAACGGATCTGCACAGTTCTAAGATTGCCTTTCTGTTAAGTATTAGAGAATGTTTCTGAAGCATTTCTCCACACCAGAATTGGGTTTTTAAATGGATTTATTTAAGTATAATCAAGGTCCCACTGGCTCAGTACATAACATAACAGCAACTGACTAATACATTCTCAACACTGCATCTTTTCTCACCATGTTCTATTTTCTACATTCTAGGATCCATGTTCCATTTATTTCTATACATTGTAGAAATGGATGGAAAATTAAATGGGAATATATTACAGTTTCATAGGTTCAGTTGCATGAAATTGGAGAGCATTGATCATGTCACCACAATCTCTTTTATCTCCAACTGAACAATCTGTTCAATTGTTCTTAACAGCTTTAACAAATCTAACTGATTTGCCCACACTTTTGGCAGTGTCGATAGAAGGCTGTATTAGTGCACAGATTTGACCTTCCTCACGATTAGAATGCTCTCCATGAGGCTGTTCTTTAAATATAACCTTCAGGTCCCTCAGTACTGCCGCAGCTATCCATTTTTCTTTTCTAGCTTTCTTTTCTCTCTTAGTGATGATCTTATTAGTTCCAGTCCAAGCCTTCCGCAAACACTGTCCCTTGCCCACTTCAGTGTTAACTAGGGGAAGGATCTAATATCCGTATTATTAACACTTTTTTGGATATATTTTTTCTTCACATTTTTCAACTTAGCAAACTCTGCATTCACATTTAAAATACATTAATTTGTCTCATTCTCCGGGTTAGCATGAATCATAACTGTATGTGGGCCAGTGTAATTAGGTTCTTTACATAGATGCATAGGTTGCACTGCAACTACTTTAGATATTATGTCTTGCTCAGCTCTATCAAGTGTAGCACTTTCTATTATGGGGGACAATTTTTTGGTTACAATGCAGCCATTGGCATTGCGACACAAAGGCCTGTTACATTATTGCTTGGAAATACTTTTTCTTCGTTTTTTTCACGATCCTTTTTTTCAGGTCCTTACTACCATTCCATGAGTCAGATTAAGGTTTAATATGTGTAGTGTCATCAAATGCTGACGGCTGCGTAGGTGCTGTATTAGTGCCACTATCCTTCATTACTTTCCTGCCTCTATTTATGCTCTTGTGAAACAATACAGAGTGGACGTCTAATTTCCGCTCTATATTTTCACACGTCAACCAAAGTGTTCAACACGTTTTCCAGAGCATCAAGGAAATCATGTGTACTCATGCTGACATAGCTTTCATTACTAGATATCTCATTCCCCTCTGCAGAGGATTGTTTTCTAGGGGGGAGAGTAAATGGAGTCTCTGTGCAGGAGGAAGTCTTAAGCAGTTTGCGTGCCTGTTGCAATACCAACTGTCCAGTAATGGCATCAACAACCACCATGTCTTCTGTTTTATGAGTCCTCTCCTCCTTAAGAACAAAAGGAGGAGTCGAATCACATCCCAAAACTGAGTAATCGCATGTGGTTACTTGCAGTCCATGCTGGCTATTGAGATCTCTTTCATTACTACATGGAGTGCCTATATCACTATACATGGTCGCAGAAGTGCCATTTTCAAGTTAATTTTTGGCATTTTGCTTAAAGTGGGAACCTTCTTGAGTGTAGATTTATTACATAAGTCTCCTTTCATACTACCTTGCATTTCATCTCTAATTGGGTTAGCAATACCGTCATACTGCTCACACTTGGCTTCCATTCATTCTTCCTGCATACGTTGTGTATATTGGTTACATCAGGTGATGTCGCACCATCTTCGTTATTGTTGGTAGCTATTTCATATGGGCATTGCAGCAATTTTGGGATCAACTTTGATCCTATGCAGGGTAAACTTGCACAGAGTTGTACAACAATTTCATCACAGGATATATCTTCTACATTCATCTTCATATCATTTGTTTTGCCTTCTTGATTACGCTCTATTGCAGAAAAGAAGTTAGTAATTTTAGCTAATTTTAAATCAGGGAGAAGCTCTGGGTGGCTTATTATTTTACATGCACAGGTTTTATTAGCATGAGCAGTTCGTTCTGGGATACAATTCCTCACAGGTTTAACCAGGGGGCGGTCAGCAGCCTTACCCGCACGCAGTGGGGGCACGGCGGCCGCAGATCTCAGTTCCATCATACTGGAAAACACACTGTTGGAGAGTCGCAAATAAGGGGGCACTGGAGCAGAGCCCACTAAAGACTCTACACGTCTTTTACAACACAGTTCAAATGACAATGTGGTTCGTATAATTCTACCGATCTCGTCGTCAATATTTACAAATTCATTGGTGGTTGCATGTAACAGCAAAATCAACACAGACAGAACAGATGACTCACATTACTCGCATATTAAAGTGTCAAGCTTACACAAAACACACAGTAAATCTTTTCGTCCTCAACTGATTTGTATGTATTGTAAACCGCACTGAAGTAAATAGATTAAGGAACAGTTCCGTGTTTACAACCTGCCCTTTGTTTATGCAACGGATGACCACTGCGCACTAACGTTCTTGAGCATGGGGGCAGAAGACCAAAAAGGAACAATGCTTGCAAGACAATGGATATCTGCACAAATTACTAATTGTCACACTGCCAGGTGCGGTGGCCAAGAATTATCGATGGAGCCTATAAACTCGGGGCACGTTACAAACTGGGTATTACGCTGATTCCAACAAACATCAAAAAACCGTTGTACCGGAGTTTAGCTTACAATAAAATAGGAATAAGCATACCTGAAAACAATCTTTTGTCAACAAGAGGGTCAGCACTAAATTATTCGCTTACTGTTGCTATTAGGTTAATGGGCCCGACCATCTAACAGCTAATAGACAACAGACTTTGCCGAGACTTGGCCGTGCGCGCGCGCTGGTGCGCGCGGCAGTCTGTATTTAGAGTCTGTCTGTGTCACGACCCTCGCCCAAAACCCCCTTTAGCAAACCCATTGGCCAGGTGGAGTCAGGACTTGGGCCTCT
Organism: Ambystoma mexicanum; assembly: GCF_040938575.1. Classification (NCBI taxonomy): domain Eukaryota; kingdom Metazoa; phylum Chordata; class Amphibia; order Caudata; family Ambystomatidae; genus Ambystoma; species Ambystoma mexicanum. The sequence continues at coordinate 830,555,212 of NC_090925.1, read as the reverse complement.
AGAGCCTGGCATCCTCTTCAAAAGCCTTCATGGGGCCAGTCCTGGCACCTATGGCGCCAGGCTCATACACCATGAAAAACAATGTGCTTGGGAACTACTTTATTGTATTGTCAGCCAACATGGAGGCATCCACATAGCTTGGTTCTTGACAACCAAGCTATGCGGTCTAGTGTTTTGGATGTGGTAGCCTAGGGACTACTTTACCTGGACTATTTTGTTGGGGCTATTTAAACAACACCCGAGCAAGACCACATGCATCGCGTTACTTTGCAGCTTGCAACGTGATGCTCACCGCGTCCAGCTATTCCCTCGAACCTCGGAGAAGCAGAACCTGCAAGGAGACAAAAGGAACATCATTAGCAGCAGCATCTTACCTGCAGTCTTCATCTTTAAACAATTGCAGCTACTGAGAACAGCTTCCTCGAATCTACACGCCTCCCGGACAGAACGACCTGAAAGAGGAAGATAGAGGCAACATTAAAGAAAGCAGTAGAGACATTTACAAATTACTAACTGCTCAAAAGGCTTACCTGGCTGGTCGCCTCTCGGCTGGCACCACTACAGACATTCCACTCGCACTGAAGAACATTGTGACCTACAAGGAAGGAAAACACAGGTTAGCAAAGGTAAGACTTTGCAGCGCTGCGGATAGCTCTTAGTTACCGGGTCATAGCGCTCTTAATGCGCCATCATTTACCAGCGGGGCTCAACCAAACCAGTTCGCCGCGCTGAAGCTCTGCATACAAAAGGGAGTAAAAAGAGACATTTTAAACAAAGAAAGGCATGCAGGATAGCAACAAAACTGAAGAACAGCAATAAGACCTACCTGAACAATATGAAACAGGCCGGCGTCAGTGAAGTAACTGGACCGCACTCGCCCATGAAAGACAACGCAAAGAAGGCAGGACGGAGAGCACGCCTAATTCTACCACAAGGCAGAACCTTCCCCGCAGACCACATCAGGGCAAAGCTGAGAAGCATACCAGGGAGTAACCCGGCTGGGTGGCGTCCCTGTGGATACCAGGTGAGCGTAACAGCCTGTTAGAGTGGACTGGGTCTAACCTAAAAATGAAAATAAACGCTGCTTAAATGCTATATTTAAGGCGTTGAAGTACATAGTTTACTTGTTATAAGTCCTTGATGTTATATATTGGCTGCTTACTGAAAGAAAGTAAGTTAAAGTCCAAAAACACTATCCAGTGTTTCTTCTCCACATGGCAAGGGGGTCTAGTCCAGAGACTCCGCTGTACGCGCATTAAAGAATTATGAATTTGAATGTAGGTACTAACAGTGAAATGCTTTACGTTGGTAATTGCTGGGCCTTTGTTAACCGCGAAACCCAGGTGCCGTTTAACATGTGTGTCCTGTTCTGTCCGGCAACGGCTCTGTTGGTCAGTCAGGTCAAGTCAATATAGTCCACATATTAAAGACAGGGGGTTGGAGGTGTGGGGGTGCTGAAGCCCAGTCAGCTCAATGGTGTTGTGCCACTACTTGTGTTTAATCCTTGGGTTACTTATTGGTAATCTTCATTACTCATAGCCCTTTTCTTACTCGTCCCAGTATGTGTTTGAGGCACTTTGACTCATACACAAGTACTAGGATGAGGTAGAGGGACATGGAGGTAATGCCTGGCTTAGTTACCTGTAATGTTCATTACTCCTAGTCCCACTCTTCCTCATCCCAGTACTTAACTGTGAGGCAAGGAGCCGCATACGTAAGCACTGGGACAAGGAACAGGGACGTGGAGGTAATTCTGGGCCGAGAAGCTGATTTTGGAGTTTGGGGCAGGGGGTGTGAGGGAGGGAGAAGGGATGTGTGGCGAGGTGGGGTAGGGACGGGGATTGTGCGATAAATCGTAATGGTCATCCATGTCCAGGCTAAGCGGGCAGGATATTTGGTATTAGTGGCTAGAGAGGCATTTTGGTGCAGCCAGTCTAGTCATTTCTTAGTTTGGCTTGACTTTTTTTTAACTGGGCATCTCTGATAAAGCAGTCCTGCTAAGTGTAACTACCTGGCTAGATTGGCATTTGGGTGCTGCCAGTCTAGCCGGTTCTTACTGCAGCATTGTATATTTTTCTGGACATCTTTGATAAAGTAACCATGATAAGTGTTATTGCTTCTACTGCCATTTTGGTGAACCCCAGACTAGGTATGTCTAAATGTGACCTGGCATGCTTTACTGTAATATGTTATTACGTGTCTAGACTGGTCTACATTGTGCAGCCAGTTGGACATGTTTTCGTTGTGGCATGTCACGTTTAATAACAAAGCATTATATTAATTAAAGCAGTAATGTTCCAGTGCACTGTGGGTGACTTGCATGTATTGGATTTTTGGATTGCCGTTACCCTACAAAACAATTGCAAATGCTCAGGTCTTTTAGATAATTTTTCACAGAAAGTATGCTGTATAATGCATTAAAACGCATATTTATAACTTTTTCCTAGTGCAATGTGCGGCGTACCCCTGCAGCTGCATGTTCGTGTGTATTGCACAAGCGTGGTAATCTAGACCGGCCCAGAGTGTGGCGCGACTCATGATTTGTTGCCGAGTTGAGGGGGGGGGCACCCTCAGCATGGCTCGCATGGGGGCACCCAAATTTTGTGTTACGCCACTGATTCTAGCAACATTAATGGACTTGTCCTAAGGGCAATTCAGGAACTGGCCTGTGCAGACTCCACTCGGTCCACTCATGTGGCGTCAATAGACCTGTCTGCAGCATTTGATAGAGTAGATCGTAGAAGACTCTGGTCGGAGCTAATGTCATGGGGACATGTGAAGGTCAATGGTCTACTAATTAATCAGCTGAAAACTAGAATTCTTACACTGACGAAAGGCAAGAAACGTAGCACATTAACATGGTCTTTCGAAAAGACTGCAGTCTGGGCTTCCATATCTTTGCTCAGCCAGTATTTGGGAAAAACGGCACTCCCTCATTCAGAAAGTAACAGTTTTTACAAATCAATTGGTAAAGATCGACTGAATATTTGGCAGTTTCTCAATCAAGCCAGCCATACATTTTTATGAAGGGAATCTGTCTCTAAATTGATTTATGGATTAGATTTATATGCTGCAGTGGTCCTGATGCGTTTGAATTTGCTGGAAGCTTTGGTATTGAGGCGTGTTCTGAAAATCCCTAATGCTGTCCCATTATCAGCAATTAGATTTGAGTTAGGTTTACTCTCCCTGAAGGTACCAGTGCATTTTAGATTTGTTACTGTTTCGTAACTTAACCACTCCAGTTTACCATTCTCTGTACAATGAAATGAAAACCTATATGGAAGTTAAAGGTGTATTGGGAGATCGGATAAATTATGTTGCTAATTTAAGAGGGATGTGCATAACAATCCTGTTCGAATTGGGCATGTACCAGGTTGTCTTGATCCAGAATCCGGATAGGGCTAAAAACACTGAAAAGTAGCCCATACTTACAGGGGGTACCCCTTAAATACAGGTACCCCTAATCACGCTCACACCAGATTAATAGTTCCCCCCTCTAGGGAATTAAGGCCAATAGTCTTTATCTTGCAAGGGTAGCACATTTAATCTGTACAAAAATGAGGATGGGGGGGGGCAAAGGACTTGCTCCCTGACCGGCATTCTGTCCTTCCACGGCTGGCTCCTCCAGACTGGTGCTAAGCAGGCGCCTTTATATATTGTTTGACTTGGTCACTGGATACTGGCATATCTCATCCAAAACTGTCCTTCTTGCCTTACAAGGGATACTGCAGTCTTCCTTCTTGCATGGCCGGGTTTTCATTTAGGACAAAACTACGTAGCATACTGCTACCTAGGCAAGAATACATTGTAGCTCCTTTTTATCATATGTTTCTATATTGTAAACATTTATATATCAACACACCTTCCCGCCATACTCTCCACACTTCACTCATGTCTGTATGTGATTATATTTGCATGAAAAAGGCTTTCTCAGTGCTGTAGTGCTTTGAGAAGTCTTGCCTAATTGTAAAGCGTGTGGGGGGTGCAGAAAGGAGCTAGCCAAGGGCTTAGCTCCTCCCCAACAACGCTCTTTATGATCGGGATTGGGTACACACAGTTCAACGATTTCACGATTATCCTTCAATGAAGCATTTGGCCCATGAACATAAAAAGAGAAGCTCTGTCTCACCTTTTTTAATTCAGTTTCCAAATCATTTTTATGGGACTATTCTTTTAAGGTTTCATTGGAATCTGCTGTTGACAAAGGAAGTTTCCTTGAAGAGGGGTAAGATTACCCAAGACTATGAATTCTGCAGATTCCGTAAAACTAAAGACTCAGTGGAAACTACTAAACACTTAGGGCCTCGTCACGAGTTGGGTGGTAGCCCTTAAATGCAGCGGTAACACTATTACCGCTGCATTTAAGGGTCCGCCCAAACATGAATTGGCAGCATTTACCCCCACCTCTGAGCTGGGGGTAAATACACCTGGTAATGCTAATTTTCGGCGCAATTACCGCACAGTAATACTACCAGCGGTAATTGTGCCAAAAATTCCCCATTAGGTCCAATGGACCCAATGGGGAATTACGTTTACTGCTCAACCCATGATCCGGTGGTAATACCGCCAGACAGGTGGGCGGGCGGTAACGCAAATAGAGTTGGACTGTATCCCAGTCGGGATACCGCCCAACTTGTGATGAGGCCCTTTGTATTGCAATGCAGCGCAGAGAACGTCTTACTTGGAGGGACTGTTTCGGTCAATAAAATGGCACAACGGGGAAAATCTGCAGAGACAATGTTCGGGTAGTCGAAATACCACAGGCGGGCTAGCCGTCGCTGCATTTCTGAAGACTCTGAACTTGACTACATGAATTCTATATTAATATGAAATCAATTCCTTGATTTAGAACATTTTGAATAATGGATTTGATTGGTGGAGATAGATGGTACGCCTTTCTGTAAACCCAATGTGTTGATTCTATTATCGAACTTAGGTGGAGGGGGACAAAAGGAAATAATGTTTTAACTTGTGTTGTTTTATAGCCACTTTTTATGTATGATGAAATGTACTGTCTACTTTTTAAAATCTTCTTTAACTGTCTACCTCATTTTGTAAAGGCTTTTTTTAAACCATATACAATTAAAAAAAAAATGCTATCATTCTGAGGGGAGCACAGCAGGCATGAGCACTACGTGACAATGAGGTGCTTGTACTTGAGACAAAACTAGGACACATTCCTGTTCTGCCTGCCTTGCCTAAGTACTTTGGAAATGGAAATAAAACCTTGGATGGACAAATTTTTCTAGACAAAACCAGAAAATTTGGCAACACTATGAGGGCAGACCCCAGAAGTATCTAGTTATCCCCCCGCAACATCACAGCAGACCAAACACAGGAGCAATTTGTCCTCCACTCCCCCCCCCCCCACAACAGCATCAAGGTGTGCATGCATATCAGACACGCTCCTCTCTATTAACTCTTATGATGCTGTGTCCATGGAGGGCATGCTAGTGATCCCCTAGTGTATCCTAAAGTGGCTTCTAATAGTGAGAGGGCCAAACCACTGGGACGAGCTAAGCTGCTTTAAGAAGACCAGTCACAGTGAGAAGGTTATGGATGTTTGGAGTTGACAAGTAAGATAGATGTTTGAATTCAGGAGAGGACATGGTTGAGATGGAGAAAGCTGAGTCTTAGGAGGAAGCTTGGACGAAGGTTAGTAGAGGAAAAGAGGAAAGAGGAAGTACCGCAGAGGTGGCAGTAGGTAACATCAGGAAGGAAAGGAGAAGTAGAGTGGAGGTTAGTTGAGTGAAGGAAATGGATGGAGGAGGTTTGGAGGAAGCATAAAGATGCATTAGGTGGTTAAGGGGCAACATTAGGAGAGAAAGGAGTGTCACAGAGGAGGTTGGAGGCCACACCAGGAAGAGAGGTGGATGAGTGTGCTATCAAGGAAGTGCAAAGATGTGCTGTGAAGGATGCATGGTGGAACATCGGGCAAGAGGTGGAGGATTGTACTGCTGGGAAGAGAAATTAAAGTGCTGAGGAAGAATAACAGAGGGGCGGTCGGGGGTGAAGTCAGAGGAGCTGAGGAAGAAATGGGATGAAATATCATAGAGGAGATTGAAGGAGAAGAGCAGAGGGAAGTGAGAAAGGAAAATCAGGCCCACCCCGTGAGCGAGGGGCATGAGTTGAGGAGGGGTGGATGTATGAGCATATAGAAATGGATTGAGGCAGTGCAAATGAAGGAGTATGAGTAGTCTCCTTAGGTACAAGACATTGCGACTCATTGTGAAGAAAGACATGGTCAGGTCATTTGATACTAGACACGTGACCGTTAGACTGGTAAGTGAAGAAGACACCAAAATCTAACCTATGGAAAAGCTGAAGTTACTCGCCTCTTGGTGGGAGCTCTGGAGCTCATCCCTCTGTTACCCAGCCCTACCTTCCCCCGGGTCTAAAGTGCAAGCGCGTGCAGGGCGCAAGATCAGGTGGATGATTACCCGGAGTCAAGGACGAGAAGCAGAGAACCTGAACCTACATAACACTGAGCCAAGAAAGAAGACTTTGCTAAAACATCCCAGGGGAGGGCCTACAGATTGAGGATTACAAAAAACAGAGACTTGTTTAACTCTAAGGAGAAGCCATTTTATTTGTTAAGATTATTTGCACCCTCTGGAAATCTGAGAAGGCGTTTCATAGGGATTCATTTATTTTTGCTCCATTCTGTGACTCCAAAACAAATCTATAGTCCATATATGTTCATTTCTGTCTGGTGTTGATGCCTCTCAACTTCGTAAAACCCCCACATCATCAGGACAGGCCTCTGTAGTGATTTTATCTAACAAATACCGTTGCTGATCCTTGAAAACAAAGGTGACATTTCTCCCAAGTAGACTCCCAGACAAGCCACGTACGCCACCAGGAAGAAAAGTGGCGATTTGTGTGGCAAATAGAGTTACAACATTTCAAGACACATGGCCCAAATAACACTCGTAGTCAAGGCACAACTTAACAGCAACAGGATGCTGAGCATACGGCAGATCTGGCCGCCAGACCAGATGTGTGCTTCAGGATGGGCACAGTACTGCAAATGGGTTTCCCATACCTAGACATGGGACGCCAGATCAGCCTCTGGTAGTGGAGCCAGTGTTGCAGATCTGGCGTCCAGACCAGATGTGTGCTTCAGGATGGACACAGTACTGCAAATGGGTTTCCCATACCTAGACATGGGACGCCAGATCAGCCTCTGGTAGTGGAGCCAGTATTGCAGATCTGGCGTCCAGACCAGATGTGTGCTTCAGGATGGGCACAGTACTGCAAATGGGTTTCCCATACCTAGACATGGACGCCAGATCAGCCTCTGGTGGTGGAGCCAGTATTGCAGATCTGGCCTCCAGACCAGATGTGTGCTTCAGGATGGGCACAGTACTGCAAATGGGTTTCCCAGACCTAGACATGGGACGCCAGATCAGCCTCTGGTAGGGGAGCCAGTATTGCAGATCTGGCGTCCAGACCAGATGTGTGCTTCAGGATGGGCACAGTACTGCAAATGGGTTTCCCAGACCTAGACATGGGACGCCAGATCAGCCTCTGGTAGTGGAGCCAGTATTGCAGATCTGGCGTCCAGACCAGAAGCAGGACTCCGATTTACCCACCAGAACACAGTACTGCAAGTTTGTCTTCCAGACGTGGGCACAGCATCCCAGTACAGCGTGCAGGGCAAGGCCCAATTCTGCAAATGTGTCCCCTAGACTTGGACATAGGGCTCAAGATCTGAGTACAGGATGAGAGGGAGGGCAACAGTGAAACTGTCTCATCACCTGCACAGGTAAACCTTTGGAAATGGAAGATGTGCTGGCGCCCCAAATAGTTTGGTTGCCCAAAGTAAACACACATCTTTGTCAAACCTGAAGAATAAAAGTGGACACTTGTGTTTTCCAATCGCATTCTGTAAGAAGTGGTGTGTATGCCCACTGCATGCCAACCTCCGTCTCCTCCAGCCCTTCTATGCGTTGAGAGCCAGTGCAGTCCCAGCCTTGGGGGACAAGACAGGTTTGGGGATTAGGGAAGGTCAGATCATTCCCAGCAAACAAAGAATAACACGTGTTAATTAAAAAAATAAAGAAAGATCTTTGCATACGGAAAGCATTGGATACATAGGTATAACATAGAGTGGTTAGAGGCACCAAGGAGCCCAGATTCTCACAATGGGGAATGTTCCGAGCATGCGAATCTATACCGCTCAAAGCCCGTCCGTTGTTACAGGCAAGTTGTTACACCAGACGGTCGCAGCCTCCTCACTAACCCACAGTACACGTGCAGCAGCTCTGCTGGGCGCCTACATTCGAGTCTTTCACCAGCCGCTTTCCGTGAGCAGGAATTGAGGGCAGCATGAGTCGAGGGTCCCGCACGGCAGCCAAGGTTCCATGCGTCATTCCTGGGGAATCCGTGGTCGCGCCAGAGTCTGTGTCTCGGAACAGTCTGGAAGTGATCTGACCCCCCTCTTCTGCATGCTCTTCCGGTGCGGCACCCGTGGGGACACCCATCGGGTGCGCAGTGCAGTTGCTGGCTCTCAAATGTTATAAAACATAGACTACATTCCACCTTTATAGTGCTAGTCTCTTTTTCTACTCCTTGTGAGGACGGATTTGGAAAGATGGCCATTGCGGCTGTGAACGCGGCTGTTCCAGTCACAGATCATTACTTCTAGCTCTAGTAGTGCTTTCCTCTGAAAATAAAACCCTCTCTTGTCTATTTTCCCCCTTCTTCAATTTGAATCTAATGTCTAGAATTTTCCACAGCATCTTTTTCCCCCATCTACTGCCATTGCCCCTCCAAAATCTCCCTTTTCCTTTCCTAATGCTTCCAGCTCTCCAGTTAGAACTTCTTTCGTGCCATTCGCCCTCTGACCCTTCTACTCTTCCTCACTCCTTTTTTAAACCCCTCCTTTGCACCTTGGGTGAGGACTCTCCGGTGATGTGTACACAGCGCTAACACAGCATTGTCGGCTCTCCCGCTCAGCCTTCCTAGTAGGCCTGCTTTGCTCACACCACCCAGTGTGTGTAAACAGCAGCTCACAGGCTGTGTCTACAGTTGCTGTTTGTGGGCGTTTCCCTCAGCAGCCTGGGGGGTGGGTGGACTGGGAACCAACAGAGGCCCTAGAAATAATGTTAAAAGTGGCCCCATATTGCACATTTTCAGAAAGCACAACCCTTTTCCTATGAGAACATTTGGAAATTAAATGGCTTAGCACACAAGAGTCCCAGGGTGTAGAGGCCTACCTGGAATTCTCCAGAGTTCCCTATAGGCCAGTCCATGCCTGGCTCGGTCATTGGAAAAACTCCGAAAACGGTCTCACTTTCTATCCCAATATATCTAAACCAAGCCATGGTGACATAACTAATTAGTTACTCGGTTTAAATCGGCCAGATGTACATGAGAACCCCGGCCAGGGTTTGGAACATTTTCCCCTTCAGATGTTTTGAGCTGCAGCTCCTGTCAGCATCGTCGGCGGTGAAGGATCATGGGAGGAGCCACAGTTTGCAGACCCCTTTGACCTCGGCACTTGACCTCGTGTGAGTGTGTGCACGGAGCCTTAACTGCATCCCAAGGCATGAGCGTGTATGTCGGAGGTGGTGTTTAATTTGAAAGCTGAAAGATACATGCTCGTGCTGTGTTGTCAATTAATGTGTCAGAGGAGCATTTGGTATCACCCTTTTCAATATCTTTAGTGAGTTGGTCGCACAAAAAAAAAATGAATTCCTCGCCAAGGGCTGATATGAGGAACTACATCTTTTTTTACATTAAGTACTTTTGTGAATTGTACACAGATGTAAAGGTTATGATGACTAATAATTAGGGGATTCTTGTGTGTGATGTTTATCTCGCGGTGTCTACTGTTAAGGTAGCACATGTTAAAGAGGACAACACCTACATCTTTTTTTTACCTGTTTTTATGGATGCATAGCTTGTTTAATAATTACTTTTACATCTATACAAATATGAAGTGATATTATTTTAAGTTTTTGATTAACTGAAATTCATTTTGGACTAATCTATGTCTATATTAAGTGCTATGGTGCCTGGCTTGGCTGCCCTAGGCCAACGCTATCTAACGGCTCACGCTAGAACGTTCTAGCGAAACGTGCACCCCTGGCCTCTAGCCGACACTATCGGACCTGCTGAGGAAACTATTTTCCCTCTTGCCCTGCTGACCAGCAACTTTGGATCCCCCACAAGATATCGCGTCACCTGTGAAATGCTTCTGAAAAGTTGATGTGCAAGACAAAGAAGGAGCTGCGTCACTCATATGCAGGGCCCTTTCCAGACAATATTTCACCTCTGCACCAGGGAGTGGTGTGAGGTGGCATGTGCTACCCCTGGAATCTGTGTGTGCGCTCGTACTTCATGCCACCCCTGCATAAGGCAGTGCCCCACTTGGATCACCCCAGGCAAAAAGAGTCTGGACACATCACTGGGCAAAACACCAGAATGTGCCCCCCATGTTGCTCCTCTACTGCTCCCCGCACTGCACCTCGCTATAAAATAATGTAATCATTGCAATTAGATACCGTTTTATTGTCTTGTATTTAAAATGAGTCAATGGACAACGTCTACAACAATATTGTAAACCGCAATTCCCTGTCTATCTCATGTTTTTGTTCATGGGGCGCTCTCCTGGAAGATGCGGCTGTGCTGCTTCTTCTTGTTAGGATGACTCCAGAAATCTGAAGCCGGCGAGTTCCATCTATTAAGATGATGTTCGCCAATCTGCTGTGCTGCTGTCTGATCTATTTTTCAAACAAGTTTGCGCTCGATTTGAAAGTGTAGCAATATATGATGTTTTATAACGCTCCTGTGCACAAGTGTTTCTAGGTGCGAAAAGAGCCAATAGTGTGTGAACACAGCGCTCACAGGTCAGAAGAATGTAACGTGAGTGTGAAATAAAGAGAAAGAGACGGCGGTGAAAATGAAGGCAGTTCCCAGCTATGCTATAAAGAACGCCTTAAAACGATTTCAAAGCGCTGTAGGGGACGACCAGGGAAGTAGGTAGGCTATGGGGTGAAACAGCCAAGTTGCCAAATGATCTGTGTACCTAAACAGAGTATAGCAGTACTTGCCAAATTATTTCATGGGACAACGTGGTGCGAGTACCTTAGTATAAGATGGCAATGTCGGGAAAATGGAATGAGTACTTATGGGTGTGATGGCAACAGCTACCGAGCGTTGCAAGGTCCTGGGCTTTTAACTTCTGGCAAATAGTTGCATGCTGGATGGATAGCTCAGGGGAACACATTTCAAGTTGCAAGCTACTAGTTAGCCATACAACACCACTCAGATCCTCAGTTCTACACATACAGAACACCATTTCTTACTCGCCAAGAATCAATTATCACTAGCCAGTGGCAAGTTCAAATTTGATTTTGGGAACGGAAAAATGCCATGCAACATGTTCGAAACCCTAGTGGCATCGACTAGGCCCTTCGTCATTCAGAGGGTGAGGAATTAAGTACCACCAATGGGTAATAATAACACTGATTAATGCCAAGCTTGGAAGTGGTCCATCTACGTGAAGCTCCATAAAAATCACCAAATTAGAACTGTATGATGCTAGTACAATGCCAACATATTGAAATGCCTAGTAAATTGAGCTAGTTGATATTGTGTGATGGCAAAAGCTGCCTTTTGTTTGAATACCTGGCAATGATGCAGGTTCCTTACTGTATGATGACAATACCTGTACTAGGTTTTATGTTAACATATCCTGGAGACACCTGTCAAATGATGGTAACTTGGACATGCAGTTATAACACTAGGCACATTTTGAATGAACATAGGCGTGTGATCTTGAATGCCTAGAGTGGCAAGAAAGAAACCCTTTTCTCTAGATACATTTCAAAACTGTTGGCTTTCTCATTAATTGTTGCTCCAGTAATTGTTTTATACCTGTGCACTTACATTTGTTGCACAGTAAATAAAACACCCCCAAACAAAGTAAGTACAACCCTCCCTCGCCTTCAACCCTTCCCCTTTCCCTAACTCCTGATCCCTTTGCTAAAACATAAAGGACAGCAACAAACATACAAATAGTGCTTTTTTCCATACTTACTCAAACAGTTTTTGCCTCCCAGTACAGTGCATAGTGTGCCTGCCTGAGGCTGCCTGCAGAGCTCATGGGACCTACAAGAAGCATCCAGGCTCAATCTAAGGACTGCCCATGTGACCTATGACAAGTTATTTCTGGATTACTTTGGGTATATAAGCTCTGTCCTTTGAGCCTCCATTTGCCCAGACGTCCAGAGCTAAGGGAAGACAGAGCTAAGGGTTGCTGCTATATCCATCTCTGTTTCACTCTGTGTTTCTTGTTAAGGGAGTACAGAGCTAAGGGTTGCTTCTATATCCATCTCTATTTCATTCTGTGTTCCCTGCTAAGGGAAGACAGGGCTATGGGTTGCAGCTATATTCTTGCCTATTTAATTCTGTGTCCCCTGTTAGCCCCTGTTAAGTGAGTACAGAGCTAAGGGTTGCTTCTATATCCATCTGTATTTCATTCTGTGTTCCCTGCTAAGGGAAGACAGAGCTATGGGTTGCAGCTATATTCTTTTCTATTTCATTCTGTCTTCACTGTTAGCCCTTGTCGGCCACAGGTTGCTACAAAATGAATGCCTCTCATACAGCACACAAACAACATCCGAATCAAACTCCAACACAGCACTCCATTAAACCAACTTATTGCATACACCTGCATTCTCTGCAACTGCCATTCTGCACCTGTTCACACATATACTCATTAACACATTAGCACACACACCCCCAGATATACATTTCCTTACAGAAACATGGCTCAAACCCACCACACCCCTATTATCCTTGACATGCTTTCCCCGCGCTCTCATCTACCTTGGAGGCCGCCCACAGAAACAAACAAGGTGGTGGCATTGCCATCATACACAAAGACACACTCACACTGAGTAATCCCACCCCATACACATCCTTTAAAGCACTCTCTCTTACTTGCTCCCCTCCATCACACCCACACCCCACCTTTCTCCACCTTATTTATCGACCTTCTACACACAATCCCAACTTCCACACCGACTGGACTGACTTCAGAACGAACAATCCCCCGGTACGTCTTGCAACAACATCTACATTGGCGACTTCAACCCCAATAGTTCTCTTCCAGACACCAATCCTATACTAAAGACTATCCTTGCTCCACTCACCCCTTATGACCTAATATCAACTATCCCACACACATTGCTGGCAACACCCTGGACCTTTTGATTGCAAGCAAAAATCATGTCTTCATGGATAACCGAATCTGGGTGTCATGGTCTGACCACTTTGCTTATCCCTTTCACGCTCACGCTGCCACACCAAATGCTACCACCTCCCACACACCCCCGAGCCTCCCAGACATACCAAACACATTACAGACATAGCCTTAGCACAACTTATACCACTCCAGGCACGCGCATCCCTACATCCTACTCCGGCAATACAACACCATCATCACCCAGGCATTCGACAAAATTGCATCCTTCAAATTACAAAAACTCCACAACCACCACCACAAACCATGGTTCAACAGTTCCCTCCTCTCTATCAAGCAGGAAGCCAGATGCCTAGAAAAATCCTGGCAAAAGAACCCATGCTCCTCAACCAGGACACTGCTCAGACACTGCCGCAACAAATCTAAAACAGCCATACGCAATGCTAAAACCAGCTGTTACTTCAAGAACTCCAATCCGCCACCAGTCGTACCCAAAAACTATTCAACATAGTCAAGTCCCTCTCCAAACCACCATCCACAGCCCCATCTACTGCAGTATGCAACTCCCTCATGAACTACTTGAACTCCAAAATACACAACATCAGGACAACCCTCCCCTCAGCTCTCCCACTCACACCACCACTCAAAAATATTTCAACACATGGGACATCTTCCACCCCATTGACACTGACACCCTCATCACCCTTCCTGTCAAAACAAAACCTGTGCACTTCCTGGATGTTGCATGTCCACTTAGAGCTGCATCCAATTGCCTCACCTCTCTGGCTCAAAATCAACTCCTGTCCCACATGGTACTATCACCACTACACTCAAAACGGGACAAATCTCACCCCTCCTCAGAAAACATCTCTTGACCACACGCTCCTTGAATACTACTGCCCCATTACTCTGTGTGAGAAATCAGACAGTGTCTCACCCGCTAGTCCTCTCTCTCAGGTGGCCAGGGCACTGCCATTGCCTTTGGACCCAGACCCTGGTGGTGGACCAGTGCAAGAGGATCACCTGGGTGAGGGGTCTTCGGGGAGTGGGAGTTGGACATCTGATGGCGAGACGCAGTATCCCCTTCCCTGCTAACACCTTTACCCCATCCTATTTAGGAACTCCTCCTTCCCCTACATGAGCACTTTCACATGGACAGCCCGGTCTGGTAGAAAACACTCGCACCCGAGCATTGTACCTGCCATGTCCAACTACTATGGTCAGGCAATTAATGATAACCACTCACACCTGACTTCCATTAAGCTTACCCACACGGATAAAAGGCAGAGCGCGAGAGCACACTCTGAGCGAGGCAAAGCACACGAAGGAACAGTGTTTTCGAGACGGCAGCTGTACGAGGGGAGAAAGACGGCAAACCAAGAAGGGTGCACCAGGAGGGAGATGCCCTTGACTTTTCCAGCAGAAAATTGCTACTTTTTAAAGTCCTTTCAAGCCTGAAGGAGGGTGACATATGATGAAAACTGGAAGCAAAAACGTGTGCATGTGAAAATCACTATAAGAAAGAAACCTTGGTGCTTGTTTGTTAATACAGGCCCTCTGCACTAAGAGACTGTTATTGGAAAAGAGGCTTTGGCAGAAGGTTTTGATACCTATGCGGTGAACTGTATCCTTGTGGCAGAGAAGCTAGAGTGTGTGCGAAGCTCGAACGTGCTGCATTGCCCCGTGCTGAAAACACGGGGAAGGGAAGCCAACTGCTCAACTATCCTTAATTATTATTTCTTGAACACTTTTCTTTTCATACTCTATTGTCCCACACCATTTTGTATTTAAAAGTAAGGATTGGCAATCGGTTTATTAGTATAGGCCCTTTTCTTTTGACAGAGACTCGACTAGGACTGCGTTAATATTATTGGATGGTCGTAGCTTAGTTCCATCCTTAGATGTAGGTTTAGATAGGCGTTCAACCAACCCATTGAAGTTCAATAAACACCCATGAACTGTGATCACTTGTGTCTGTCCTCACTGTTTGATACCATGCCTTCCTTACATATGCTAACATACCACACCAGAATCATGGAACGCTTTGTAACTTCCCTACTGCATCAACACATCACAACAAACAACCTACTCAAGCCCCTCCAATCTGTTGTTCATCCTGGACACAGCACTGAGACCACTACTCTTCACATCCTCGATGACCTGCACAGCATCACAGACAAAGGACACACAGCACTACTCATACTCCTCGACCTCCCTGCAGCCTCCGACACCATCGACTACACTATTCTACTAAACATCTTAGCCACCAGGATGAATCACTCTGGCACCATACTCGGCTGGTTCACGTCCTTTCTCACTGGCAGGACACACTTTGTCTCCATACCCCCTTATCGATCAGACCCAACCCCTGTCAAGTACTGGGTCCTGCAAGGCTCCTCCCTATCTCCACTACTTCTCAACCCATATGTTGAATCCCTTGGACAGACCATTAGCAAATACAGCGCACATTTCCACCAATATGCAGATGACACACAAATATACTTCCAAATTTCATCCCCTTCACAACTTCACACCCTCAAAACCTGTCTCGTCACCATCACCAATTGGATGGCCACCCACTCCTCAAACTCTGCCCTTCCAAAACAGAATACCTCCTCATCTGCCCCCCAAGGCCCAAAACCAAACTCACGACAGAAGACCCACACATATCCCTCTTCACACTTGTTAAATCCCTCGGCTTCACCATAGACCCCCAACTGTCCTTCACACAGCACAAAGCCGCTGTAAAAAAAATGCAATCTACTATACCTCCTATCCAAAATCAGACATATTCTTCCTCCCGATGACTTCCACACTGCAGTGCAAGCACTGGTTCTGTCTAAGCCGGACTAAGCAAACGCTCTCTTCACTTGGCTCCCCAACAACATCCTTGACCCCTGCAAGCCATACAGAATGCAGCAGCCAGACACATCCTCCACCTACCCAAACATTCACACATCATCCCAGCTCTTGCCCAGCTCCACTGGCTCTCTACGATCAGAGAATTGCCTTCAGGGGACTCTGGA
Source organism: Ambystoma mexicanum (assembly GCF_040938575.1). Classification (NCBI taxonomy): domain Eukaryota; kingdom Metazoa; phylum Chordata; class Amphibia; order Caudata; family Ambystomatidae; genus Ambystoma; species Ambystoma mexicanum. The sequence continues at coordinate 830,538,970 of NC_090925.1, read as the reverse complement.
TTGTATGCAAAGCCATCCACCTCAAAACTCCATCTTACCTTTATGACAAACTCAAACCCATCACCCACACAAACAGGCAAGCCAGCCAACACCTTCTACACATTCCACTCTGCAAACTCACATGCACACAAAAACCAGCATTTGCTCACTGGCCACCCAGAGCATGGAACACCCTACCTCTTCACATACGCACTGCAGCCTCCATCACCACTTTTCGAAAGAGCCTCAAAACATACCTTTTTCCCCACATCTTACCCTGCCCCCCTCCACTGCTATTACCCGTCTATCCTTTCTTCCTATCCTTTCCTGAAAACATTAAGTAAATTATTTTTTCAACTCCCACCTTTTCAATATTTGAACCATGTAACGTGCTCTGAGACCCTCTGGTTAGGGCCAGCAGTAAACAAAAATTTGATTAAAAATATTAATTTTTTTAAGTTGACTCTATATCACCTGAGCGCGTGCAAATGCACTCTGGGAGTTGTAGTCTTGTTTCAATTGGATTAGCATACCAGAAAACAATGATTTTCAAAAGAAGCCCCGTGAGTGTTCAGATGACATGGAGTCGCTCATTTGATTGCCCTAAAACATCCCACAAACAGGAAAATGCGCCTAGTCACCCGCTAAAATACTATAAATGCATGCGCATTCCTCCCCAATCATATTACGCCTTCTTTTGTCCATTTTGTCCCCCACAACCACTTATTCATGCAAGAGGTCTCTTGCCCTTTTCTTTAAACCAGAAAAAAAGCAACCCTTTCAGTCCACCATAAACGCCCAGCGCTCCATTCTGGCATGCCAGTGCTATGCAGAAATGATCACACACTTAATGCATATGTAGTTTCAAAAAGAAATGCTGAGCAGAGTATGAAGCCATTGGCTGCATCATAGGAGGCTAAGAGGACAATGGGCATGGGCAGGGCATTTGTTTGTCGTCTGCCTGTGTAGTGATAAACAGACTTAAATGCGAATGTTCCCTGATTTACAGGGTGCCTCCTACGCCCATAGCCCCCAGCTGTACCCTGGACCTTCCCCTGGTTTGCCTCCATTAGAAACGGGCCTGCTCTTTTGACAGAAATGTATGGAAATTCCAGCACAGTAAAGATAACGCAACGGCTCCTCTAGTGACAGTTTGTTAAATATAATGTTATACTGTGTGCTAGCATAGAACTGAGTGGAAGCAAGTATTTAAAATTAAAAACCTTGATCATGTGTAGCCACGGCCTGCTTTTGTTACTTCATTGCGCCCGTCTATCACTGCACTGTAATTGTGTTTTTTGTTGTTATATTTGAAAGACTTGATGGCTGAACTTGTTTTCTTTTCTGTCTCATTCATACAGCTTACACCATTGGAGGCCTTAGGAAGTGATCCACACCAAACTGCCATTGGCACCAATTGAAGACGGCCTCAAGTCATCTTAATATGCAGCAACCCTACCAATCCTTTAAGTTGTGTTGGACTGAACAAGCTGCTGTTTAAACCTCCAGAAGAAACTACCTCAGTACATCCACATAAATGCCGTTACCTATATGCTGCAATTGCTCCAAGAGATGGAAGAAGCTGCCATGGGGACCAATGAAATTGACAATCTGGCAGAACGCCCATTGAGCTGTGACCAGTGCCCAAGTGTCTTCACTAGCCTGACCGACCTGGAGCAGCACCTGGAAACCCACAAGGAGGAGCGGCCTTTCAAGTGCAGGCAATGTGAAAAGAGCTACCGGCACGCGGGCAGCCTGGTCAACCACCGTAAGACTCATGAGGTCGGTCTCTTCACCTGCCTGGTCTGTCAGAAGGACCTCTCCAACCCCATGGCCTTAAAAAATCACTTGCGCACCCATTCAGAGGAAAAGCGTTTTCAATGCACAGACTGTGGCGAGGGCTTCCGATTGTCACGCCAGCTGTCCAACCATAGGCTTACTGTCCATAGTGAAATGAGCTGTAAGTACACCATGTCGAATGACGATGGCTTCGGGGATGACCACATGAGCCTGAACTCTTCCTTGCCTCTCTTGCGAGAGAACCATAATCTGCTCAGTAACCTGGAGAACTACATTGCTGAGTCAATGGTACCAGCAGATTTCTCTCACTTGGACCTGAAAGACTTCCCAGATCCCGATCTTTCTCATAATGTCAAGGAACTCCAAGTAGATGACCAGCCAATCCAAAGTGAGGAACGGCGCTACAAATGCAAACAATGTGACAAGGCCTACAAACATGCAGGCAGTCTGGCAAACCACCGTCAGAGTCACACTGTTGGTGTTTACCAGTGTGCCGTGTGCTTCAAGGAGTTTTCTAACCTGATGGCCCTGAAGAACCATTCCCGCATCCATACCGAGTACAAACCCTACAACTGCACCTTATGCGACCAATGCTTTAGGCTGCCCACTGAGCTTACAAGCCACCAAAAGCTCCACACTGGGGAGAGCCCTTTTGCTTGTACATACTGTGGTCAAGGATTTCTCACCAAAAGAGAATGTCAGCGGCATAAGAGACTACATGCTAATCTCCAAGTAGAAGCAAAGTCAGGCCACACAAGGACTTCAGAAGGTTCTGAAAATAGCACCTCTGAAGAGGAGGCTATTGAGACTCCAGCAAAGATCGACAGTTACAAACATCTCTTCCAAAAGGACCACAAAGAAAGCCCTCCAGAAGCACCTCTTTCGAATCACAATGGTGGTGTCAAAGACATCTCTGTTCTTGAGGGTAGCCCTTTCACTGTGCCCCAAATTGACCAACAGAACAACACGGCTCCCATCACAGATCCTTCCTCAGATAGTGGCCTGTCACCCCAAAATGAAAAAACGATGTCATGTGCGAACTGTGCAGAAGCCTTCACGGACAATGAGAGTCTGGCAAGCCATGTTTGCATGCAAATGGAAGAAAGCAGCACCCTCCAACAGAACAACCACCCCAATCCCAATTGCAACTTTCAGGAAGAGCCGCAATGCAGTGAGAACCCAGAGGAGCGCCCGTACAAGTGTGAGGAGTGTGGGAAAACCTACAGGCATGCCGGCAGCCTGATCAATCATAAGAAGACTCATCAGACAGGGGTTTATGACTGTTCGATCTGTTCCAAGCAGCTTTTCAACATGGCCGCACTGAAGAACCATCTTCGGGCCCACTTGAAAAACAAGGCAAACAGAGGGCTTGATATTAGTTTCTTTAATTCCACAAACTTTCTGCCAGATTCATTCCAGTGCACTGATGGTTACTACGTCTGCACGATCTGTGGTGACAGCTATACAAGTGAAAGCGACCTGCAGCTGCATCACACATTGCATGAGGCCATGAATATACCAGACACCAGCTCAACCTTTCCCTTTCTCACGAGGAAACCCCAGGATAGTCCTGTAGAAGACCTCCAGTCTCCACTGGATGAGAATGATCAAACGATCAACCAGCAAAGGGCTGTAGGGCTATTGGTTGCAGAGGAAATCAAGGAAATCAAGCGTGAGCGGGGTTTGAACAGAATGGCATGGGCTTCTCAAGTGGACGAGGCAAAAGTGGCAGAGAATCCGGACCCTGAAATAGAAGGTGGCAGCCTACCGAACACAGAATTATTCCTTAAGAAGGAGGAATCATGTCCTGGCAGAACTTCACCTGAACAAGCTCTTATTGGTTTCCAGAGTCAGTTCTTTAGTGAACAATACAACCACACTATTGGGGAGGGCAACCTGTCTGAATATGAAGGTCAAAGCGACCAAGACCCTTCTACTGCCAATGAAAGACGATACAAATGCAATTTGTGTGACCGAACTTATCGGCACAGAGGAAGCCTGGTGAACCACAAGCACACACACCAGACTGGGATCTACCAATGCTCCATATGTCCCAAGCAATACTCTAATGTTATGGCTCTAAGAAACCATGTGAGAGTTCACTTCAGGACTCCCATGGGAATATTTAAAAGTGGGCTTGACGAGGCCAGCAGTGGCCTTTTCGCAACACGGATGGAGAAGTTCTTCTCTTGCACAGTGTGCGGGGAGGACTTTCAAGAACAGGTTGAATGGCATGCTCATCAGCTCATGCATGGCAGCCAGAAAGAGCTGCAAGATTACCAAAATGCAATTGACCTCCAGGAGTTCAATGAAAATACTACCTGCAAAAGGAGTCCTATGGCTGTCACAAATGAAGACTGCCCTTACAATGAGCCCAACCATTTTGAGCAAGGCCCATGTGACCAGGAAGCAGATTGCTTTGAGAATAAGTTTGAGGATGAAGATGGCGGCTCGGAAGAAGGCAAAATGTCCCACATATGCAGCCACTGCGGTCATATTTTTGAGGACATTGAGAGTTTTCAAGCGCACATCCTTGTTCATGAGTGCGAAAAAATGCACGATGTGAAAAAGACTGAAAATGAGCAAACCACAGCCACAAAATCCGAAATTGACTCAGTGGCAGATGGTTGTGCCCAGGATACCTCTGATCAATTGGATTCTGTCGCAGGTGGTTGTAAACCCCACACTGAAAGTAGACTGTACGGGTGTGATCTCTGTGGAAAATCATACAGGCATTCAGGAAGTTTGATCAACCACAAGAGAATACATCAAATGGGTGACTATGCATGCTCTCTTTGCTCCAAGCAGTTCAATAACCTTGCTACCTTAAAAAATCATCTCCGTTCCCATCAGAGGTCCAAGCGAGAGCGGGGACTGGACAACTCTGACCATTTGTCCCTCTTCATGCCAGAACTCCACTATTCAGAGGCCACATTTAAGGACACCGTCTGTGAGAGGAACCTTTCAAATGAAGTTGAACTGGGTAGTCAAATGGATCACCATTCAGGTGTTGAAACGACAGGTCATGAAATAGTTCTAACAAGCCAAGTGAGTCAGCAAAGTAAAATGATTAAGGACTTGACAGAAGACATTCAGACACTGCACTCTCCTAATCCCAACCAGTTGTTGGAGGGTGACAGTAGCCCTGTTGATCAAAATGAGTCTGTAAATCCCAAAGCGATCCGTTTTTCAAATGATGCTACTTGCAAACAGATTTCCTCGAAGCATGAACTGGAATTTAAGAATAACTCTGATATGGTGCATACTGCTAATCATTGTGGGGTAGCAACTGATCGGGTCTTCCAGCAAAGTCCTGAGATAGAAGAAGATGAAAAATGCACTTCTCCTGGTGTCAGTCCTATGGAAACCAATCTAGGCACTGTATGTGAAGGCCAGGCAGAAGCATCTCCAGATGTTGGCAGCAGCGAAGAACGGCCTTACAAGTGTGATGAATGTGATAAAACTTACCGTCACGCGGGCAGCCTCATCAATCACAAGCACACTCACCAGACTGGCATATACCAATGTTCCTTTTGCCCTAAAGAGTATCCCAACTTAATGGGGTTGAGGAACCATTTCCGCACTCACACTAAACCCCCGTTCAATCGAATCAGAGGTAGCACTAGTGCTGACTTTTTTGGCCTACAAGGAGAGATTCATCAACCTCGGTCAGGGGAGGAACTGTATGATTGCAGCCTCTGCGGCATGGTGTTCGCTGATGAAGGAGCCTTCCACCAGCATCAGTTTGCACACAGCAAACCCAAGGCACTTCCAGGGCTGGAAATCGACATTGGGCTACCAACGGGTTTAGTTGGGGGCCAATCTGAGTGTGATGCTGATGGTTCCTTTGCAGAGCTGCACTTTTCAGATTTCTCCTTCCACATGCATGCAGCAGAGAAGGAGCTCCTGAGTAGGCTCAAGCATGAAATGAAGGACATGGACCAGGGAGATCCTCAGGATGATGCTTATTATAGTGAATCACATTTATCACACATCTGTGGCTTCTGTGGGAAAACATATGATGATCTTGAGAGCCTGAAGATCCACAGCTTGAGTCACAGTGAAGAACTTGCACCTCATGCAGAGGAAGTCTCTGATTGTCCCCGTGTAGACTTTGATAAATTAAACTTTGATGCAAGTCCGGTATCTGAGATGGAAGGTAATGTCAACAAGTCAGAGATGTTTGCCAAAACCAAATTTCCCATTGACTCCAACATCAATGAAGGGCCAGAAAGTCGTCCTTTCGCCTGCAACCAGTGTGAGAAAACATATCGACATGGGGGCAGTTTAGTCAACCATAAGAAGACCCATTTGATTGGTGATTATCAGTGTTCAGGATGTTCAAGGCAATACCCCAACCTTGCTGCATATCGAAACCACCTACGCCATCATCCCAAGTGTAAGGAGCAGGCAACCGCTAATGATGAGCTCAAAGCATCTCATGCATCTACCGACGGCAAGTATCCCGAAGGAAGTGGTGAGGCATCGGGGCACACTTCGGTTATTGAAAACTCTTGGAAGGAGTCTGATGTTCGCCACTCCCCTATCCTACATAGCAATGCCATGTCACAAGGAGACCATGTTCACCCTACCAAAATGGTTACTGATATAAGCAATAGCAAAGACGGTGTGATTGAAGTCACCAAATCTTTCCAGTATGCTGAGCATGGTGTTCAAGGTCTTCCTAGAGATGCTGCAGTTGATCACAAACTAACTTCAGATGCAGCTTCTGGGAATGTCGATGAATCCCAACAAATTGGCACCCCCAACACTGTGAATGCAAAGCACAAAATATGTGATTTGTGTGGCCAAACCTCTGATCCTGGTGTTGGGTTTGAAAATCATAAGGCTTGTTTTTGTAACGGGCAACTCAAAGAGTGTCAGGATGTTGCTAACTCAGATCTTAGTGCTGGCAATACCGAAAGCAATCCTACCTCAGGCAATTTGAACACTACTGATCACTTGAATGGCTGCCAAGAGTTGGAGCAGGGTAATTTCCAGCGACCTTTTAGTTGTGAGATTTGTGGGAGAAGCTACAGGCATGCTGGGAGCCTCATTAACCATAAGCAGACACACAAGACTGGACTTTTCCGCTGTTCCGTGTGCCAGAAAAGGTTCTTCAACATGATGGCCCTGAAAAACCACAACCGAATCCACTTTGAAATTAAGCGGTTCAAGTGTACAGAATGTGGGAAGGCATTCAGGCTCCAAAAGCAGCTCCTCGCTCATCAGAAGATGCACAGGGACAAAGCAGCTCTCGCCAAAAGGCCAAGCCGCCAAGGCAAACGAGTGGTAAAGATTCCTCTCCGACTTCTTGATGAGCTGACGCTAATGGATCAAGGAGGCTGTGCGGATAGTAAGACTTCAGGTGATGCTGCTGAAAAAAAGGTCAGCTTAAAACGGCGGCGCCCAAAAAAGACGCTCGATCCAGATGAACGTCCATTCCGATGTGAGCAGTGTGGGAGATCTTACCGACATGCTGGAAGCTTGCTGAACCACAAGAGAAGCCATACCACAGGCCATTATTGCTGCTCCATTTGTGACAAGACCTATCCCAACCTCATGGCCATGAAAAACCATCAGCGTGTCCACTTTGAGGTTAAACGACACGTTTGCCCAGAATGTGGCAAAGCTTTCAAGTGGCAGAGGCAGCTGAGCAGACACCAGCTCCTTCACACTCTAAAAAAGTACAAATGTGACTTCTGTGGTCAGACCTTCCAGGGGAAGGTATTATTCGAGAAGCATCAGCTGGAGCATGGGCACAGCCAAGGGGATGGCTTGCAAAGCTTTGGTGGTGAGAGGTCGAAGGAACACACAGGAGATGTTGAAAAGCCATTAAATATCCAAACAACAAGTAAAAGAACTGGGGTGGCTAGACGGCACATTAGAACTTTTAAGAGTGAAATTGGCAGTAATTGTAAAAACCTCATCCTGCAGGACTGTGAGCCCATCTGTCGGTCTTGCAGCTGTATATTTAGCACATTTGATGAATTAGAAGCGCATCACTGTGAAAAACGTACAAATCCGACCTCCATGACAGAAACACTCACTAGCCAGAGTACAGAGCTTGATCCTGAAGGGACAGTTGGCCAAACACATGAAGATGATGTTTTGGATAAAAAGGACACCCATGAACCCACTAAGCTAGCTCAAACTGAGGAACGTCCTTACAGATGCAGTGTTTGTGGGCGGACCTATCGCCATGCAGGTAGTCTTCTGAACCATAAGAACACCCACACCTCAGGACTGTACAAGTGCTTTGTGTGCTTGAAGCAATTTTTCAACCCTATGGCTATGAAGAACCATCTCCGTATCCACACTGCCACAAAACGGTTCCAGTGCCAGGTGTGTGGCAAAGCCTTCCGGGCATCTCGGGAGCTTATCACCCACAGCCGTGTCCACACAGGGGAAAGGCCGTTCACTTGTTCAGTCTGCCAACGTGGCTTCAGCAGCAAGCTGAGCCTCAGGCAGCACCAACATGTACACAACTCTTCCAGGACAAGAGCTCAGGATAGAAAGAACAATATGACCCACCATACAGAGGTTTGTCCCAATGGCCTTCTTGATGAGGGGACCAACCCACAGAGTTCTTCCACCAACAATGTGGCCGGCGACATCACCATGGAGGAGCGCCCATACAAATGCAACCAATGTGACCGGGCCTACCGCCATGCTGGAAGCCTGCTGAATCACAAGAAAACCCACACAACTGGGCTCTACCACTGCCCCACCTGCCACAAACAGTTCTTCAACTTGTTGGCCATGAAGAACCACCTGAGGATCCACCTTGATCAGAACCGTTACAAGTGTTTAGACTGTGGCAAAGCCTTTCGCGTGTCCAGCCGGCTAGCCAGCCACCGTCGGATTCACATGCAGGGAGGGCCTTTTCCCTGCCATCTCTGCCCCAAGAGGTTTTTTAGGAAGTCCACTTTCCAAAAGCACCAACTTCTCCACAAGAACCATGAAGGGACCTTTCCGCAGGACGGGATGGCTCCCAAGGTCCTGCTGGATGTGACCTGAGGGTGTTGGGAGGAGGTGCCATACTGGTCCAGCTTTTTGATGGAGAGTCATTTTTGTGGAAAAGGTTATTTTATCTGCACGGTTCTGCTCCCATCCATGTCGGGAGCCCAAAGGTGGCTCGCAAAAGCTGTCCAACAATAAAGGGATCAACATGGTGGGTGGGAGGTATAGTCATACATTTTTGACTCATGTTGCGGAAAACGAGGAATACAAATATTTTTTTTCTAAGACTCCGTGCCATGAACTTCCCAACATAAGGTAACGATAAAAAAAAAAGGTTTGTGATCAAAAGGTGCAAGCGAATAAAAAGCACTGTTAATGAATGAAGTGAGAAAAATATTTTTTTGGGTTTCTAGAAAAACTATGTTTTTTCATTCTTAGGAATTCCCATACCCTTAAAGGGCCTAATTTTTCGTTTTACCTTTTGTATGTTTTTTGCTGACAAATATCATAGGCATTTCCTCATTGTATGCCTGGTCACAAAACAAAGTACACTTCAGAAAACAGTGGCACGTTATGGTAGTTCTCGGTCTCCCTTTCTGAAGCAACTGGGCTTGGAGCTTGCGCTGTCGGTTGAGTAACGTTTGGGGGCTACAGATACGGAACCAACACTTAATTGAGAAAATGAGTATCTGTCTGACCGTCATGGTTTTATAGAATTTTTTGTAGCTTTTCTTTTTTAAGTATCAGATGATGCCAATGGTTTTGAACTGTATGTGCGAAATATGTTATGTTTGCACATGTACAATAGATAGGCTGTGGATGTCCAGTATGAATTAAAGAGGAAGCCAACCGTTGGGTCTGCAGTGCTTTTAGATGTATTGAAAGAACACAGCCACCACATTTTAGTTGTTGCATCTGTTTTTGTGTGTTCCTGCACACTGGGCTTACAAGAACATGGCACTGGATGTAGACCTCTTTTGTTGCACTGCGGTTCATACCTTCCCAGATTTGTACAGGTGTGTTTGCCCTTTCCCCTACTGCAGCAAGTTGTCTATCAATTAGTAGGAATAGATTATCCTAGATCACACTCACCAATATAAGAATTTATATAGCTGAATGGGTACATCTGTACTTTCCTTTATGTTTCTCTATGTAATGTCTTATTTATTAATCTCAAGGTACCTTCCCTCTTGTATAGTTAATGTCTTTGTTAGTGTGGGCATGATTTCTGAAAAAGCATCGATACATAATATGGAAAAGATAAAATACATCTATAGTAATGGAAGCAGAATAGTTTTTGTTATATCAATTCACATTTATATTACAAATATTTTGTGTAGTCCGATTTATAGATTTAAAGGTTGGTTGAGTATTCAGAATTCCTAGTGAAAATGGTTCCGAACTAGAGTAAATGCCGGAATATCAAAGTTATAGTGTTTGCAACTGAAACCGTTTTTTTATCAAATCTTGTCAGCATCCATTCCATTTGCTACCAGTAAGACCAACTTGGCTGAGGCTAATATTTTCAAACCTTGATTCTCCTGACAGTACAGAAGAGAGAGCAGGCCTCTTAACAGAGGCGAAGCCTTCCATTTCGTCATTGAACACATTGTTACAGTGACAGCACCTTGGAAAGGCAAAAGGCACACAAGCCTGGGAATGCCACTTTCTAAAAGCTTCCCTTCCGAGTGGGACTTTTGGTCAGGTTTTTACATAGGGTGTCACAGCCTAGGGATTAACAAACAGCTTGAGGCTCTAAAGAGAAGACTCAAACAAATTAATTTTACAACAGAAATGGGTGCTGGCCTCAGGGCAGGTGTGCTTGAGGAGCGTAGTCTGTCAGTCCATCCCTTTCTTTCCAGGGCTCCAGCTCCTGGGTAGCAAGCAAGTCACTCAGTCACTGAGTGTTCTACTGGGTCCACCTGCTGCCGTTGCTGTAGTCAGCATGCTAAGATCTCTGTCGCTACACTACCCTCACTCTACACCCACCCTAAACAATGCAGTAAAACGGTTGCTCGCTAAATGAATGGATACAGCTCCAGTGAGTTGGGCAGGTACTTTGGTCCTTCCTTCCTCCCTGCTGGACTTGCTCCCAGCCTTGCTATACTTTGGTCCCTTTCCTCCTGACCTTACTGGGCCCTGAGAGTTTAGGGTGTGTTTCCCAGAGTACTGCCATGAGATTTGACCACCACCATTGCTAGCAGCAGATGGACAACTGATCCCTCTGCAGGCCCCCCTCTCCACTCCCCTTCACACCTTTAAGGACAGACTCCTTCTCTGTTCGGTCTTCTTTCACCCTCTCTCTCTTAGATTCCCCACAGCAATAGGGCGCTCTTCAAATCCTATCCTGTCTTCTCTTTTCCCACCTGGGTGATTATGACTCTTTACCCCAATGCGCTTTCTTTCTTTCTTTCTTTCTTTTTCTTTACCTCTGTTCTGGTGTTTCTAATGCCTTTTCTACTTCTAATGCTTCGAGTGTTCGATGTGGTATAGATAGTGCGTTCACTACGGCACAACTCTGTAGCATTCTCACTTTTCTGTAGGAATTATATTGATCATTTGCAATAGCCGAAGTTGAATTGCATATTGATAGATTTCAGTGCCACAATGGTTCAGAAGATATCTCAGTGTGTTAAGCACTCATTGAAGAGATCTGTGTTCATATGCAAGATTGCAATACCAAATTCTAGCCTTCTCTAAGTCTGAAGTTGTTAAGCCTTCATGTATTTTTATTTCGAAGGGATTGTGTCCTCCGACGTATTCCTCATCTTAGATATCTCCTTCCAGCTCGTCTCCTCGTCACCATTCGCGCTCCAGATCTCGGAGTGGGTCTCATCACTCCTCGAGATCGAAGCACTCGAAGAGGAGACGTCGAAGATCCCCTTCTCCGTCTTCTTCCTCTGTTTCGCCAAAAGGAATCCCGTGCCCCACGAAACATAGTTCCCGGGCTGAATGGGAGGAATTCCGCAAAAATATGTTGAGCGTCTTTGAGAAAGCGGCCTCGACCCCCTCGAAGACTGCCGAGACCGATGCTGTGGTCGAAAGACCCGAAGGTCAAAAACGCAGCGAGTTGCAGTACCCGGCGAAGGAAACCTCTCGAGCGCGTCACGAACCCTCGAGCAGGACTATGACCTCCAAACCTTCCTCGCAGGTTCCGTCGACGCCGTCGACGAAAGTTCCGTCGAGGTCGATGTCTTCGACGCCGTTGTCGAAGGGACCTTCGACACACGAGTCTGTCGACTTGACGCCAGCTTCGACACCGGTGTCGACGCCAAGAAAAGTCACGGTTACGACACACCCAGTGTCTATCCCCAGGTCCTCGACGTAGATGGCTTCGAGATTGTCGAGTAGAATCCCAATTCTGTCGAGGTCTTCGAGGCCTCTGCCTTTGTTTTCGACGCCACGCTCGAAGCCTTCGACGTCGGCGTCGACGACATCGACGTTTTCAAGGCCGATTATGACAAGTTCGGCACCCTCTGCCTTGGAAATGGGGTTTACACCCTTTATGAGTTCAGAACAATTGAGAACTATGTCCTCAATATTGGAAGAGGGTGAATTGTCTGTACAGGAAGACACATTTGAGTTGCAGGGACCTGTAACCCCAATTAGAGAGGAATTTTCCTCTGAAGAACGCAGGTTAAAGGATCTTCATGATTAGTTACATGAGGCAAGTGGGTTAGACACCTCCCCTGAGGTGGAGTTTGCTAGGCCAGACCCGGGGGAGCATGCTGAAACCCCCTATAGAGCCTTAATGGCCAGGATCACAGAGTTTATGGGGTGGTCTGCACCTTCACAATCTTTCCAACAAGATGACCTCACGGATATTCTTGACAAAGGCCCACAGGAGGATCCTGTGGTGCCTTTTCATAAAGCTCTTCTGAGGAAGATCATGACAAACTGGGAAACCCCAGATGTCGTACCAGCAGTAAATAAAAAAACTGTCTACAAAGTACAGGGTATCCTCTACAGACCCAGAGTTTTTGTCTAAACACCCATCCCCAGAAAGTCTGGTGGTACAGGCAGCATCCTCTACCGATGTCAAGACGGCTTATCCTACCGTCCCACAGGACAGGGACGATAAAAAATATGATGCTATGGCAAAGAAAGTCTTTTCGGCATGTAGCATGGCGTTAAAATCTGTGAATGCTACTTGCACCCTTGCTAGATTCAGCCATACACTTTGGGAGTGTGCTTCTACAGCGGCTGACTGCATCCCGGAGGGAGAAGAAAGGGATGCGTTCCTGAATACTATACAGGACGGTAAAGACGCTATGTGCGAATCCCTCCAGACGGGCATTGATTCGGCTGACAGTATCAGCAGAGCAGTGGCGGCAAGTACAACAACCAGGAGATTCGCTTGGTTGAGAAAGTCTGGTTTTGCCCCAGATGTGCAAGCCAGGCTCTTGAACATGCCATTCGATGGCTCTTCTTTGTTCGGGAAAAAGGCGGATGACAGTTTAGAGAAACTGCAAACTTCAAAAGCAGCAGCAAAATCCTTAGGAGCTGCAATCCGTCAGACACCTTTTCGTCCCACAGGAACCTCTGCGAGGGGCAAGTCCTTTCGCTTCTACTCCGCATTCGGAAGAGGTAGAGGTCGACCGGCTCAAAGGGGACAAAGAAGAACTACCCGAGGTGGACGAGGTAGATATTCAAAAGCCGCAGCAACAGCAGGTGCCTCTTTACCATCGGCATCTGCATCAGCCGCCCCAAAACCACTCTGAGGACTTCCCTCACAGGACACCTGTAGGAGGCAGGTTGACTCAACATCTGGCGGTATGGCAGGCTATCACCTCAGATGCTTGGGCATTGGAAACAGTTGCCCAAGGTTACTGCCTACCTTTCCTACGTATACCTCAGAGTCATCCACCGGGGATCAGCTCTCAGAAAGCTCCAGATCCGCTCCTCTTGCAGGAAAGTTTAGACCTGCTAGAGAAAGGTGCCATAGAACCGGTACCTGTAGCGGAGAGGAACAAGGGCTGGTACTCCCCTTACTTTCTCATTACGAAGAAAGACGGAGGACTGAGACCCATCTTGGACTTGCGAGAATTGAACAAATTCCTCGGGAAAGACAAATTCAAGATGGTCACTCTTTCTCAGATCCTCCAGGCCCTTCAGTTCCAGGACTGGTTGGTATCTCTGGACCTTCAGGACGCTTATTTCCATGTGCCTATCCATCTCACACACAGGAAATACCTGAGGTTCGCAATTTACAACTCTCACTATCAATTTCGAGTGCTGCCATTTGGGCTGACCTCCGCCCCGAGGGTCTTCACCAAGTTAATGTCGGTAGTGGCGGCAAGTCTAAGGAGGGAAGGGATTCACGTCTACCCCTACCTGGATGATTGGTTGATCAGGGCTGTTTCTTCGGAACAAGCTCAGATCGAGCGAAATCACGCGTGCCACTCCCTTCACAGACTGGGCTTCTCCCTCAATTTAAAGAAGTCACAAAAGATACCATCGCAGAGACTCCAGTTCATAGGAGCGATCCTGGACACTTCCCTGGGAAAACATCGCCACCAGAGGTGAGGGCTCAAGATATTCTACAGATGGTTACCAAGTTCCAACATGCCCAACATCTCCCAGCCTTTGACTTTTTGAGGTTGCTAGGCCTCATGGCATCCTGCATTTTCCTAGTGCCAGAGGCTCGCCTGAGAATGAGATCCCTCCAGTGGGCACTGAGGACTCAGTGGTCACAATTCTCAGGGAGAATGACAGATCTTCTTCAGGTTCCCGACAGGGTGGCTCAAGACCTTCAGTGGTGGGCCTGTCAGGAGAACATTCTGAAAGGAGAACAGTTTTGGCAACCCTGGCCGGATATAACAGCAGTCACGGATGCCTCACTCACGGGGTGGGGAGCCCACGCCAACGACTTGACCATCAGCGGTCGTTGGTCTGCATCGGAGTCCAGACTACATATCAACCTGTTAGAGACTTGCGCTGAAGGCGTTCCTGCCAGCTGTACAAGGGAAAAACGTCCTGATAATGACGGACAACACGGTGGCCATGCATTACCTCAACAAAAGAGGAGGCGTAGGATCACTACCCCTGTGCAGAGAGGCGATGCAGCTCTGGTTTTGGGCAATCCAAGAAGGAATCTCTTTATCAGCAGTTCACCTAGCCGGATGGAAGAACTTGACAGCGGACGCTCTGAGCAGGCAGAGCACAGTCTCCCACGAGTGGGAGGTAGCTCAGGAAGTCCTTGAAGAGATCTTCGCCCTTTGGGGAACCCCTCAGGTAGATCTGTTCGCAACTAGCCTCAAAAAGAAATGCGATCTGTTCTGCTCAAGGGAATTTCCCCCGAGAGGAGCTCTGGGAGACATGTTCATAGTGGACTGGGAGTTTCCGCTTCTGTACGCGTTCCCACCGGTCCCTGTCATTCCTCAAATGATCAGGAGGTTGAGAAGATTCTGGAGAACCATGATCCTAATTGCCCCGGATTGGGCCAGGAGAACGTGGTACCCGGACCTTCTAGACTTGTCCATCTGCCCTCTAATTCGACTTCCACTCAGAGAGAACCTACTCTCACAGAAGGGAGGTCAGGTTCTCCATCCAGACATCAAAACCCTCAACCTTCACGCTTGGCTTCTGAAAGGCTGAGGTACAAGGATTGGGACCTCCATGATGATGTTATGGAGGTGTTGCTTTCGGCAAGGAGGCCAGGAACAAAGTCTTTATACCGCTGCCGTTGGAACAGATTTTGCAGCTGGTGTAGAGAACAGAATATCGACCCTTTTTCATGTGGTACACCAATGGTTTGTCCTTCCTACTATATTTGGCAAATTCAGGCCTTAAAGTTGGCACCATTAAGGGCTATCTCGCAGCGCTATCCATCTTTCAGCGCACTGCGGAAGAACCATCCTATTTGAAGTTACCCTTGATAATACAATTTCTTAAGGGGTTAACCAATGTTTATCCCCCAAGACCATTCCAAGTTCCCCTATGGGATTTAAACTTAGTCCTAACTTTCCTGATGGGCACACCTTTCGAACCACTCTATTCTTGTTCGTTAAGATTCCTTACCCTTAAAACTGTTTTATTAATAGCACTTACATCTGCTAGAAGGGTGAGCGAATTACAAGCTCTTTCTTGTAAACCCCCTCACACTATCTTTCACAAAGACAAAGTTGTCCTGCAAGTGAAGCCTAATTTCCTCCCAAAGGTGGTTTCTGAATTCCATATCACTCAGAAGATTACCCTACCATCTTTCTATCCTCCTCCTGACCCGCGGAAAGAGGAAGAGAGGTTACACAGGCTAGACCCTAGAAGGGCTTTAAGTTTTTACATCAGTAGACTAGCCAGGATAAGACAGGCAGACCATCTGTTTGTAGGTTACACAGGTCACAAGCTGGGGTTACCAATAACTAAGCAGACCATTTCCAGATGGATCATTCTAGCCATTCTGGAATGTTATAAATTGGCAGGAAAAGAGCCCCCTCAAAACCTTACGGCTCATTCGACCAGAGGTATTGCAGCTTCATCGGCCCTCAAAAGAGGTGTGCCGGTTAAAGGCATCTGTGCGGCCGCTACATGGTCGTCTGTCCATACCTTTACACGATTTTACAATTTGGATTCCTCCTCCAGTCAAGAGACTAGGTTTGGAAGGGCTGTACTGCATTCTATTCATCAATAGAAGACAGTATGAAGTCAGTACCCCCTCCTCCAATAATAGAATACTGCTATGGGAGCATATCTAAGATGAGGAATACGTCGGAGGACACAATCCCTTCGAAGAAGAAGTTACTTCTTACCTTGTAACGTTCTTTCGACAGGATGTTCCTCCGACGTATTCCTCATCGACCCTCTCATCCATCCCTGCAGTTCTACTTCCCTTGTTGTTGCAGCTTACGCTCCTTCAGGGTGATTAGTTTAGTCCAGAAAGCATTATTGTGGGCTACAAAACGGAACTGAGCAACGGGCGCTGCGCGCGGCCTTTATAGCCAGGATGACGTTGGCGTCGATACGGCGGCTGTCGAGGGACATCGACTCGAAGGACGTCGACGCGCAGCGCCCTCTAGAGAGAAAAAACTTTCCGAGGCCAGCAGAGCTGGAAGGAGATATCTAAGATGAGGAATACGTCGGAGGAACATCCCGTCGAAAGAACGTTACAAGGTAAGAAGTAACTTGTTCTTTGTTGTGAGGCACAGCAGAAGCCATTATCGGCAATGCAACTGCATCAGATAGCACCAGTATGGAGAAGGTCTAGAAATTGGTTTGTTCAGAGGGGAAGTTGATGAGCATAACGTGTTAGACCGAGAGGTGATTAGGTGTCCAAATGAAAGTCTGTGGAACTGAAACTTTCAAGCAAGCAGATGATAGAGCGATCCTGGACAAATCGTCTTATAACACTGACATTACTGTGCTGTCTATTGTAAAAAGTATTGCCTTCTCACGTGCTGGTGGCATTGTTTAGCTCTATACCTCATCTTTCTTTTTTTATACAGGCCGTATCAGTGGAAGTGGTTCTAGACAGAAGAGAGCGGACCATATATTGCAGGCCTCTGGCAAGCATATTTTAAGGTCTGCTCATTTGACACAAGAAACGGTTAGCGCTTTTTTTTTTGTTTGTTTTTTTTTACAATTCAAAGGATTTTCTGCACGTTTGTAAATACCAATTTTACAAGCCTGTATTTTGGGCATATTTAGAGTTTTAAAATACAAACGAGAAACCCAGATGAAATCTTTTAAGGTCACATCAATTAGAATTGTGGTACTTGTGTACGCCCTTGATGATGGAGACAATGGCCCTCATTACGAGGTTGGCGGTAACCCGGCGGTGCTACTGGTGGGTTGCCACCAACCACCTAAACACCGATTTTGCCACCTGATATCCCGATGCCACCAGGATAACACAAGGGGCAGCGGAACAATAAATCCCCATTCGCATGGAGTCACATAGGACTCCATGGGAATGGGGACCCTAAAGCACCGTAGCTAACAGTGCCAGTGCTTCAGTGAGAGACATGCCGGTAGGGACCCAATTTCCTGACAGGTCAGGCCTGCCGGGGGATCTGTGACCCATTCCGGCATTATCAGATTATGGCTGTACGGAAAGGATGCTGGTACGTTGCTACCGACAGCCTTGTTTCCGGACCGCCATATTAATTCTGTGGCCCAATGAAGCTAGAATCATTCCCATTTTGTATAACACGCTTCTTTAACATTTTGTTTTTAGAAATGGCTAGTTTGTGATTTGTGTACTTTCCAAGTCACTTCTATAAAATGGGATTATTTTATTTCATGGTAAGAGCTGGAAAAGAAAGTGGTAAAGTGCATAAATTTCAGATTCAGTGGAAATCCCAGCTTCACTTCTTAACCAATGTGTGATCCTGGGCATCTCATTTAATTTTGATAATACCTGAAATGTCAGAATTGGCAGGCTCCAAACCCATCAAAAGTGTCGCCCTTCAGAGTGATTTTGTTCTCAGAGTGGTCTTTCTAAAGCAAGGGGATTTTTCCTTAATACCGAACAATCTTTCTATTCTGTGCACTTTTTTTTTATAAGCTCTGGGCCTGATTCATGGAAGTGTTTTATAATGGCACAATCCCATAAGAAAACGTTCAATGAATAAGGTGGTGTGTCTTGCATGGATACTATGGTCGGTATACCTTCTTTGTGGCTGTTTTTGACACAAAGTGTCCTTTTGCCTATGCTAAAACACAAGTACCCTTGGCTAATGTTGGCATTGAAATCCTACATGTTGATCATTCTGATTACAGAAATAATGAAGCGGGTAAGGGGACTGAAAGGAAATACCCATGCTTATGTTGATGCAAGGCAGCATGTCAAACTTTGGGTTGTGATTGTGACTAGGGAAGAGGGTGAGGTCAGATATTCTGGATCCCTTAATTTGTTTGGTTCGATGGAGGGGGGGCCCAAAGGTGTCTGAGCCCCGAAAGTGCTTAAGATGGCACTGTCTGTACCCTTAACTACAACAACCCTTCTCTGAGTCTCTTCGTTTTGTGCCAACTCCTCTACCTTTTCTCTCCTCCTCCGCAGCTGCTCAACCTTTTTATCCTTTCTCCCACGCTGCAGGACTTTTCTGCCTCTAGTACACTGTACTGCCTTCTTTCTTCTCAGGTTTATATGTACTGTTCCTCTTCTGCATTTTCTAGCCGCCTCTCTCTTCTGAGTCCCTTCACCTCCATCACCGACTGTTACTTTCTGCCGAATGCTCGCCACACTGAACTGAAACAGCCAGGAGATTTTATCCACCCACGAGCTTGCTACCTGGGTGTGAAACTGGCAGATCTTCATCACTCAGGGACTGGCTATTGAAATTTAAAGAAAAGCATCTGTGGTTCACAGTGCCTTAATTAGCAGCACGTCTCTGCATAATTAACTCTTTAAGGGCATCTGTCGTTTTGCCCTCTGCTATGCCCCGGTAACTGCTGCAGTACTTCGGCTTGCCCGCAGCATGCTGCTGGTTGGTGCAACCCCTATCCAACTCCCTCTGATGTCCTTCCAGCCCAGGTAGTAACATATGGTTTATTGTGCATTTTACCATGGCATATTGTTAGCTAGCTGCATAAAGCCGGACTCCGTATGTGAAAGTCTTTTCCATGGGGTACGTTTGCCAAATTTTCATTCGCTGTTTCACAAGCCTACTTAACTGCCAAAGTTGAACAAACAGTGTAACGCACAGTTCGGTAAACTTTGGGTAGACCTTTCCAATTTACTGGGGGTTCCAGCAAAACAGGATTCTAAAATGTCTGGTTGATAAATTTTAAGGGGAAGTTCAAAGTGACAGGATTTGCAGCATAGATTAGAGATGGGCTATGGAACTATATTGAATCTCCCTATTTCTCCTGTGGGCCCTATATTACTTAGTGGGTATTGTCCGATCCCGTGGTCTCCCCAGCCTCATGTCCTTTGCTAAAACATGGGAAATAGCCACATACTGTGAGGGTCAGAAATGTGAGGCAGACAACTTTGTGAAGGTTTTTCAAAAGATGCCATTTTATTAACTGAAAAGGTTGAATAAATGCCTCACTATCGCTACCTGACAAAGATTTCCTTGCATAAAATAAACCAAAGGAAACGCTGTTAACAAAAGGCTTCTGTCCCTCACGCATACATACACAATAAATCAATAAGGATATATATGGCAATTTAACAACAACAAATATAACAGTATAATTTACACCATCATAGCTGCTATTGCTAATAACCTGGACTAACTCCCCTTCCCCACTTTCAAGCATGCTTTTCTTTAAATGTTACTAAAGGTTAAGGAAAAAGTCCACTTCAGTTCTCTTTGTAATCCAACTTGACAACGCAAAGTTCCAATGTGGATTCTAAAGGTAATTAAAATTTGTTAACAAATCTTTCCTTTCTCCACTTGTAGTCATGGTCTTGAGAAAGCTTCTTGTCATCAACAATGCATACTTCAACAAAAATCTTGAAACAGTTTCTTGACATCAATAGAGAATGTTTCAGCACTTCATTAGTTTCAAAACAAATGTCTTAGGATATTTTGGTACCACTTTAGTTTCAGTTCTACTTCAGTGACTCGCCAATACTTCATCATAAGCTTTACCCCACCACAGTACTTCATGTGTTTCTACCTGAATTTACTCTCATGCCAGGTTTACTACTACAACTCTCTGCACCGGTGTATTCCTGCCAGAACAAAACC
This sequence comes from Ambystoma mexicanum, assembly GCF_040938575.1. NCBI lineage: Eukaryota > Metazoa > Chordata > Amphibia > Caudata > Ambystomatidae > Ambystoma > Ambystoma mexicanum. Next base: position 830,518,592 of record NC_090925.1, on the reverse strand, counting down.
AATGGTTACAAAAAAGCTGTTGATCTGGTACATACTCGTGCTAGCCAAGACAAACTACTGCAGTTCCCCTGCCCAAACAGAACCAATTGGTACATCGTAACAGGACCTGGTATACTCCGTTGCCAGGCAGAGCTACCAACGTTCAATACTTCTTTGTTATGGGTTAACTTTAAAGGTTTTAACAATGTCTTCTGCTTCACACAATTAGGTTTGAGAATGTCAGGGGAAACAAGAATCTCACTGGTGCTGTTTACTACACCTAAGTGTTTGCCACATGCAAGACAGGCAATGCTTCCTGCCTCCTGAACTTCTTTTATCAGAAGGGCAGCCCTCCTGCCAACCTTGCTCCACCTTTGTATTGTTAACCAAATGCAGATAATAACTCTTTCTCTTCTTCACACCTCTTTGGCTTTGGCAATGTGGGTTTATGACATTCTCTACACCTGGGCAATATTCTTCCCACGCACACTCAGTTATCTTCCTTTGATTTAGGCAACCCTAGTTGTTTATCAATTGCCTTAGTGTGCATCCCTTTTGGCTTTGGCAATAGTGGTTTGGGTTCCCTTCTCGAGATGTTGCCCCCTCGTGTGGTTAGTTGTTATTATTACCCACTATATACCAATCACATCCTTCAGGTGAGTTCTTTAAAGTCTCTTTATGCCAATGGCTTTGGTTTACTTCAATTTGGTAGGCGTCACAATCATTAATTTGATTACATTAGTTCAGGATCCAAAAGAGAGCCTGGATTTAGACAACAGGCCCTCGCGGAGCGCTCCTGGGTCACAATATATCCGTGAACTCACCTGGTTTGGCTTGTGCGTCTGTATGCCTCGCTGCTTCCAGCTCATCTGCTTCATTTCTTCTGTGCGGCCTGGCAACCTCTCCTGCACGGCTTCCTCCATCACGTGAATGCAACTTTCAGAGCCCTTGCGGCTTTCCCAGCATTCCAGTGCTCGCCTGCCACCGCTGAATGCTTCACAATGGGGAAAGTCACAGACAGGTGCGCTTCCCGCTGCGCAACCTCTTCAGCTGAACCCTCGAGCCCTAATGACCCTCTCAGGACCGGCAATCATTTCTCTGGCCACTTTGGTCTGGGCGACCTGGCTCTTATGTGATTTCTTCCTCTGCTGCTTCGTGGCTATTTCAAAACTCCTCCACACACTACTGCTTCTGCCTTCCTGCTGCTGGTTCGGCTTCCTTTCCTTCTTCTGCCTTCATCTCATGGCCTGCACCTGAGCTGGCCTTTCATGCATTTTAGCCACCCTCCGGTGTGGGTCATCAACCCCAATGAGCTGCATACTGCAACCTTGTCCCTATGCAGCCCTCTTCTTCATCCCAGTACTCTGGCAATTGTGGAACTCGAAGTCCCTAACAGAAAACAGTATTGGGAGGATAGCTTTGGGGCAGTGCGCTCGTCTTTGGAGCAAGAAGACGCGGATCAACACAGGTTCGATCCCTGTGTCCACGCTTAGAAACCTCTGGGTATTAAGCGTGTTATAAATAACCAATTACACTTACAAAAGTCAGTTTTCTCACTAATATTTTTCCCACCAAGTTCTTTTCTCTCCTTAAACATATTCCTTGAAGGAGTAGCATAACAATTAAAAGATAGATTTAGTTTTACAGAGGACTGAGTTTTTCCGATTTAAATTGGTGATTTTTAAACACCTCTCTCCATGATTTTCCTGGGGCTCACAGGGTTTCCTATTTCTGGGAGTGTTATAAATTTGGTTAGAGCTTTTCTCACTCCTGATACATGACCGGTTAGAATTGTCTTCACTAACACTATTACAATTAACTTTAGGGAATAATCGTTCTCTTTGACAACATGCCATTATATGTGCTGGTATTAATGACATTCCCTTCCTTGAGGTAGACAAGTACCCCGTATCATCCCATGTAGTCCTCCTATTTCCCTGGTGCCCTTCCCCTCCAAAGTGATCCTCCCGGCTAACACTGCCCCTAGGGTCAGGAAGCGTCTGCCTTTACCTGACCACCTGAGAGGAGACTTTAGGTAGGAGTTTTGTGAGGACTCCATTGGATTCATCACAATACCTTCCCTTATTCTTTTTTAGATTCCCAACAGAAGAACAGAGGGGATATCCCATTAGAAAGGCTGCATTGGTATGTTAGTGGCTGTCTGTGGACCACTGTAAAAGGTATACAGGCGTAAAGTAAGAAAAGGCCTCATAATCTGATGGCCACTTTCTATGGTTTGTGATGGCCAAGTAAGGGGACCTTAATCGGGTCACAAAGCCGAATGGGCATCCATGAGACTCATGGACCTAAGATGAGGGTGTAAATGTGCTTTTTATTGACCAACAAACAAAAAGGGCCAACTCATACACAAAATAATATACAAAGACATGTTTACCTGACTTCTCCTTAGGTTGAAACCAGTAGATAATAAGTCACTCCATTTAGAATCAAACAGTCTCAATGTCCAGGACCCTCAGCCTGGCAATCCACAGGAGATGGTTGTCTTTTCACAATCTGAAGTGTAGTGTCACCTCTCACCAGCCTTATTGGTGTCACTTTCTTCCTAACAAACTCCAGACATGAGATCCAAGGGTGGCTCCTGACTTCTCGGCAGTTTAGGGCGACCATTAATCTGAGTGCTATGTTTGCCCAGGACAGTCTCCGGTTCCGGTTCCAGGGCTTGCTGGCCACTCTCTAACCTTCAGTTCGGTTTACCCTCCCCCAGCCACGGCTGCCAGTTTGCTATTCACAATCTCCTTCCTTATGCTTAAATCCTGACACCTCCACATGCTCCGTGGAATGCTTGTACCTCCAAGGTAGCAGCCTTTTTTAATGTGTTCCTCCTTCAATTCTATTATGCGATTTGTGGGGTGTGTGTGGGGGGGTGTGTGTGTGTGGGGGTGTGTGGGGGGTCAGTGGGGGGGCATTGGGAGGGGCAAGAGTCTTTGTAGTGTGGTCTGTTGTTCAACTAAGATGCAGCCTAGTTTGCTGGCAAGGTTTCAGTTTTGCTGCACCCGCAAGTGTTATTGTAATTCGTCTTTTTACATCAGCTTCACTGTGAGAACACCACCCATGAAGTAGGCACAGCAAAACAAAAACCAGGAAACATCTTGATTGCTCAAAAACCTATGCACACATTTTGTTTAGGAATGAACGGAAAGCAAATGCTGAAGCATGACACCAAATATCATTTTATTTATTTGTGCACTGTGCATGTGACTGCATGTTATTCAGTGTGTACTTTCTCTGCATGTAAAGTATAGCAGATACTTCTACTGTAGGGAGTTGGCCTCGGGGGTTGATCGATTATAATACCCATTCCACCTCCTGTGCTGCAACTCATAGAATGCAGCTGAGGTCCATGAAAAATGTGATCCAGCTGTCACATAGTCACCACCTTGCAGTCAGCTCTGCATGATTTTTTTTAATAAAGGTATAAACTAGTGATCTCTACTAGTTATTGAATAGGGACCTAATTCTAATTACTATTTGCAATGAAATGTAATGCTCTTTTTGTTTTCATGGTTGCACAGACTATGGGTTACCCTTCCACCCCACAGCGCTTCAAAGCCATGGCAGAAGGTGATATACAAATATCAAATATTATTATTATTATTATTATTACTACTACTTACGTTTTCTAAAGCGCAACACGCCCGTGGGCCTCAGTGTGCAGGGAGATAAAGGGGGCGGGAAACAAACAAGATAAGCCAGGGGAACACTGACAGGACATAGATGATCAAGAGGGGCGACTCTTAAAGAAGCCAAACGGAGATCTCCACAACATACACAAGATCAGTACCATGGAGGGGCGGGCCAGCACAGACAGGGCCCAAGTTAATCATTGGAATTAAACAAAAATGTCTTCTGCTATTTCCTAAAATGGGTGAGGTCCAGACAATTTCGAAGTTCACTAGGGATAGCATTCCATAGCCTTGGAGCAATAATGTCAAAGCTTGTACCGGCAAAACCTTCTATCTTATAGCATGGTTGAGACAGTTTACTAGAGCAGTTGGAACGAAGGCAGCGACTGGAAGGAGCATGCTGAATCCTTTTGATCAAATAACCAGGAGCCTTAGTCACCTGACATTTATGCGTTAAAGTGAACAACTTGTTGATAATGCGTTGTTTAACGGGAAGCCAATGCAAAGATCTACGAGCATTGGCAACATGGTCTCTTCTAGTAAGGCCACAAACTGCTCTCACTGCATTATTTTGAGCTACTTGCAGAACTGCAAGGTTAGATTTAGCATAATTAGCAGGGAGGCTATTGTGGTAGTCCAATCTAGAATTCATAAGGCAGCAGCAAGGGAAATGGTGTTAGGTTCGGACAAATACAGCTTTATTTGTCTAATAAGCCTAGTGGTATAGGTACAAGAAGCCTTGGCCTGTCCCACATGTTTCTTCATATTGAGATTAGTGTCCAAGTACACACCCAGGGTTTGAACCCAAGGACTGACTTTAATAAGACTCTCAGCAATTTTAATTTGAGAATATCTCTGGTCAAGTTTGGCAAGACGTTGACTGGATCCTATAAGCACAACTTCAGTCTTGCTCTCGTTAAGAGCCAAGGAAGTAGCATTAATCCATCTTTCTATCAGATCATAAGTATAAGTGATAGTTTGCTGGTCCTTGTCATAATCAATAGTCAATTTAAAAAACACCTGAGTATAATTGGCGTAATTGGTATAACTTACACCAATACTGCTCAAAAAAAGGGCAAATGTACAAATTAAATAGTTTAGGGGAGGCACAGGCTCCCTGTGGTACACCACAAGTAAGCGTTTCAGGAAGGGGGGCGCTCGAGAGCCCACAGCCAAGATGGCTGCATTCATGTGAGCTCCCGTGCAGCCCGGAATGAGAGGAGGGTGATACTAATCCCAGCGGGCTGAAAAATAGCTGTAAATCCAGTACTGCCCGTGTGTGAGGATGGAGAAGTGGGGAGCTAGGTGTTGGGAGGAATGAAGCCCTAAAAACCACAAAACGGTCTGGTGTGTGACGGACATCGGTGGACCGAGAGCGCGGCTTTGAGAAATCCATAACCGAGCGCCTGTGCGCGTCTCGGCGTCCGAGTCAGAAGAGAGCAGCAAGAGTGGGCTGCCCACGTCGGCCCATACAGCTGGGCCCTCCAGACACAGAGCCTGAGAGCGGAGGGTCTGGCTGTGGTTCCGGTGACGGGTGCTCCGGACAGCGGCCCCGGGAGGAGCCTCTGCCTTAGCCTCTGCAAGTAAGGCAGGCGCTGGAAGGTGGACAGGAGAAGGAGTGAACAAGCTCCCTCTTGGAGCCGGCGTGCAGCGGGGGTGCACCTACGAAGCCCGCTACCACAGCCGGGGATCAAGGGTGAATGGAGAGGAATGGAACGGCAGCCTTGACTGCGAAGACAGAGACGCAGTGAGTCGGAGAGAGCAGAGGGCAGGAACGGAGACGCGCACCAGAACACAGTCCCCCGCAGCGGCGGCTCTGTGGGCCACACAGTGGAGGTGCGCGACCCGCAGCACCTTGGGGAACCTGAGAACAAAGCGTTGCAGCCTCTGCACGGGAGGACACGCACTCCCCTACCACCACAGTAACCAGGGGCTCACAGAGAGAGTCCTGCATAGGAGAGGCAGACACCAGCACACGCCAGCGCGGCACGGGCCATGAAGCACTGAGGCCATGCGCCAGCGAGCGCACCCCGCAGCACTGCGAACTGGAGGGCACACAAGGCCAGCACGCAGGGATCAGGACCGCTGTAAGCACATTAGTTGAGGCCCCGGAGGCGGTGGCGGTCTCGGCCCCCCCACAAAACTGAACGTAGGAGAGTGTCAAAGCATTGTGACATAGAGGGGTGAACTGGAGGGAAAGGGGAATTGATCAGAACTCGCCGACCCAGGACTCCCCCCTGAAAAACTGCATACCAAGGCATCTATACCCACATATAGCATGGCAAGGGATGCAGAGAGATAGTGGAGAGGCGTGCAAACTACGGAGGCAACCATAGAGGAAGCAGCGAGAGCCCCTGACTCCCTACAGGGGCGGAGGGGATTCCAGCAGAGACTGGGATCTGCGCATTAAATGCCCTGCTGATCCGCTGGCACTGAATGCGGGGAGGAGCTACGACTGGCGTGCGGAGGAGCAAGCCAGACCAGTGACTGGACGGAAGGAGAGGTCCACCACCCTCATTCAGCCCAACAGCATAACAGGCAACAGAAGGTGGTTGGTGGCGGAGTTGGGTCCACAGTACCGGCGAACATTGAGGAACGAAGCGGGTGAAGGCTAGAAGGGGACCAAAGAAGCATGAATCCCGTCTCTAACCACAAACTGCCGAAACATGTGATCTAGCAGGTGTCTGGGGAGAAAGGTTCACACAGAAAAGTTATGGTGATGGGCAATAAGAGGCAGACCCACCTACCGTATACACAGAAGGAAGAGCTACGGAAAAATGACAGGCCGGTAACCACGTCAGAGCCCCCAACCATGGCGACCGCCCCCTCACAAGGGGGAGCAATGGCCGGTCCGAGTGCAGACACCCCCACGTCGGAACTGTGCTTCGCCGCCATCATTACTAAACTGGATGGCTTGACTTACAAAGTGGACAGGGTGCAGGAGCGCATAGACAAAGAAAGTAGTAGAACCTCTGAGGTGGAAACCAGAGTCAGCACACTAGAGGACACCAGCAATGAAACTGTACAGGCGGTACAAGAGCTAAGGAGGGATGTGAAAGCAATAAAAGACAAGAACGAGGACCTTGAGGCAAGGGCCGACTCTGTTCTCCCAGTTCCTGGTTGAAAGGGCACACAGAATCTCACCGCTGGCCCCCGAGACCGTGCCAAAATCCACTGCCAGTGATGGCAAAGCAGCTAAATTATCGAGACCGAGATGCCATCTTGAGGAGAGCGAGGGAGCTCAGGGGCCTCACATTTGAGAACTGTAAAGTGTCCTTTTATCCGGATTTCACTCCAGCTGTTCAGAAGGCTAGCATGTCATTTGCAGTGGCAAAGAGGGCGCTACGTGACCGGGCACTCCAATATTCCATGCAATACCCCTCCAAGCTGCAGGTTCAGCATAATGTAAGGGCATACTTCTTTACTAACCCGGACGCCGTGCACGAATTCATAGAATCGCTAACGAAATTACCTGCTACACAAGAATTTAGTGGAGACTGGTATTTTACCACAGGATGCCAGCATCGGAGCAGTGCTATTTCAATTGCTAAGGATACCGGCGGAGCAGTCGTGCAGTTCAGTACATTGGAGACCCGATGGGAAGTGATACACCAGCACTAGTCATGTAATGAGTCAGCCCAGCAGCGTTATCGTAAAAGAAACATGAAGGTCGTCCTCCTCTTCGACGGTCGGAGAACTGGGGGCCATTTCGGTGACAGTGTCTGGCGCCCCCGGGCTGTTGCTCATGCTGATACTAGGGTTGGGATGTTATACGGGAGGGGATGGGGACACTGCTCTTTGGGGGAAGGCAGTGTTTGTGGGGAAGGTAAAGTTGGGGCTAATTGCGGCGGGGTGGGAGTAGAGGGGACAAATCGTCCATATGGCACCTTTGGGGTGTTGCAAAAAGGTTCACATCGTCTCAGAAGGATCACATGCCCATCTGCAGAACACTTAGGAAAACGGGGAAGATCAGCCTTACTTTTCAGCCTGCACCCAAGCAATGGCATATAAGGTAATTAGCTGGAATGTGAGGGGGCTGAATATACCACAAAAAGCATGAAAAGTGATGCAATACTGCGAGAGACAATGGGCGAGGATAGTTATGCTTCAGGAGACCCATCTCAAAGGTAAAGGGAACAAAGGTGTGGCCAGGAGCTGAGGTAATTGCAAATACTTCACAACATATTCGGCAGGAGTAATGACGCTGGTGCACAGGTCGCTGGGGTTTCGGATCAGTGAGACTATAATAGACCCAGCGGGAGGTATGTCATCTTGTCGGGATCAGTAGGAAACACTAGGCTCACACTAGTCAATATATATGGGCCAAATGTGGACGACCCCGAATTTTTCAACACACTACTTGGGCGCTGCCAAAAAATCTTGCATACCAATTTATCATTGCCGGGAGACCTAAATGTATTTCTGGACCCTTGGATGGACAGGTCGAGAGGGGAGAGAAGGCGCTCGAGGGCGGCCGAGGCGGTACTGAATGCTATGGAGGGGCTTGATATGCAGGATATATGGCGGTTGCTGCATTCAGGGGGGAAGGTATTCTCGCACCATACTACGGCACATAACACCTCGTCCAGATTGGACTACATCCTGGCGTGCCTACACCTGGTACATTGTACAGGGGAATGCATATTATTCCTGAGGACGCTTTCGTATCATTCTCTGGTGTTATGGTCTATACGCCTGGAGGTGACACCGCCCTGCCCCTGCTGGAGGTTCAAGCCAGCGGCGCTGCTGGACATAGCATTCAAGAGCGAAACACATAGCTTAATCAAACATTATTTCCAGGAAAACCTGGGCACAGTATTGGGGAAAGGGACGCTGTGGGAAGCTTTCAAGGTGGTACTAAGGGGACGGTGCCTGTCCACTGAAATGGGGGTACTCAAGCTGATTCACAGGACGCTAAACGAAATTGAGCTTGAAATAAAACACTGGGAGGAGGAGGCGGGGAGGCTGAACACACCGTGCTCGCTAGCCAAGCTAAAGGTGGAATTAGACCGCTTCCATGATCTGGCTTACCAGGAGGTGAAATTATTCGCTCAACTAGCAATGATGCGTAGATATGGGGAGGAGGGGAGGCCAGGTAGACATCTAGCAACAATGGTAAGACATGAGCGAAGCCACAAGGAAATCACTGCAGTGAGGTCGGCGGAGGGGGAGATAGTGGTGAAACCTTGCTAGAATGCAGAAGTATTCCGCAAGTATTATGAATCCTTGTATTCAACGAGGGGCACTCTACCCAAAACTGAGTTCACAGAGTATACCGAGGCGGTGGCTCTCGGCAGACTCAGTGCCAAAGCAGCTGAGGCCCTGGCAGCCCCTCTCACGGTAGAAGAAATACTGAAAGTGGTGCGGGATCTCCCATCCTCCTAAGCGCCGGTGTTACTCACCGGTGAGATGAGTGCGTAGAACTGGGGAGTATCCGAAACCCAGGAAGTTGCTTGAAGAGCTTTGGGTAGGGCCTCTACCCAAGCCTCCTCTCTGTGAGGGAATAAGACCTTCAAAATGATATGACCACTTGCTGTATTTAACCAGACAAGGGGACTGATCACCCAGAAGGGCGGGGAGAAAGCGCACCGCCACGAACCAGGCTGTAAAGGAAGAACAACAAGTAAGTAATACGAAGGTAACAGTTGTCCCCTGTAAGCCTTACTAACTGATGGAATACCTGGGCTTTTTCCCCCCGTAGGATAGAAGAACAGCACAACCCGGGAATCACCTAGGAATATAACAAGACTTAGTATCTAACTGGTTTAAACTATGACACAATTCAAGAGGTGGACAGGATCTTACCAGTGGAGAATGACTGGAGGATTCGAGTAGTTTAGAACACAACGACAGGGATAAAATAAGAAAAAGGTAATGTTAGTAGTAGGAGACTAATACCCGGGCGGCATGAGGGTCGCACTGGATTCGGGATGGTGCACAGCTGCAGAGCGTCCTTGAGTGCACGGAAAAAACAGGTGCATTCCAAATGTTCCGTTTGTGAAGCAAAAAGTCTTACCACTGATGAACAAAGAATGATGATAACAACCAGTCGGGATGGTAGTTCCAGGTAAGGTAAGTGGAAGGCAGGTAAGGACTGGCGCGATGCAGAACAACCAGTCGGGATGGCTATTCCTGAGATAGGTAAGTCGAAGGCAGGCAAGGTCTGGTACACTAGCGGACAGGGACTATGGCAAAAGCGCGTAGAAGAGAAGTCCAGCAGAAAATCGGTTTTTCGGTACACAGGCAGGCAACAACAAAGACAAAACTTTTTCTAGCGGGGTCCGTGAAGCAAAAAACAGGTTCGGTACACGGGAAGGCAGTTCAATAAGGGTATTCCAAAAATAGAGGGTCCAGTAAACAGTCCGAGTCGAATCCGTGAGAACAAAGAGGTTTAGCAAATGAAGACGGAACTTCTAAATGCCGGGAGTAGCTGTAAACAGAAGCGGCGCCCTGGCTGCCTCCATGGACTACATCAGTGAGAGAGGCGGGGCAAGCCAATGCGAGGCTCTACCGGCAAACTACCGTACGGAGCCAGGTTTTCTGGGGAATGTAGTTTCCGATTTGCTAACCTCCACGGCAGCTGCCATCGTGCATGAAATGGGGCAGCATAATGCCGAATTCTTTTGGGGAGCGCTACAAATCTCCTATTCATTCTGGTAGTTGCACTAGGAAGCCGAAGTGCTAGAGGTGCAGGTGGCTGGGTTTTGCACACAGAGGGGGGTGAACGACGACCCATAACAGCATCCGCCCCCAAAGGCGGCGGCAACCCCTTGCGGGCATGGAAACGACTCAGGAGTACAGGTGAGTGGATATTACACAAGGGTTCCCAAGACCTATCCTCAGGACCGTACCCCTTCCAATCGACCAGATAAAAGGGCCGACCCCTGCGGAGTTGAAAGTCCAATATATCAGCAACCTCATATTCATCTTCGCCATCCACGCGAATAGCGCAAGGTCGCGTAGGTAGGCGCGTGGAAGGAAGGCAAGGCTTGAGGAGACTGACGTGGAACACAGGATGCAGTTTCCATGAAATTGGCAAAGAAAGACGCATTGCCACAGGATTCAAAACCTCCGTAATGGGAAAAGGACCCACAAACTTCGGTAGCAGCATACGTTTGCCAGGAATACGTAGATTACGAGTAGACAGCCAAACCTTCATGCCCACTTTCGGAGCTGCAGTCCTATGCCGGTCAGCGTATCTTTTCGCTCTCTCCTGCGCAAGTAGAAGGTGGGATCGAACTCCCCTACGGACTGAGTCCAATTCTCTTACACAAGCCTGAGCGGCCTGGGAGCCTGGGAGGAGGGAATGGGGTCGGGACAGCTCCCACCCACGATGAGGGAAGCAGTGATAACCCTAATTCTTAAGCCGGGAAAGGACCCGCTGGACTGCTCATCATACCATCCGATATCACTGCTGAGTTTAGATACAAAAATATTTGCCAAAATACTAGCAGACCGCCTGCTCCCGCACATCATGCAGTTGGTCCATAGAGACCAATCAGGGCTCATCCCAGGGAGGTCGATTGCGCTGAATCTTAGAAGGTTGTTCACCGTACTGGCCCAGATAGACCCCTCCACGCAGGCAGTTGCTGCGTTGTTGGATATGGAAAAAGCATTTGATTCTGTCGAGTGAGGCTGTTTGTTTGAAGTCAGTCTTGTCTCAAGTAGGTATCCCCACGTATTTTCTGACAGCAGTGCGACTACTGTACACAGGCTCCAGCGCCCAGATCAACATCGGGGACACGTTGTCGGATCTATTTAGACTTGGGAGGGGGACCAGGCAGTGGTGCCCACTCTCCCCCTTAATTTTTGCTCTCGCAGTTGAGGTATTGGCATGCATGCTGCAGAAATGTCATGGACACAGAGGCCTGTCCATGCGGGGGCCGAGTGAACTAATCTCATTATACGCAGACGTTGCAATTATTTATATAAAAAATCCAGAGGTCAACCTGGCACCACTGATACAGGAAGTAGTGGAATTGGTAGGAGCCTCCGACTGAACCGCGCTAAGTCCACATTGTTCCCTCTGAATAAGAACACCACATGCCGCCAAACACAGAGGGGTTTGGGTGGGAGCAGTCCGTTGTCACATATCTAGGAATCAAGGTCAGTAGGGAAGCCCAATCACTACTACGGGACAACCATTTGAACTACCTGCAGACCTTAAAGAGAAACGTAGACAGATGGTGTAGACTCCCACTCACACTCATGAGCAGAGTCGCAGTGGCCAAAATGGTGGTGGTCCCTAAACTCCTCAACATGTTCCAAAACATACCGGTAAACCTGGGGGTGAGCTACTTCCAAAAGGTGCGCTCTCAACTGATTAAGTTGGCCTTGTACCAAAAAGCCCTGCATATAGGTTGGGAGGGGTTAACATCGACGTGGGAAGAGGGGAATGGGGGGGGGAATTGGTGCCCCTGACATCGAAGCCTACTTCCTGACGGCTCAATTATCTTTCACCCAATACTGGTTGGCGGGAGCGCAGAACGCACCCCATGTATGTATAGAATGGGGTTTGGTGGAACCGCACTCCCTAAAGGGCGTGTTGATTTCAGGCAAGGTTGCGGACAAGTGTGGAATGGACCCTGTGGCCTGCACAGTACACGCATGGAGGAGGGCCCTGAAAAGACTCTGGGTGGGACATCTGTTTGACCTGATCATCCCACTATGGCACATAGAAGTTTTGACACCAACATGCGACATGTCCTTGGCACGGGACTGGGAAGAGGTGGGGATCGAGCGGCTGGAAGACTTGTACCCGGATGCGGTGTTTGTCTTGCAAGAGACATTTATCGACAATATGGGAAGTAGGCTCCAATGTAAGCTGCAATACCTTAGGATGACGGCAGCTTTTAGAGAGTGGTACCCGGCATTCCCTGCTGTTCCACACACTACACCATTACTGCATTACATCAAAAGTTCCCCAGGATGTAGAGGAGTGCTATCATCAATATATAAAATTATCCAGGCGGACACACAACGCAAGCCCCTCCACTGCAAAAGCAGATGGGAGGAAGACACGGGAGGCTTTTAGTGACAAACAATGGAAGGTGTTGTGCAGAGTTACGCACATGGGAGCCCTCAGCTCCAGGTTGCAGCTGATACAGCTTAAAACACTACACAGGGCATATATTTCCCCTGCACAGGTCCATAAATATGATAACACCAAGTCGGCTAGGTGCCCGAGATGGAACACAGAGTTAGCAGGAACCATACACATGCTGTGGGAGCGTGACAAGTTGAGATCCTTTTGGGAAGATGCGATTAAGATCATGTCAGAGATGCTGGGGCAGGTAATCCCATGTACAATGGTGTGCGGCATGTTTGGGTGGTCCCCTGGGGTACCAAAGCGATACCGTAAACTGTTAGCGACCTGTGCGATAGTTGCCAGGTGGTGTATATTGATGAAGTGGACTAATGCATCCCCACCAGGAACGTCCAAATGCTTGAGAGATTTAATTTGGCTGAGTAACACGGACAGGGACTATGCTGCACCAGAATAAACCAAAGAACATCTGACATCCTCTCACGGCCTACCTGTTGAAACGAGATACTGTTCTGAACTGAGAGGAGATATACAACAGAGGGAAAGCAAGATTAAGTAGTCGACAGATCTCTCTGGAGTAATAACAGCTAGACTAATGCGGATAAATGAACTTATCCTAATCGTTGTAGAGCAGAATTTACAAGGCAATTTGTCAGTAAATATATGTCATACTGTATGTACAATGGTGGTCGCATGACGTGATGATGTGAACCGGTTAATAAAGACATGTTTTAAAAAGAAAAAGGGTTTCAGGAAAAGATTGAAAAGTACCAGATTCAAGAGCATGCTTATTAACTGACCGAGTATTTAACAGTGCCATATTAAGTGAGCGTGACACTAATGAAGCGCTCTTGAGAAAGATGAACAGCCAATATAGTATTATTTGCGGGTTGCACCATGGTATGGTCATAGAGACTATTACCCTCAACAGCATCATCACATGCTAAGGAGGGTAAACACTCGAGAGAGTGAGCACTCAAGGCCACTCCTATAGGGGAGCTGAAGAATTGCTGACCTACAACAAAGTGACCCTGCTGATTACCATCATCTGTCGCCACTACACCGACGGTACAGCAATCCGCACCTGTAACGTAATGTGAAGTATGCACAGAGGAACAATCAATGGAAAGACCATTAATACGCTGAAGTGCAGCATTGAAACTAGAATGTTTCAAGAGTGTGCTAACCGGAGGCGCTGTCTTACCGTGATTACTTCTGGCAATAGCCTGTAAGGCTTGCATTTCGAAGAACCAACACTGGGTACAGGCACAGCAGAACATGGTAGAACACGGCCCAGCACAGACCGGCTAAATCTTCAGGCGGCGGCGCTCACACGCCTGAAATGCAAACAAATTGTAGAAAGAACTACAATACATCTGGGTAGTGTAGTTCCAACACAAAGGCACTTCCAAAATGAAACTGAGGCAGCTTCAGGGTTGTCTCCTTCCCGCGTGCCTAAGAGCCCGGGAAGAGCGGCTCCTCGACACCATTCAAAGGAGTCTTTGTTCATGCACAAGACAAAGCCATCATCTTCCTCCTCGAAGAAAAAGGGTTTAGGGCCTTAAGCTCCAGTCTCGAGGCTTTCTCCAGAGCAGTCGAAGCCATTGAGTAGTTCACCAAAACCGTGAGGCATGTAAGGAAAGTTGAAGCCATTGAAGCATTCACCGACCGCTTCTTCGTGAATTTGGAACACCCAGTGTGCCAGAGGAGCTTATTTCACAAGAGTCAAGAATGCAGAATCTTGTTGAAAGACTGAAAGAAACCAGCATGTGGAGACATCGCCTGAAACTGACTTTGGGAACCCATAGGTAGCTGGATATTTAGATCCACCCTACAGGTCTGTGATTAGTAAGGTCTCAGAATATATTGGATGTTCAAAACCAGTTGCAATTGTGGAAAAAGACAACCTTACTGATATACTGGACAGTGGTCTAGTAAAAGAAGCAGTATTACATTTTCACACTGCTTTGAGAGTGACGATGATGAAGAATTGGCTGAAACCATATTCTGTTCCTCCAGTTAACAGGCTGCTGACAAAAAATATAGAACAGCTGCTATTGATCCTCCCTTCCTCAATAGGCATCCAACACCAGAAAGCCTAGTGGTTCAGGCTGCAAACAGTGTTTTATAAAGCACCAGTTTATACGTTCACTCCTGCTGACAAGGACAATAGGAAGGTTGATGCAATATGGAAGAGAATGTTCAGCGCAGACAGTATGGCGCTGAAATCTGCAAATGTCACAAGTGCCCCAGCAAAGTATACACACACCCTTTGGGGAGTAGCCGCCCTAGCAGCAGACCATATACCAGAAGGTGAGGAGAGAGAAAGGGGTTCTTAAACCTGATTCAGGTAGGAAAAGATGCCATGAGACAATCATTGCAGTCAAGTCTGGATACGGTTGACTCTGTGAGTTGGGCAATGGCTGCCAGTACAGTATTAAGACGCAGGGCTCAGAAGATCAGGTTTTCTGCCAGATGTCCAGGCTTCTTTGCTGGGACTCAGGTATTTGGTGAGAAAGCTGACAGCAGTTTAGAGAAACTGCAAGCTTCAAGGGCAGCAGCTAAATCACTAGGGGCGGCAATAAGGCAACCTGTACAACCTTCAGGACACAGAGCAGAGGACAGCCTTTTCGTTTCTATTGTTCCATTTGAAGAGGAAGAGGACAGTACTCCCAAAGGGGTCAGAGAAGGGCACCTTATGGAGCCAGAGGCAGAGGGGGTGGAGCAGCAAAATCCCTTTGACTCTCTCATCCACAAGCCAGTGGTAGGAGGAAGACTGTCTCAACATCTCAGATGTTTGCGAGGTATAACTTTGGAGGCATGGGTGCTACAGATGGTAGCCTACGGTTATTGCCTCCCTTTCATAAGGAAGCCCCTGGATTTCTCCCCCCCAGCCGCCGCCCCCAAGAGCACAATCCTCTTTGGAACAAGTTCCTCATGAAGGACAAGTTCAACTCTTTTGCAGATCCTTCAGGCCCTTTGATTCCAGGATTGGTTGGTGTCTTTGGACCTTCACGATGCTTACTTGTGTCCAACCATCTCAAGCACAGGAAGTACCGAAGGTTCGCAGTTGGCGGTTTTCATTGTCAGTTTCAGGTTCTGCCATACGGGGTCACCTCAGCCCTGAGGGTCTTCACCAAGCTTATGGCAGTGGTAGCAGTGAGTCTAAGGAAAGTGGGGATTCACGTCTACCCCTACCTGGACGATTGGCTCATCAGGGCGCATTCTCCTGAACAAGTCCTGGATCATCTCAACATCACCTGCCACTCCATTCACAGACTGGGCTTCTCCTCAAATACAGGAAATCCTATATGACACCTTCTCAGAAACTCCAATTCATCGGAGCTGTTCTGGATACAGCCTTCGGAAAGAGCTCGCCACCCGAGGTGAGGGCTCAAGACATTCTTCAGATGGTCACCAAATTCCAAAGTGCTCAGTGTCTCCCGGCCTGTGACTTTTGAGTTTGCTCGGCCTTATGGCATCCTGCATTTCCTTGGTGCCAGAGACCCGCTTAAGAATGAGATCCCTTCAATGGGCTCTAAGAACGGAATGGTCCCAGTTCTCAGGAATGATGTCAGACCTACTTCAGGTTCCCAGCAGAGTCGCACAGGATCTTCTGTGGTGGGCCTGTGAGGACAACATTCTGAAGGGAGAACCCTTTTGGCAACCATGGCCATAGATAACATTAGTGACAGACGCCCTACTCACGGGGTGGGGAGCCCACACCAATGATCTGACAGTCAGCAGTGGTTGGTCTCCATCCGAGTCCAAACTACATATCAATCTTTTGGAGCTGAGGGCAATCAGACTAGCGCTGAAGGCTTTTCTGCCCTCTGCATGGAGAGAGAATTACCTGATAATGGCACACAGTCGCCATGTACTACCTCAACAAGAGTGGAGGTGTAGGGTAGAACACGGCGGCAGACGTTTTTAGCAGGCAGAGCACCGTTTCCCACGAGTGGGAACTAGCTCAGGGAGTCCTTCAAGAGATCTTCATACTTTGGGGAACCCCTCAAGTGGATCTGTTTGCGACCAGTGTCAACCAGAAGTGCGAGCTGTATTGCTCCAGGGATTTCCCCCAAGAGGAGCTCTAGGAGACGCGTTTGTGATGGATTGGGAATTTCCACTCCTTTATGCGTTTCCTCCAGTCCCTGTCATTCCTCACGTGATCAGGAGGTTGAGAGAGTTTGGCAACCAAATTATCCTAATTGCCCCGGATGGGGCCAGGAGGACGCGATACCAGGACCTTCTGGATATGTCCATCTGTTCTCCAATACGTCTTCCACAAATAGAGGATCTTCTCTCACGAGAGGAGGGTTGGGTTCTCCATCCCAGAGGTTAAAACACTCAACCTTCACTCGTGGTTTTGGAAAGGCTGAGACAAGAATTGGCACCTCCTGGATGACGTAATGGAGATTTTGCTTTCGGCCAGAAGGCCAGCAACAAAGTTTTTGTACCGTTGCCTTTTGGAATAATTTCTGCAACCGGTACAGAGAAAAGAATGTAGATCCTTTTCTATGTAAAACACTGGATGTTTTATCCTTTCTGCTATCTTTATCCAATCTAGGGCTGCACGGGTACTATTAAAGGCTATTTGGTGGTGCTGTCCATCTTTAGGCGCTCGTCAGAGGAATGTTCATACTACAAAATTTCACTGGTGACACATTTTCTAAAGGGGCTCCCCAATGTGTTCCACAAGGATAGGGTTGTTCTGAGGGTTAAACCTTCAGTTTTACCCAAAATCATTTCTGATTTTCACATAGGACAAAAAACTGTTTTGCCTTGTTTCAACCCATCCCCCTCATGCTAGCAAGGAGGAGGAGAGATTACATTGGTTGGACCCTCATACAGCTTCAAGCTTTTATATATCTAGTCTGTCAAAACTCTGTATTGATGATCAGCTTTTCATTGGCAAACTGGCTCAGGCTGTCTCTAAGCAGACCTTATTCAGATGGATCATTGTGGCCATTTCAGAATGTTACAGGTTGGCACGGAAGGATCCTCTGGAAAGTTTAAGGGCCCATTCCACCAGGGGCATGGCTACCTCTACAGCCCTGCAAATGGATGTACCTATAAAAGATATTTGTGAAGCAGCAACATGGTCTACTATCCACACGTTCACAAAACATTACTGCCTGGAATCTTCCCTCTGTCAGGATGGATGCTTTGTTAAAGCAGTCCTGCACTCAGTTCATGAAAACAATTAAAATCAAATTCTACTCCCTCCACCATATCAAATAATGCTTTGGGAGTCTATCAAAGATGAAGAATACGTGGAAGGACACAATCCATTCGAAGAACAAGTTACTTACCCCTGGTAATGTTCTTTTGACTGGATGTTCCTGCCACGTATTCCTCATCACCCTCCCAGCCTACCCCACAGTAGATTTTCCCATCCTATTACAGCTTTTGTTCCTTCAAGGCTGAGTCCGGTCATTCCTGTGATTATGCAGGTATTTCTGCTGTAAAGGGAAAAGACAGAACTGAAGCCAATGGGAGTTGCGTGTTCTATATATGCCTTCGATGATTTTATACTCGAGACGGAGGCCCTCGAGGGTCATCGAGGCAACACCATTGACCCAAAGTACCCTCTGCCGAAAATGTTTTCCGAAGCAGCTGAAGCTGGATATCGAATATCAAAGATGAGGAATACGTGGGAGGAACATCCAGTTGAAAGAACGTTACCAGGGGTAAGTAACTTGTTCTTCTGCCACCAGCTTGTCCCTTAGGCACACCTAAAGTAACCAAAAATCCTCAGAGTGTTAGTCTAGGGCAAAACAAAAAGTGTACCCCATTGTACTGCATTGTAAAATGATAAAAAGTTACCAAAAGAGGCAACAAAGTAACACGACTAAAGAAAACAATGTTTCCCAGTACTGACAGCCTGAAAGACATGTCCGTTTCCCCATGACTGATGAGCAAAAGCCTGTGTAGTGAAGCTGAAGGCTTCACTGCACTGCAAAAAAGTTCTGGGCAGATTGAAAAGCAAAACGTTTGGGGGTCCATAAAAATGGAAGTAAAGGTGCTGTAAAGAGAAATATTTCATAACACAGTTCATATATTATGCTTTTGGCCTGTTGAGTCTTTTCCTGTTTTCTCCTATAAGGGTTGATCCTTTTCTCCCCCTCTGGTATGCTTGTCACAGAATTATTTTTTCCTTCTTTGCTATTTCCTATTTTCCTGAACAGTTCATAGTCTTTGATTTCCTTTAGCTCTTTATCTTGATATGGTTTTACCAATTCCATCTGGTTCTCATGGTTTCTGCATATACCTAGTTCTTTTAACCCACGTATGCCTTTTTGTATGAATTATTACCCGGGGTCATTCCCATAATATTTCTCTTACCGGTCTCTTTGGACTAACTGTACAACACTTCCTTCTAGACTAAGATGAATATGAGCAGTCCAACAATGATTCTCATTCACTCTTTGTATGCTTTCTCTCTCTCTTGACTGTACCAAGTTTGAGCATTCCAATAATAATTCTCAATCACTGTTGTTATGTTTTCTCTCTCTTGACTGTGAAGAGTATGAGCATTTCAATTATACTGGTTTTCATCCACTCCCCCGGGTCCCTTTGTTATCCCGATTACCTTCAGTTCTTAGGGCTAACGTCACCAGGGTTTTCGTTCATTGAGGATCGGCTTCCTCCCCTCCTAAACTGGCTTCTCGTGTCCTTTCACAAACCTCTCTTCCATCCATTCGTCTTGGATTGTGATTCAGTATTTCTGTTGTCAGCTTCTCCCGAGCTGATCCAATCAGACAGTTTTGGCATTGTTACTTGGACCTCTGGTCCACCACGGTCTTCCAGTGGTCACGCCACCAGTCCCTGTTGTTCTCTCTTTCCCTGTTTCGGGATGCCTCCGATTCAGCTTCTGCACCTCTGGCTTCCTGTTTACCAACAGTAACAAGCCTATTCCTCTCGGTCTCCTGCTTTTGTAGGATGCTGCATGGCTTGCTTCTGCTTTGCGTTGAAGTCAGCGTAACTCCCCTTTTGAAACTCGCGGGCTCCTCTTGCATTTTCCAGGCTCCTCTCCTTTTCAGTGGGAAGTAGCCGTGGGGCTTCCACTGCGCAAAAAACGTTTCCTATTTCTCTTTCTCTTGTGAATTCTGTTCTCCTTACCTCCTCTTCTTCGTCCCATTGGAATGGGAGATTAAATGTTTTTTTTTCATTTTGTGATGGCAATAACAGGTTTCTCTGTGGTCCTCCATCTTGGATCTTGTATCCCTGGAGGTAAAGTATGGCATCAATGGGTCCTTGGTGTCCTTTTCGGTAGCTTCATGAAGCTGCACTTTAAAGCATTGGCGATCAGAGCTCGTGAGTTTTCAAGAGCATTTGTCCACAAAGAACTTCATCTGTGTGCAGGGTTTGTGAGCTACCACCATGAGATTGCACCCTTGATAATATAGTTCCTATTGTATGTGGTCTCTTCAGGTATTTGTCTTCTGTATTTCTGAAATTCTAACAGCGGCATTATCCCCCATAAAGTGGACATGTTGACTAAGTACCTGGGACGAAATGTCTACAGGTATGAGTAGTGGCTAAATCACGACTCAGTACGACACTACTACTAAAGCAGCAGTGAACCCAATAATAAAAGTGAAATGACCACAGTAAAACAGGTATACCTCCTTCGCCTCTTTTGATAACGTGGGTCAATGGCAGGCTATGCACTTCAGGAGAGGTGTGAGCTGGTACAGAAACAATTCAAACTACAGTATGGTGATACCTAAAAAAAGGAATGTCGAACCGAGGTGCTATAAAAATAGAATCTTTCATTAAAATAGGAAAAATGTAAGGCAAAAGACAAGAAAAGCAGACTTTAGTACAGATGGGCACACTGGGTTTGTAGACAGCGGTGCTCAGGCAAATATTTTAGCAGCAAAGTGTCAGTTATTGAATATATCTTTCAACAAGGTAGACAAGGGGGCTTAAAAGTAACTAAGGCTCTTTCAGGCAGACCAGGGGGACAAGGACAATTCAAATACCTTTTAGTGCTGGTCTTCCAGGTTTTTTCGCATCAAGCCTGGAGTTTGGCCGCTTTTGGCGCAAGCTGGGGTCCCGTAGGCAAGCAGCGCTGACAGGATGCAATGATGAGGTGCAGTCCACCAGCAGTGATGACTAGCAGGTCAAAGACTTTGTGAAAATGGCTGATAATGTCAGGTCGGCAATGTTGGAAGATTTAGGGGCACCACCTGCTTAGAAGCCGAGACTTGCCTTAGCCAGCGAGCTGGATCAAAATGGCATTGTGTATTGCAGCGTTGACTGCTTAAAGCTGGTAACTAGACAGGCGGTGTCGAGTTGTGGTTCCTAGAAGATTCGGCGTGCAAAGATAACTACTGCTGTTTCCTTGCAGCATTGCTGGCGTTGAACATTGTTTGAGGCTTTTCTGAGCTACAGGGAGAGCCATAAGTCACTTCCTTGGTTCTTTGTTGACTTGAGACACAGTCCAGAGTCCCTGGGGCAATCTGTCATTCCTTCTGCCCTTCCCAACCAGAAAGGTTTATAAAGTCCATTGGTTCGTTGCACAAACTGGCTGGTGTTCATTTTGGTGTCTTTCAAACATCAAGTGGCACACACCATAACAATCGCAGTTCTTGTTCTCTCTAACAACCAGCTTCTTCAAGTCTAGAGAGAGGTTTGATTTGCAATAGGGTATTTAAGCAAATGTGGGCACTAGACGCAGAATCAACTGGCACAGCACTGGGTCAGTACGTATATGGTTTGTTTAACTTTTGGTAATTTGAATTGGCAGCACGTTCACAGGAGGGAGAGGTGTTGCCCACAACTCTTGTATTAACATGAAAGTGTTGGACCCCATAATTCATGCGCTGATAAGGTGCACACAGTTTTAAAAGTTTTAATGTTTTGGATTTAATCAGTGATTTAAGTAGGTCAGCCTAATCACTGATTAAATCCTTAACATGAAAACTTGAAAAACGTTGTGCACCTTATTATCAGCGCAAGAATTATGGGGTCCAACCCTTTCATATTAAGCTCTTACATTAGTCATTGCATGTAAGTGGAGCCCTGTTCAGTCAATCTCTTTGGGAAACCCTACCATATGAACATACGGGACCAAAAGGTTCAAACTGTGCTGAGTATTATTGTTCTGTAGTGCAAATGTGTTGGGGTTCCTGGTGGCATTATCGATCACCACCAGAACAGATTAATTCCCTACCTTTAGTGGGGCTTTTAGGTCCATAATCTATTCGGTTAGAGAAGGTGAGGTAAATAGGTTTCCTTCAGTACAGGAACTCTACTTACAAATTGAGCCGGTCTGTTGGTAAATGCCAGACCACATAAAGCATCTTGGGGTTTTTACAATTTCCTTGGTTCCCAGCATTGTCATGGGAAGAGTGTCAGATCCAGAATGGTTTGTCTAAGGGCAGTTGGAGCTACAAACTGATATCTTGTAGCCCCATCCCCTTTCACGTTATTCTATGCCTAATGTAAGAGAACCTTTTGTTCAATGAAATGAAGGACCTGTCTCACAGGGTCTTTCTCCTGAATGACCACTTATTCAAATTCATGTTGATGACACAGATAATTCGTCTTAGCTGCCCCAAATGCAGGGGGCATGTTTCTCTTTCTCCGAATGGCGTGGAGTGAGCACTGGTTCGTTTCGTTTACCTTATTCCTACTTGTGTAAATTTAACAGATAATCGAACCAACATGTTTTACACTCAAGCAGTTTTGCTTACTTTTTATTCTTCCTCTATCTCATGAAGAAAAATGTGTTCTAATGCACTCCTTCTGGAAAGGCATCGGGAAGTAGACAGACAACAGATTAAAAATTGGATTTCATATTTAACTTAAATGTCAGGTTGGAATAAAGGTTCCCTACCTGAAGAAAACAAAGGATAGTCTATGTCAGGAAGTCCAAATCAACAATCTGTCTGTGTCCAAAACCTATACTCGCCCTCACAACTAACTGTATACAATGTGTAGGGATGTGAGCATCAAATGAATAGTGTCCAAAACAAAGTTCAGAGTGTCTGCTTGTAATCGGCGTCCCCTTCCCCAAGTTCAAAACAGTTCACAAGGTATTACGGCGCCTTCCCCAGGAGATCACATTTTCCAGCGTTTTAAAGCAACACAATTCCTTGGGAGATTTCCCAGCTCTTTTATCATCAGTACTTTTCACTTGTTCACCTAAGTAAGTCTGTTTCTTGACTTCAGAATCACATGAGCGGCTGTTGCAAAACACAAGCTTCTTTAAAGTTACTTTCATTGGCTTTTTCCATAAAGGGGGGGCGCTCGATCCAGGCGCGGTTATCGGACCAAACGTTCCACCCATTACAGGTCCCGCAACTGATACCCCTTCTTAACTGCTTTCCATCAACAATTGGCCACTGCTTTCCTTTTGACAGTGAGGCTTGCTTCTTTTAGCAGTTTTACACTCTTCCAACATTTTAGCGTGGCCACCATGCACTTTGTTACACTCAGTATTCTTCTGGCTCTTGCCAATACAGGTTTCATCTTAACCTGCAGTTCCTTGAACTCCATAAGGTTTCTTACTTCATACCCTTCTTGTTATTTTCTTGGCTTTGCCAAGACTTGTGTCTCAATCTGCTGCTTGCACCACATTGCTTTCATTCCATTCGCAAGTGCTCATAACTTGCCTTTGCTTTGTGCACCATTCGAAAGTGCTTAAAAAATGTCTTTCAATTTGTTCGGTATTCAAGATTGCTTGTTTCGGTATTCAGAAGTGCTAATTACATTTCCGTTCGTTCAGTATGCAAAAATCGTTTGTTTCAAGTCCCTGAGCACCCTGGTATGAGCATTTCCCTGTCTCCACTCACCAGTGTATGCAACAACTCCCTTCCACTTCTCCGGCTTCCAATACCTCTGCTCTTCCGTCACAGAGGACATAGAGAGCACTGCTCGCTCTCCTGGAGTCCTGTGGTGACTAGAGTGCTTTAGTGACCCACAGCTCCAGCTGCGTGCACCCGACAAGGAAGGCTTGCAGGACTCTCAGATCCTCTCACAGCCAGCCTCGACAACCCTCTCTCCTTCTCGATACAGCTTCCAACACCCGTGTCTCCTGCTCCTCTGTCTACAGTCCGCTTCTTTCTCTTCCGCTCGTTTTGCTTCGTTCCAGCCTGCCTTCTCTCCTCTTGCTCTCTGTGGCCAGACTTCTTACACCCATTGGGATGTTAAAATGACCACAGGTGTGGGTCATTAAGTTCAATTGCCTGACCTTGATGAATCCATTAGGTGGACGTGCCTAATTGTTCCACCTGCATTCCTATATTGCCTTCTTCTTCATCTCAGTACCATAGTGGTGAGGTTTGAATTAAAGAAAGTGTGCATAACTCTGTGTTGTCTCCTCCTCTTCTTGGTATTTGAATAATATGTGTCTGCATTAATAATATAAGGCCGATGTGTGTTTCTTACCCAAATGAGGATGTGTCCTCCTAGTTGGTCTCTTCCTCGTCCCAGTGTTGAGGTGGTCTTTCTGGGGGACATTTTCCGGGGAACAAAAGGGAAAAGGCTGACAGTAGCCTACAAAGGCTTGGGGGGGATAGAAGGTTAATTCTGAAAAGGGAATGGGGGATACCATGTCTCACCTACGGACGTCCTCTTCCCTACTCCCCAAGTTCCCTCCACCCAGGTGATCCTCCCTCGCATATGCACCCTCAGGGTTGGGATACAAAAGCGATGGCCTTTCACTGGGCACCTGAAAGGAGGATCCAGGGGGAAAAGACGTGCAGACGCCCTCGGGTTCCTCACACTTCCTCCCACGTATTCCTCATCAGTGATATCTATCGGCCAGCGCCAGTTGCTCTTTGCAAACATTTTCCACCTTTCGCCTCCACGCAGTCTATGCCGAACATGACATCGGGTCAGAATATTACCTGCACACTCTGCTCGCTACTATGAATACCACTCTTAGCTTAACATCCGTTTTAACATAATTTTTGCTTCGCCTCCTGAATTTGTCGCAATGCCATATCCGACAAGGTCTTTGAGGTTCAAACCCTGTGCGGGTTGCATCCGCCAGATGTCCATGTCGGACCCGTAATGCAACTGCTTTTGCTGCCTTGGTGAACACCACAATGGGCAGTATTGCACATCGTGCCAGTCATGCATCTGAATGCGGTTCGAGAACGCAAATGGAAAATGTTCACCTTCCTCCACAAGGACAGAGAAGAGAGGACTTGCTCAAGGTCACCAGGTGTGGAGCGCGGCACCGTGGAGTAATCCCCTGTCCGGGAGGACAAAAAGAAGCACTGCAAGCGGTTGAGGACGCCCGCTGGTTCTCCACGGCTTCACTCGTCCTCGAAGAAGAGCCATCACTCCAAAGAAGCCCATGAGAAAGAGGCCCCAAAAGTACCATTTCCGACCAAATCCTCTTCACCAGAGGACTAGGAGGCTTCAGCCGTGCCAGCGGTTCCCAGCAAGGAAACTGCAAAGCGACACGATTGTGAAAAAGGGATGCACTGTTTCGTCTTCGGACGTTGGGCCCCCCCACATATGGCCCCGGACCACCGGCGCCACAGTCGATAAATAGTTCATTTTGCTCCCAAGAAGGGCATACATGTTACAGTTGGTGGACAGTTATGATGAGCAGGGTGATGAGGTCCCTTTCAGACTGGAACCCTTCCACCCCAGGGAGGTAAGAGACTTACCAGAGAAGTTTTACAGGGAACATGGTGAGTTGGTGGTCCGGTCAGCCGACTTGCTGAAGGCAAGTGGCCTGAATACCTTTCCAGAGGTCGACATGATGCCTACTGCCAGCCCTGCAAAACCACAGGTTGCGTGTCAGCACCAGATGGAAAAGGTGAGCGACATTCTGGACAAGGGTTCTAAGAAGAGGACCTTGCTGCCATTGAATCAAGCAGTGAAGAGACCAGTGGTGGAACTATGGGCAAAGCCAGCACCAGGCCTCACATTGGACTGTAACATAGCCAAGAAGCGCAGGCTGGCCCTTTCAGACCTTTTATTCCTTTCTGCCCACATGTTCCGGAGAATTTGGTAGTGCAGGACGCTATGGCGACCCTTCAGACCATCTCATTTCCATCATTGCCCAGGACATTAAGAGCAAACGGTTAGATCCATGGGGAAGGAAAATGTTCAGTTCCTCAAGCCTAGGTCTCCAGTGCATCAACACCTCCTTTGCTCTGGTCAAATTCTCCTTTAATCTCTGGTCAGTGATAGCGTAGGCAGCAGAGCACATCCCAGAAGGGGGAATGTGGGATGGCTTCCAAGCTATTTTTACAGATGGCAAGGAGGCTTCCCGTCAGATTTTGCCATTCGTCCTTGGTGGGAGGCTACATATCCCAGTTTGGCGAGGAATGGAGAAATACCTCTTCCGAGGTGTGTGCCTTGTAGGTCTTCTAGCAGGGATACGGTCTCCCTTTTACCTCTTGCCCTCCGGACCACCCCCCTTGCCACCAACCCTTGCCTCTAGAACCTCTCCTTCTGGAGGAGATCTGTCAGCTTCTAGCAAAAGGGGCCATTGCCCGGAATGAGGCAGGCGTTGGTACTCAAAAAACTTTCTGGTGCCGAAGAAGGACGGCAGTCTGAGACCCATCCTGGATCTGCGACTTCTGAACTTGTATTTCCACATGGACAAGTTTGGACAAGTTCAGGATGGTTATTCTAGCCCAAATCCTCCAGTCTCTGGACTTGTATGACTGGCTAGTTTCCCGGGATCTCCAGGATGCTTTCTTTCATGTGGATATCCACAAGAAGCACAGGAAGTACCTGAGATTCAAAGTGGAAACTGTCACTACCTGTTCAAGGTCCTTCCTTTTGGTCTTTCTTCGACATCCAGGGTTTTCACCAAACTGCTAGCAGTAGTGGTGGCTCGACTCGGGAGAAAAGGTATCATTTCTTTCCCTACCTGGACAACGGGCTCGCCCAAGCCCGTTCACCAGATCTAACTTCGGCACATCTTTATGAAATGTGCAGCCTGTCGCACAGCTTGTGCTTCTCCCTGAACCACAAGAAGTCACAGGTTTCACTGTCCCAGGCCCTCCAATTCCTCAGGACAGTCTAGGACACTTGCCTGAGTTTGAGTTTTCCACCCAAGGACAGAGTGGTAAACCTCTTCAAGATGGTCCAGGATTTCCTACCTCGGGCGACAGTTCCAGCCTCTGCTTTTCTGCGCTTGCTTGGTCTCATGAAATCATGCATCTTGGTTGTACCAGAGGCCCGTCTGTGCCTGAGGTCACTACAGTGACTCCTGAGCTCTAAAATTCAGACCACCTTCTGATCTCGGAGAGAGTGTCCTGGAGACCTACAATGGAGGTCCATGAAGGACAACCCTGACCACAAGTGAATCTGGTAACAGATGGTGCCTGGAAGGCTAGGGCGCTCACCTACAAGATATGACGGTGAGCGACTATGGTCCCCGTCAGAATGCCAGGAGCACATCAGTCTGCTGGAGTTAAGGGCGTTTTACAAAATGGCCAACCCCTACTCTGTCCAAGACCGGGGATTTTTTAACAGTCAACACGAAAAATTGTCCCGACAGGAAAGTGAATCTAAGCAGGAAATGATTTCCTATAACTTGTATGGTGTAGAGTATACAAGGCAAACTCAAAAGTAGATGCATATAGCTCTTCTAGTAAAGATATTTATCTTTGTACGAAATTAATCACTTCCGAAAGGCATATTGATATTTTGTCTTTGCACCATGCAGCATTATTTATTCTGTGTCTATTTTGGTAAAGCATATCTATATATAAAAACCAAACATAGTTAATTTTACATAACACAATACGATGTTCCAATGTGTGAAAAATTCCACTCAGACATACAAAAAAAGAAATATGTTTGTTATTGACATTACATACATAAAATTAAATAACACAGAAAAAAGAATTGTAAGTGCACCTTATCCACTCCTGAACCTAATAGATACGGGAAGTTCTCTCAATCTAACTAATACGAACATACTATTGTTAAGAAACACACCACAAGGGTCAACATTCTGGTTCACGGGTCTACATAGAGCGCAGTAGTTTGAAGTTTAGTTTATTTATAAAGCGCAAACCAGGCCCAGGGGCAACCGGGCGCATACTCTTGGCAACAGGTTACAGAAACAGTACATATACAATAACTTTACACTAATTGCAGTAATCAATACATACGCAATGACTTTACACAAATATACAGCAGAAAAATGACATTGGAAAATTAAAGATACAAGTGCAATAAGAGGTGTATATACACAAAGCCTAAGTTACACAAGGATACAGGACGGAGTGAGGGCCTCATACATCATGTGAGAACAGCCAGGTTTTAGTGTTGTTCTTGAAGGTTAGGAATGACGGCTCAGTTCTCAAAGGGGTAGGCAGAGTGTTCCAGAGTTTGGAAGCTAGGACAGGGAAACTCACGCCCCCTGCTTTTTGGAGTTTGAATCTGGGCACGATAAGGCTGTGGGTTTGGGCAGATCTAGTGGGTCTAGAGGAGGTGTGACGTGTAACGCGAGCGGATAAGTAAGGTGGTGCGTTGTTATTCAAGCATTTGTGGGTCAAGGCTAGCGTTTTCATGGCAATTCTTTATTTTACCGGGAGCCAACGTAAGTCGGATCTGATGGTAGAGATGTGGGAGTGCCTCGGGATATTTAAGGCTGACCTTATGGCATTGTTTTGTACAGTTTGTAATTTATTGAGGTTGGATGGACTAGTCCCTAAGTAGAGAGCACTACAGTAGTCGATTTTGGCCATAATAAGTGTTCTAGCGAGGGTGATGCAATTGATGGAATTTAGAAATGGTCTGCAGGCGGTGATGAGCTTACAGGTGTAAAATGAAGCGGCCCTTACTGCATTAGTTGGTCTATTCAAGGAGAGAGTGGAGTCAAGATAGACACCTAGCGTTTTAGTGTCTTTGGAAACCATGATATTGTTGCCATCAATGGTGAAGGACTTGTAGGTTTGATCTAATTTGTTTAGACGGTGGCTTGATCCTAGTAATAAGAGCTTGGTTTTATCATCGTTAAGACAAGGTTCGTGCTGTGCCATCCAGGCTTGAATAACCAGGTAGACCTCATTCAAGGCTTTGGTGTCGGCTGTGTAGTTACCAGTGATGGAAATGAGTATTTGGGCATCGTCCGCGTAGTTTGTGTAGGCGACACCCAGATAGTCAAGCACATCGAAGAGGGGCTTTGTGAATACGTTATACAACGTAGGGGACACACAAGAGCCTTGAGGAACGCCACAATGGATGGGGGGAAGGATCTGCTGATGCTGTGGGGGAGAAGACCCTCAGAGATCTATTACTCAAGAATGAGTGGATCCAAGCATTGGCACAGTCAGAGATGAGGGCCGCAGATTTAAGGTGTTGGCAAAGTATTTGGTGGTGGACCAAATCGAAGGCCGCGTAGAGGTCAAGGAGAAGGAGTAGGGCTAACTTCCCATTGTCTTTTAGTGTTTCCATCTGAGTTTTCAGATCAATCAGGGCTGATTCAGTGCCATGTTTAGGGCGGAATCCTGATTGTCTTAGCCCTAAAAGATTGTTGGATTCGAGGTATTCTTGAATCTGCAGGTAAGCTGCCCGATCCAAGAGCTTAAGCAGGAACGGGACCGTAGTGATTGGTCTAAAATTGGTTGGGATGTTGGGGTCAAGGGATGGTTTTTTGAGAAGTGGGATAACCCACGCTTCCTTTAGGTTATCTGGGACTATACCCGTTTTGAAGGAGGCATTTATGAATGCTGTGATGAAAGGGGCTATGTCATGAGATGCTTCCTTGATGATGGGTGCCGGGCATGGGTCGCCTTGGCAGTTGGATGGCTTGAGGTTGTTTATGAGACCTTCTACTTCGAGGGTGGTGAGCAGGGAGAAGGAGAAGGGTATAAGAGCGGGGTTGGCTCGGTAGGTATTAAGTATATGTGTGGTCAGAGGTTGGTCAGACTAGAGAGTTTTGTTTTTCTCTAATTTTTGTTTGAAGGGTGGCAATTTTACCCAGGAGAGCTGTCTGAATATTCGTGCACCAAGTACTATCTTTAGTACACATGATAGGTTATTTATAAGTCAGGGGGTGCTGCAGGTGTCTCGTTCCTTAAGTATTTTAAATAGTTCCTTGGTGTTAGACTTGGCTGACACAATACGGATGTTGTAGGAGTCTTTTTTTGCCTGGAGTAAGGCTTCTTTATAGTTGAGGGGCTAGCAGAAGACCGTCCTTATGGGTGTCAGAAGGGTGGCTTTTCCAACATGTCTCAGCAGAACCTTTCTCTTTGCGTAACACTCTGAGCTGGGGGGTGAACCATGAGTTAAGGTGAGCATGCTGTTTGGGTTTCCTAAGTTTGAGCGGGGCAATGGAGTCAATAGCTGCTAGCACTGACTGGTTGTACATGTCGGCTAAGATGGTGGGGTCCGAGCACGAGTCAGGAGCATTTTTGAGGATGGGAAGAATAAGGAGGAGTAGTTTTTCTGTGGTTATGTCCTTTTTGTTTCTGGTGGGGGTAGCTGGGGCAACAGGAGGTGAGGGTGAGGAGGCAGATTCAATACTGAAGGTGATAATGTGGTGATCCGACCAAATGCAAGGGGCGTTCGATAGTATGCGGATATTACAGTTGGGGTCACAGAGCCAGTCAAGGGACCGCCCTTTGGTGTGAGTGGGTCCCTGTATGTGGTGTGAGAATCCTAGATCTGTAAGGGTATTGGCGAGGTCGAGTGCCGCAGAGTCGTTGGGGTCTTGGAAGCCTAGATTAAAGTCACTCAGAATGATGGTTTGGGAGTTAGCTTTTGCTTTATCGAGTACCACGGTGGAAATGTCATCTACGAAGGTAGTGGGAGGCCCAGGGGGTCTGTATATTAGATGGATGGTGACTGTTTGGTTGGCTGAAAGTTGAAGTTTGACAGAGAGTAGCTCTGCAGATTCCACCTTAATACTAGGGATGGATCTAAGTCCTAGTGAATTTCTGTAGATAAATGCAGTTCCGCCACCTCTCGAGGTGCGGTCGCATCTAATGATGGAGTAATCAGAGGGGATGGCCAGGGAGAGTGCAGGTCCAGATGCGGCGTGTAGCCAGGTCTCGGAGATGGCAATGAGGTCAAGTTCCTGGGTCTTGATAAGATCCCCAATGTCCAGAGCGTGGGCAGCTAAGGATCTTGCGTTGATCAGCGCAGCCTTGATCAGGCCGACGTTGCTAGTTGGAAGAGGGTTGGACTGAGGGGAATGGGGCGTAGGTTGGGGGGTGTTAGTGGAAGCGGGCTAGGCATCAGGGTTTTCAGATTTGAGCTCGGGTGCATGGGGTGACCCTTCTTGCCCAAGAGTCTAGAGCCTAGTCTTATGTGTCTTAGGGCGGTGGGGCAAGGTTGGTTAGGTGTGGGTTTTTTGGCGAAGTGGTCAAGCCATAATGCTGGAGCATTAAGATAGATGTTGTGGTTTTGAAGTCCAGTACATGGGAAGGAATGAGCAGGTCTGTAGGTAGGGGCCATGGATGTATTTTGCAAGGAGCTGACTGCAGCAAAGTGTGATGATGAGGGGTAGAGTGTCCAGGTAGATACCCACACTAAAAGTGGTACTTGTACTAGGGAAAGGAAAGCCCTCTGGGTGGACATGCGTGGTAACATGTTACCACAGTTACAGGAGAGGTGAGCACAGTGTGAGTGTATAGGCAGGAGCACTAGGCTAGCAACAAATGTGGGCAGTCGGTATCAATGTCAGTTAAAAGGCGCACCGAGATTAGGCAATGCAGATCCACTAGCAACACGTGTAAGCAAACAGTCTCGGATTCAATTATAGGCAAGGTGAATTTAGGCAAAAGACTGAAATAATATGAGGAATCTGTTTGAGGTACTTCTCACTTAGAACTCTGCGCCCTTAGTTATGCAGTACTTCAATTTGAAAAGGTCGCATGGAGCTAGGGTAACCCAGGAGTCTTGGATTCCTCTACTCCATAGGTAAAAGACAGAAATGAAAATGGTTACCCTTTAAATGTGCTACAGCGCCCATTGATATGAAATCCTTAAAATGGAAAAAATCACATGACTCCAATTGGAAATTGATATTACTCAACGTTTTCAAGATAAATTGAGTAATATCAATTTCCAATTGGAGTCATGTGATTTTTTCCATTTTAAGGATTTCATATCAATGGGCGCTGTAGCACATTTAAAGGGTAACCATTTTCATTTCTGTGAATTTAGGCAACGCAGGTGCGCTAGCAACAGGTGAGGGCAGACAGTCTCAGGTTCAATTATAGTCAAAAACCGAATTTAGGCAAAGCAAAAGCGCTAGCAACAAGTGAGGGCAAACAGTCTCATATTCAATTGTAGGCAAAACGGATTTAGGCAATGCAAATGCGCTCGCAACAGGTGAGGGCAAACAGTCTCAGATTCAATTATAGGCAAAAAACTAATTTCGGCAATGCAAATGCGCTCACAACAGGTGAGGGCAAACAGTCTCAGATTCAAATTATAGACAAACGAGTTTAGGTAGTGCAGATGCACTTAGCAACAAGTGAGGGCATGTAATCACAACTGTAGTCATATAGGAAGACAAGCTTAGGAAAAGCAGATGCACTAGACTGGTGACAGGTGTAGGCAAGTAGTTTCATTTTAAAAGTGTGAGGCGCGGCAGGACAGGGCTATACAGGTAACCTGAAGTTTGCCACGAGAGTGGGCATAACAAGATGGGGGCAGTGCAATGTATACGGGCAACGAACGACGGTGAGTCGCATCGGGCATGGTGTTACACATCCGACATTGTTAAGCAGAGCAGTGTAACGTACATGAGGATCTGGTTGGAATATGGGCGCACCGAATTTCTGACAATGCCAGAAATAGGGAGTTAGCTTACATATCGCACTGTCTGTCTGTCGGCAGGCGCAATGGGGAGCATCAAGAGTGGGCATAAGCAGCAAGGACAGTGATGTACCCGGCAAGCACGTACAATGCGGCCTTAAGCCTTGAGTGCTACAGGAGGCATGTCAGTAACAGGCTGGGGGTATGCATTGAAGACACAAAGCAAGGCGCCATAACATGAAGTCAAGAAGTACGTTAGTGGTGGTGCATGAGGCAGGATTACCTTGCGTTGCACACAAACGTGTGTGCCTGCAGAGATCACACGTGGCGGTGTTATCCACGTTATTCTGCCTTCCTCAAGACCAAAAAGAATTGTTTTACCGACCCAGGAGGAGTAAGAAAAATATAAAAAAGGGACAATTGTGAGGCGCAATACATGTAACACATATGTTGATTGGGGCATTTAACAGTGGTCCAGATCACCTCCGCCACGTGAAGTTTTAGAGGCAACTAAGGAATTTTTGTTGAAAAGGAAGAGAGTACGGGGTCATGGCACCATACTAATACCTACACCAAAAGTAAAAATGGGAAGATATGTCCATCACCAAACCAGTGTATTGTGTTAGCATTTCTGGATAGTATGTGAGAGAGTGCCATACACCTACAACGTACCCTCTCCAGTGAACGTGAAAATTCCCGCCTGGAGGTACAAGAGGCTAATGTGCTCCTCCCCTTGGGAGCAAGTCAGGTGGCAGTTCACTGCAGAGCGATAACCATAGAGCAGAGCTATCTTGGACGAAAGTTGAAATATGTTTGCAGGCATTAACATTGTGACCTTAGCTGGCCCTGGTCGCTTTCCTCCTCTCGGTAAAGGGCAAGAAAGTATTGGTCCTGAAAGACAATACTGTAGCCAACATTACCTCAACAAGAGGGGTGGCGTGGGCTCCTTTTCACTTTGCAGAGAAGCAATGCAATTGTGGTTCTGGGCTCTGGCCGGCAAGAAGAACACTCTTGTGGACGCACTGAGCAGGCAGTCTTAGCCTCCCACAAGTTGGAGCTATGCCAGGAATTTCTGGCGAAAATGTTCTCCCTCTGGGGTACTCCTCAGGTGGACCTCTCTGCTTGCAGTGTAAGCAGGAAGTGCAGGTGGTTCTGCTTCAGGGAATTTCCTCATCCGGGTGCTCTGGGGGATGCTTTGACTGTCGAATTGGACTTCAACCTGCTCAATGCGTTTCTGCAGACCCCTGTCATTCCACTGGTTGTCAGGTGACTGCATATGTTCTGTACCACAATGATGTTGATCGCTCTGGGCTGGCCCGGAGAACATGGTACACAGAGTTGTTGAACATGGCCATTGTTCTCCCTGGCGTCTTCTGCAGAGGACAGACCTCCTCTCCGACTCAGAGGAGAGAGTCCTACACCCAAACCACTGCTGCCTGACTCTTCATGCCTGGCTGCTGAAAGGCTAAGTTATAGGGAGTGGGATGTGTCAGAGGACGCTCCGGATGTGCTCCTATCTGCTAGATGACCTGCCACCAAGTCCATTTATACATGAAGGTAGCAGAAGTTTTTGGCTTGTTGCCGGGAGAGGGATATGGACCCTTTTACTTGCTCCACTTCCTCTGTGTTAGAATTTCATTTACTTGTAGCCCGAACTGGTACGGTAAAGGGATATCTTGTGGCCATATTGGTCTTCAAGAGAACCCCAGAACAGGGCTCCTTTTCTAGGATCCCCACAGTTATTCATTTCCTCAGGGGTCTTTTCAATATGTTTCCGCATATTGTTCCAGCATAGGATTTAAATCAAGTTGTCGACAGTTTTAATGGGCGTTCCGTTTCAGCACTTTCATTCTTGTTCTTTAAGACTGCCCACTCTTAAAGTGATTTCCTAGTGGCCATCACTAGCGCTATGGGAGTGAGTGAGCTCTAGACTCTATCTGTTAATTCTCCCTACTTAGTTTTCTCCAAGGAGAAGGCGATGTTGAGAGTTAGAACCCTCCTTCTTTCCGAAGGTGGTCTCTGATTTCCATCTTTCTTAAATGATCCATAAAGTCCTCTTCTTTCCTTTGCCTCACCCTTCCAAGGAGTAGGAATGGTTCAATTGTTTACATCCGGTGCAGGCCCTTAAGTTCTACGTCTCTCGGACTTGGAAGAACAGGACTGATGACCAACTTTTAATTGGTTATGCGGGTGCCTGAGCGGGAAATACTCATTCTCTGCATCTTGGAATGCTACGATCTGGCCAGCAAGGAGATCCCTGAGGGTCTTGGGCTCACTCCCCTAGAGGGCTGGCTGCCACCTCTGCTCTGCAACATAGAGTGTCTATTCTGGATACTTGCCAAGTAGCCATGTGGGCTTCATTGTACACATTTGCTAAACATTACTGCTTGGATTCCATGTGTGGTCAGGATGCTTGTTTGGGAGGGCTGTCCTTCAGAGTGTTCTGGTTTAGGTGGCTTCCTTGCCACTCTCCCTTCTCCAGGTCGATGTACTGCTTTGGGAATCTATCAAGGATAATAATCCATAGAAGGAAGGTGTCAATTAGAAGAACAAATTACTTTCCTCTTGGTAATGTTCTTTCTGATGAACCTTCCTCCAGTGGATTCCTCATTGCCATCCCTACCTGCTCCTCTTGGGTTAGCTAATATATCTTCTTAGTTCTGCTGTCCCTCAGTGCCTGGGTGCTAGGGAAAATGAGTGGAACTGAGGTCACGGGGCACAGTGTCTCTATATATATTAGCCACAATGACATGTCCGACCCATTGAGACGTTGGGAGGAACCCACGCATAACTTCACTCTGCCCCCTGGCAGCAGAAAAAGTTTCTGAAGAGCAGCTGGCGCTGAAAGATAGAAATCGTAGATGAGGAGTCCATGGGAGGAACGTCCATCAGAAAGAACATTACAGAGAGGTAAGTAATTTGTTTTCCACAGGTCAACTGGGCAACCAAGTCACTCACCTTCATATCAAAAGGGTCAGATATCCGCGTAATAAGTACCACTCGTATCTCCTCCCTGTAGTTCAAATAGGTTTATTTTACAACTCAAATGGACCCAGGTTGCAGGGTGGACTGGATAGAATAATGGGGAATTTTCAAATGAAACTAAAAAAAGAGCAATTCCAATTTGCTTGAGGGCCATAATCCCCATAGTGTCCCCTGCCTAATCTTACTTACAACATGGGGCATCACCACAAGGTCTGTGATGAAAATGTATTCTGGAGTGTGGCATGCTACAATAGGGTCTCCAGGAGAAAGGAAAGTCGGAATTGCTGCTAGAATAATGAACATTGTAAGGGATGCCTATGGACAGCAACACCTAGATGTATGGATAACACTGTTAAAATGACAGAAATACCAGCCAGACACAGTTAAATCTTAGTTTCCTGAATGATATGAATTGAAATCGCTCTGTGGTCTTCCGTAACTGCCATCCCAACATCCTACCGCACTGACTGCTTAAGATTTTTTTGGATACTAACGCAGATGATCAGATCGAGGACTTGCTTTGAAGGACAACAGCATGTAATAGTGATGTTCTCTGACATGTTGCACAAGTTGGGGGCCACCAAAATGTAAGATGACTGAAAATGCAGTTAAGGAATATCAAGCAAATAAATTAGTCTGTGGGAGGTTTGAATCCCTAGAGAGATTAGGTTTCTAATGTATAAAGATATATATATTACACATTCAGACACCATCTCTGTTCAAAGCTCAGTGTATCCCAATTTTCCATCCAGTTGAAAAGCAAAGGTATTTTTAAATTTGTTTTAAAGTAATTTTCTTACTGTTCTGAAGTGCTGTCATACTGTTAAAGAACAACCACCCTCTAAAGAATTATAAGCACAGTTCACAATAGCAATTTAATCAGCTGGATGATTCTTCCGTCAGTATGTTTAAAGAAGGATCAAAACAATGGTTACTTCCTTATTCTGTAAAGGATTTGACTGTTTTAAAGCAAAATACAAATCCAGAAAAATCTTGATGATATTGTCTTATAGGGCTTTTTATTCAAAGATAGGAGGAAGTGCGACACCAACAGAACCACGCCTTCCTATCTATCTGTCCAGTTTTTAAAGAGATAAGTACGAGAGAATGTCCATTGTGTTTAAAAAATTCAATGTTATGGCCACCACAGGGCACTTGCATGGACTGTTTAATATTCAGATAATCTTTTAGTAAGTAATTTAAAAATGTATGTGGATAACCAACACAATTTGATGATTGCTATTTTAAAATACAAATCTGAATCCTCCCCTTTTGTGCATATCACTGTTGCTTCAAAGCTAGGTGTGCACATACTTGCGCTATCTAGTGAGCAGTATTTGTACAACCATGGTGATGTAAAGATCCTCGATCTTTGGAATGGAGGAGTTTCAGAGTCACTACCTGCGGAAGGACTTTGAGAAGCCAACCTAGGGTTACCAAGGCTTTCACAACCCCAGTTGAGCTAAACCACTCACTTAAGTAGCATAGATAAGGCAGAAAGGCTGAACTGAGAAGGAAGGAGGCACAAACTGCCCCCAGCCAATGACTGCCCTCTCCCTAAGCCCCTCCTCTGGCAGCCATCTTCAGATTTTTACTGCACGTTCAAGTATTGGGAGTCTCGTGTTTTGCTCCGCAAGCTTTTCTACGTGTTTGCGCTTTTTTCGATAAAAAGGTTATATTTTTGGTTAATAGAGCCCATGTACTCTTTCCCTCCTTGACCGGCAAGCAGGGATCCATTTGTCGGTGTCTTTCAACGCCCCTCAAGGGCAAGAATCAACAAAGTTTCATCCAAGATTCCAGAAGGCTATTGGGCCTACAAGGCACACCGGACCATGTTGGAGGAGAAGGTGGGAGGCTCCCTCTTCAAGCTCTGCTCCAGCTGCGGATTGAGAAACCTGTTTGTAGAGAACAAACACCTCCAGTACCTCTACTGTCTCCATCCGGACCACAGGGAAGCGGATTGTGAAATCTGCCTTGGTTTTTCCAAGTGAACCATCAAGGATCATCACAGTAAGTTGGCGGCATGGCTCAACGCCAAGGCCTCTACCCTGTGCGGCAAGCAGGGGCATGTCTCACCCAGGAACGACCGGTCCGAGGAGCGGGCTCCTAAGTCCTTTGAGGGCGATCCATCCATGGGGGCCCAAGAAAAGACCAAGCACCGCAAGTCAGTTTCCGTCGGGCTCACCGCGCAAGCGGGTCCCGCGATGGGCAGGACGCGCTCATCTTCACCATCTGCCTCCACCTCCAGTCATTGCTCCAGCTCCTCCTCGAAGAGGAAATTGGCTAACCCAGGGAAGCTGCCGGAGAAGACCAAGGCGCAGGGAAATGTGGCCGAACTGTCCGTGAAGGCCCAGGCGAAGTCATCCTTGGCGATCGAGCTGGTGGCAGCCGCCCTCTCGAAGACAAAAGGGTCTGACCCGGTCCAGGGTGTCCCGGCAGTGCCCAGAGTATCCCTGCCCCTGAGGCGGGAGGCCTCGGCCAAGCCAGTGGAGAAGACGCAGGAGAAGAGGATGCCATCCCCAAGCACGAGGCCGACCCCTCAGGATGCAAAAGTTGAGGGGGATGCCACAACCGTGCTCCAGGGCACGGATATTTCTTCCCCGGATGAGGAGGACCTGGTGTCCGTTCACACGATCCCAGAGGATGTTGTTAACGATGATGGCGACAGAAACCCCGAGGGGGACCACGGCAGAAATGCAGACGACGAGGGTGCTGGGCCCAGCAAGCCTACTCCCCCGACACCTCTGAGGGACGTATCGCTGGACATCCTTTCGAGCCTCCACACCCTGGTGTCGGAAATTCAGAAGAGGATGCTGATGACACCTATGGCCCCGGAAACACCAGGCCAGCCCCGGCAAAGAAGAGGAAATGGCACCCTACACCACTGCATCAACCTCTGCACATGCTCTCCCCCCTAGGGATAAGGGGACGGACATGGCGACTAGGGACACGGACGACAGCAGTGTTTCTCCGCCGCCAAGGGCTTCTCCCGCAGGCGAAGTGGGGTCGTTCCATGTCATGGTAGCCAGAGCGTCTGAGCTCTTCCAGCTGATGCCAGAAGAGACCAAGAAGGAAGGTTTCCTTTACCAACGGCGGGAGGCCAAGAGGAAGACCATTCTAGCGGTGCCTCCCCTGGACGACGTTTGGGACAAAGGCCTGGTGTTGATGAGAAACCCGGCCTCCGCTCCGGCAAAGAGGGATAGGCTGGAGAAAAAGTACTTGCTGCCGGAGTCCACACCCAAGTGCCTACTTTGCAGCCTTCTCCGGACTCGGTGGTCTCAGCGACAGCAAAAAATAAATAATCTAACCCCTGGTCTTCAGCCTCCGTTCCACCAGACAGCGAATGGAAGAAGTTAGATGCCATGGGTAGGAAAGTGATCTACTCGGTTGCAACAAAAGTCAAGGCAGCTAATGTGCTTGCACCGCTTCAGCAACATCACTCTTTCTTTCGTGCCTCAGGAGGAAAATCCAGAGATCTTCAAAGTGCTTCAGCGGGGGATCCTCTTCATACTGCCAGTCCTCTCAATCCACGACCCAGGAGGCCTACAGGGACCGTTCCAAGGCTTTGGGTGGAGGTGGCTGACGGCGTTGTTGCTCCCAAGGCGGCACACAGGCCCCGAAGCAAGATTGAACCGGCCAGGATGTTGGGGCCCCCACCCATGCACCCCGGTGGGAGGCCGGTTGGCGGACTTCATCAGCGAGTGAGAAAAGATCTCCACTGACCGGGTGCTGGACGCTCTCGCCCACACCCGCAGGAGCAGCACATCCCTCAGCTCCTGCAGAAAGTACGGGCCATGATAAGAAAAGGGGCAATAGAGCTGGTTCCAAAGCGGCTCCGGGGCTCCGGAGCCTACTCCAGATACTTCTTGGTAAAGAAGATGATTTGGGGCTGGAAGCCCATTCTAGACCTGCGGCGCCTCAACAAATACCTCAAGTCCCAGAAATTCAGGATGGTCCCGTTGCAGCATGTGCTCGACAAACTGGAGGAAGGAGACTTCCTGACATTGCTGGATCTGGAGGACGCTTACTTCCATGTCCCCATTCACAAAAAACATTTGAAATTCCTGTGCTTCGTAGTGCAGGGAAAGCACTATCAATTCAAGGCCCTCTTCTTCGGACTGAGTCGGCGCCCAGGGTGTTTAAGAAGTGCCTGGCACCAGTGGCGGCCCATCTGCGTCTACAGGGGATACACGTGTACCTGTACCTCGACTGTCGCATCCAGCACGGGTCAAGAAAACTGGCCGTCGAACACACGGAGAGGACCGTCCGGCTGCTGATG
This sequence comes from Ambystoma mexicanum, assembly GCF_040938575.1. Lineage (NCBI taxonomy): Eukaryota > Metazoa > Chordata > Amphibia > Caudata > Ambystomatidae > Ambystoma > Ambystoma mexicanum. Next base: position 830,478,955 of record NC_090925.1, on the reverse strand, counting down.
GATCTGAGGTTCTCCGTCAACTATCCAAAGTCCTGCTTGACACCATCGCAGAAGGCACTGTGCTTGGGAGCCAGACTCAACAGGGTCTCCTGCCTGGCAGCTCCCTCGGACAAGCGGATGGCAGCCCTTTTCAGGCAAGGTGCAACGACTATTGACACTGAAGACCGCCACAGTGCGGACTATCAAGTCGCTGCGCGGCATGATGTCGTCATGCATTTACATGATCCGACTATGCAGGTTGCGGATGCGACCCCTTCAGGAATTCCTAGACGCTCAGTGGATTCAGATGCCAGGATGCCTTTGCAGATGAGATTACCCTTGACAAGGAGTTCTGTCGAGCAATAAGGTGGTCGGGCGCGCTCCAACATCTCTGGGGGATCATATTTCCAGAGTCCCCCGTATCAGGAGGTCGGTCACCACGGAAGCTTCCCTGGAAGGCTCGGGAGTCCACGCTGGATGTCTCCACGCCAGAGACCTTTGGCTGGCGGGGGAAAGGGATCTCCACATCTATGTCCTGGAGCTGCGGGCAGTGTTCTGCGCCCTCAAGGGCAAGGTGGTGAGGGTCTTTATGGACAATACCACCACAATGTTCTACATCAGGAAGCAGGGGAGAACCAGATCCCCAGTTCTCTGCAGAGAGGCGCAGGACTTGTGGTACTGGGCCGTTGGCCAGGAAATTTTCCTCATTCCTTTCCACCTGACGGGGGTCAAGAACACCATCGCCAACTCCCTCAGAAGTGAGCTGCATTCTTGCCACATGTGAGAACTTGGACAGGATCAAGTGAACATCCTCTTCCTCAAATGGGGCAGACCCCAGATCGATCTGTTTGCAATGGTGACAAATTCCAAATGTCAGGAATTCACCAGCATGGGGGATGCATTTACCTTCCTGTGTGAATGCTGATTCCTGTAAGCGTTCCCTTCATTGCCTCTCCTGCTGCGAGTCATCAATGAACAAACGGTGCTGATGCAGGATGATCCTCATCGCCCCGGCATGACCAAGGCAGATTTGGTACCCAGGCCTTCTCAGCTTGTCAACGTCACCTCCAGTCAAGCTGCCAGTGGTCGCATATCCGCTCGCCAGAGAAGGAGGCACAATCCTGCATCACGACCCAGGATCGCTGAACCTGAAGGCTTGGCTCCTGCAGCCTTAGAATTCAGAGGGTATGAGTTGCCAGTGGACTGCAGGGTGTTCTTTGCCAGGGCCTGTGTCGTTGACTCTTAAGTGCTACGGGCACAAGTGGAAGCGTTTCCCTACGTGGTGCCGGTCGCAGAAGATCAATCCTCTGAGTGTCCCAGGTGCAGATTCTTCCGTACTTGTTGTCCTTGGCCAAGGCGAGGCTGGCGCACTTCTCTATCAAGGTGCATCTGGCGGCTATCTGCCGCTACACCAGGTCTCGATGACGGTCTTCTCTTTGGTCCCACCGTCTCGTCAAGGAGTTCCTCAAAGGACTGTTTCAATCGTTCCCGCCGGTGAAGGCTCCTGCCCCTGCGTGGGAACTCAATTTGGTACTGACAAAGCTCATGGGAGCTACCTTCGAACCTATGCATCAGGCCCCGCTCAAGTTCCTCTCGTAGAAAACGGCTTTCCTCGTGGCCATCACCTCTGACAGGAGGGTAGGTGAGATCCAGGCCCTATGCGGCAAACAGCTTTATGAGACTTCACGACACAAGGGTGGTGCTGCCGACACACACCTCCTTCATGCCAAAGGTTCCATCGGAATTCCACCTCAACAACCCTTTGGTGTTGCCTGTGTTCTTTCCGAAACCTTTGTTGCCAGCTGAAAGTACTTTGCACTTGCTGGATGTGGCTCGCGCTCTGAAGTTCTATGTGGCACGCACAAAGAGTTTCTGGAAGACGTCTCAACTATTCGTGAACTTTAGTCCTGTGAACAATGCGAAGGCCTTGTCCAAGGCTTCCATCTCCAGGTGGCTCTCCGGCTGTATCATACACTGTCATCGGTTGGCAAACCGACCTCTGCCCGGCCGCCCAAAATCCCATTCCACCAGAGCGATTGCTGCGACGACAGCGTTCCTGTCTGGTGGGCCACTGCTGGACATCTGCAAGGCTGCTACGTGGAGGTCCACGCACACCTTCACAAGATTCTACTGCGTCAGCAGGGATTCCAGGGAGGAGTCCAGGGTCGGCCAACCCATGCTACGCAACCTGTTCGCTTGAAAGTGACCCTGTTCCGGAGGTAGGAGTAATTGCTTCTGTTGAGCCTTGCCACTTCCCATAGTTGTGTAATGTTGTACTGGTATGTATTCTTTATTCATGAGCATGTGAACCCATGCCAGACCCCATGCTGGAGAAGGAACAAGTTACTTACCTAATAATTATTGTTCTCCGGCATGGGTCTGGCATGGATTCACATGCGAACCCTCCCGCCATCCCGTCTGCAGCTCTTCTTGGTCATACGGCCACTTTACGTGCCTACCAAATCTGAAGATGGCTGCCAGAGGAGGGGCTTAGGAAGAGGGCAGTCATTGGCTGGGGGCTGAATGACCCAGAGCTCAGTGATTGGTTTAGAGGAGAAAGACAGTTTGTAAGTGAAAATGAAACGTTTTTTTTCTTTTACCCAGGATTCCCAATCTGGCGACAGGGAATATTCATGAGCATGTGAATCCATGCCAGACCCATGCTAGAGAACAATATTTACAGGTAAGTAACTTGTTCCTAGCTCACAGTTGGGTGATCCACTGTGGGTTTTTAGTATTACATGCATTTATAAACGATACAAATACATGAGATAAAGCATAGCCAAAGTTGTTGGAGCAAATCAGACATAGGCCTTACACTTTTAAGGCACTCAACACTAAAGTCCAGCCCTAGCCTATACATTGTCTCTCAAAGTATTTTAAGTATCCCAGAAAGGTCTGAGTGTCAAAGGGGAGTAGCCAAGGAGAGGCCACCCATCTATGGAGTCCAGGACATGCAAGGTAGTTAGTGCAGAGTAAAGGTAGTAGTCAAAAAGGGGTACCCGGTCAGATTGTAGAAGTCTGGGAAGCAGCTAACACCCCTGGGGTCCAAGAGGATGAACCCCAACAGTACGGATCCGGACACCACCACCCTGGGCCAGGCCCGGAAACCACTGATAAGCAAGGCTTTGTGTGCAGTGTAAACCCAATGGGTCACAGGACTGTTCCAGAGATATCGGGGATCACAGGCCCCGACCCACCAAATAGGTAGAAAAGGCCCCACGGGGCAATGGATCATTTAGGAAGACTTGCCTCTCCATTGTTCTTTTCATGCAGGATCGTTGGGTCATGGGCTCAAGGGCTTTCACTGCCAGCTCTCTGTCGATTCCACTGAACACCTCGGACGGTTGGGGGGACACCCAGATTCAGTTGCACGATGAAGAAGATATCCTCACAGAAGACTTGGCGGATGCATGTCTTGCATTGACCCCAGACGGGGGAGCATGCTCAGCTGTCAGACTTTGAGCTCCTGAAGGGCTCCTTTTCTAGTGAAGGTCTGCACTTCAAATCACAGGCCCCTCAGGAAGGTTTTGGACTCTCCTTCCAACCGCACAGTGTAGGAATTCGGAAAACACTATAAAAGCAGTGTAGTTTAGGCGAAATTACAGGACAGTAACCAGACTCTCCCAGCTGAAAAGAAGGGAGATTACAGAAGGTATTACAAACACGCCTCTTCCCCTCTATCTTTTACCTGAGTGCTGATAACAATATCTGATAAATGGTAGCAGAGGCAGGAACCTAGTGGACGGGTAGGTCAGCCCACAATACAGAAGTTCGAGATACCAACGATCACAGTTCCAATACAGTGCCAGGAATAGTCCATAAAGCAAATAAAGCTAAATTCGAAGGGATTGTGTCCTCCGACATATTCCTCATCTTAGATATCTCCTTCCAGCTCTGCTGGCCTCGGAAAATTTTTTCTCTAGAGGGCGCTGCGCGTCGACGTCCTCCGAGTCGATGTCCCTCGACAGCGGCCGTATCGACGTCGACGTCATCCTGCCTATAAAGGCAGCGCGCAGCGTCTGTTGCTCAGTTCCGTTTTTCCGCGCTTACTCAGTGCCTCGGAATACCGTTGCTCAGTTTTTGTCAGATTAAACCTATTTACCTCGAGTTATTCGATCCGTACTCGATGGCTTCTTCGTCGGAACCGACAACTCCTCGATCCGGCTTCAAAAAATGCCGAGATTGTGGAAAAAAGATGTCGCTGACTGACCCTCACAGAGTTTGTCTGTGGCGTTTGGGAGCTGAACACCATTGTTCGGAGTGCGAGGACTGTATGTCCATGACAGCTAAGGCCCTGAAGGAGCGTAGGGAGAAGCTGGAGAAAGGTAAGACTTTTAAAGCTGCTTCTTCGTCGACGAAGTCGAGACATTCTTCTCCTCGTCACCATTCGCGCTCCAGGTCTCGGAGTGGGTCCCATCACTCCTCGAGATCGAAGCACTCGAAGAGGAGACGTCGAAGATCCCCTTCTCCGTCTTCCTCTTCCTCTGTTTCGCCAAAAAGAATCCCTTGCCCCACAAAACATAGTTCCCGGGCTGAATGGGAGGAATTCCGCAAAAATATGATGAGCGTCTTCGAGAAAGCGGCCTCGACCTCCTCGAAGACTGCCGAGAGCGATGCTCGGGTCGAAAGACCCAAAGGTCAAAAACGCTGCGAGTCGCAGTACCCGGCGAAGGAAACCTCTTGAGCGCGTCTCGAACCCTCGAGTAGGACTATGACCTCCAAACCTTCCTCGAAGGTTCCATCGACGCCGTCGACGAAGGTTCCGTCGACGCCGAGGTCGGTGTCTTCGACGCCGTTGTCGAAGGGACCTTCGACACACGGATCTGTCGACTCGACTCCAGCTTCGACACCGGCGTCAACGCCAAGAAAAGTCACGGTCACGCCACACCCAGTGACTATCCCCTGGTCCTCGATGACGATGGCTTCGAGATTGTCGAGTAGAATCCCAATTCTGTCAAGGTCATCGAGGCCTCTGCCTTTGTTTTCGACGCCACGCTCGAAGCCTTCGACGTCGGCGTCGACGACATCGACGTTTTCAAGGCCGATTATGACAAGTTCGGCACCCTCTGCCTTGGAAATAGGATTTACACCCTTTATGAGTTCAAAACAATTGAGAACTATGTCCTCAATTTTGGAAGAGGGTGAATTGTCTGAACAGGAAGACACATTTGAGTTGCAGGGACCTGTAACCCCAATTAGAGAGGAATTTTCCTCTGAAGAACGCAGGTTAAAGGATCTTCATGATTCCTTACATGAGGCAAGTGGGTTAGACACTTCCCCTGAGGTGGAGTTTGCTAGGCCAGACCCGGGGGAGCATGCTGAAACCCCCTATAGAGCCTTAATGGCCAGGATCACAGAGTTTATGGGGTGGTCTGCACCTTCACAATCTTTCCAACAAGATGACCTCACGGATATTCTTGATAAAGGCCCACAGGAGGATCCGGTGGTGCCTTTTCATAAAGCTCTTCAGAGGAAGATTATGACGAACTGGGAAACCCCAGATGTCGTCCCGGCAGTAAATAAAAAACTGTCTACAAAATACAGGGTATCCTCTACAGACCCGGAGTTTTTGTCAAAACACCCATCCCCAGAAAGTCTGGTGGTACAGGCAGCATCTTCTACCGATGTCAAGACGGCTTATCCTACCGTCCCACAGGACACAGACGATAAAAAATATGATGCTATGGCAAAGAAAGTTTTTTCAGCATGTAGCATGGCGTTAAAATCTGTGAATGCTACTTGCACCCTTGCTAGATTCAGCCATACACTTTGGGAGTGTGCTTCTACAGCGGCTGACTGCATCCCGGAGGGAGAAGAAAGGGAGGCGTTCCTGAATATCATACAGGACGGTAAAGACGCTATGTGCGAATCCCTTCAGACGGGCATTGATTCGGCTGACAATATCAGCAGAGCAATGGCGGCAAGTACAACAACCAGGAGATTAGCTTGGTTGAGAAAGTCTGGTTTTGCCCCTGATGTGCAAGCCAGGCTCTTGAACATGCCATTCGATGGCTCTTCTTTGTTCGGGAAAAAGGCGGATGACAGTTTAGAGAAACTGCAAACATCAAAAGCAGCAGCAAAATCCCTAGGCGCTGCAATCCGTCGGACACCTTTTCGTCCCACAGGAAACTCTGCGAGGGGCAAGTCCTTTCGCTTCTACTCCGCATTCGGAAGAGGTAGAGGACGACCGGGTCAAAGGGGACAAAGAAGAACTACCCGAGGTGGAAGGGGTAGATATTCAAAAGCCGCAGCAACAGCAGGTGCCTCTTTACCATCGGCATCCGCATCAGCCGCCCCAAAACCACTCTGAGGACTTCCCTCACAGGACACCTGTAGGAGGCAGGTTGACTCAACATCTGGCGGAATGGCAGGCTATCACGTCAGATGCTTGGGTATTGGAAACAGTTGCCCAAGGTTACTGCCTGCCTCTCCTACGCATACCTCAGAGTCATCCACCGGGGATCAGCTCTCAGAAAGCTCCAGATCCGCTCCTCTTGCAGGAAAATTTGGACCTGCTAGAGAAAGGTGCCATAGAACCGGTACCTGTAGCGGAGAGGAACAAGGGCTGGTACTCCCCTTATTTTCTCATTCCAAAGAAAGACAGAGGACTGAGACCCATCTTGGACTTGCGAGAATTGAACAAATTCCTCAGGAAAGACAAATTCAAGATGGTCACTCTTTCTCAGATCCTCCAGGCCCTTCAGTTCCAGGACTGGTTGGTATCTCTGGACCTTCAGGACGCTTATTTCCATGTGCCTATCCATCTCAAACACAGGTAATACCTGAGGTTCGCATTTGGCAACTCTCACTATCAATTTCGAGTGCTGCCATTTGGGCTGACCTCCGCCCGAGGGTCTTCACCAAGTTAATGTTGGTAGTGGCGGCAAGTCTAAGGAGGGAAGGGATCCACGTCTACCCCTACCTGGACGATTGGTTGATCAGGGCTGTCTCTTCGGAACAAGCTCAGTTCCAGCTAAATCATGTGTGCCACTCCCTTCACAGACTGGGCTTCTCCCTCAATTTAAAGAAGTCACAAGTGATACCATCGCAGAGACTCCAGTTCATAGGAGCGATCCTGGACACTTCCCTGGGAAAAGCCTCGCCACCAGAGGTGAGGGCTCAAGATATTCTACAGATGGTTACCAAGTTCCAAGATGCCCAACGTCTCCCAGCCTTCGACTTTTTGAGGTTGCTAGGCCTCATGGCATCGTGCATTTTCCTAGTGCCAGAGGCTCGCCTGAGAATGAGATCCCTCCAGTGGGCACTGAGGACTCAGTGGTCACAATTCTCAGGGAGAATGACAGATCTTCTTCAGGTTCCCGACAGGGTGGCTCGAGACCTTCAGTGGTGGGCCTGTCAGGAGAACATTCTGAAAGGAGAACATTTTTGGCAACCCTAGCCGGAGATAACAGTAGTCACGGATGCCTCACTCACAGGGTGGGGAGCCCACGCCAACGACCTGACCATCAGCGGTCGTTGGTCTCCATCGGAGTCCAGACTACATATCAACCTGTTAGAGCTGAGAGCCATCAGACTTGCGCTGAAGGCGTTCCTGCCAGCTGTACAAGGGAAAAACGTCCTGATAATGACGGACAACACAGTGGCCATGCATTACCTCAACAAAAGAGGAGGCGTAGGATCACTACCCCTGTGCAGAGAGGCGATGCAGCTCTGGTTTTGGGCAATCCAAGAAGGAATCTCTCTATCGGCAGTTCACCTAGCCGGAGAGAAGAACTTGACAGCGGACGCTCTGAGCAGGCAGAGCACAGTCTCCCACGAGTGGGAACTAGCTCAGGAAGTCCTTCAAGAGATCTTCGCCCTTTGGGGAACCCCTCAGGTGGATCTGTTCACCACCAGCGTCAACAGGAAATGTGATCTGTTCTGCTCAAGGGAATTTCCCCCGAGAGGAGCTCTGGGAGATGCGTTCATAGTGGACTGGGAGTTTCCGCTTCTATACGCGTTCCCACCGGTCCCTGTCATTCCTCAAATGATCAGGAGGTTGAGAAGATTCCGGAGAACCATGATCCTAATTGCCCCGGATTGGGCCAGGAGAACGTGGTACCCGGACCTTCTAGACTTGTCCATCTGCCCTCCATTTCGACTTCCACTCAGAGAGAACCTACTCTCACAGAAGGGAGGTCAGGTTCTCCATCCAGACATCAAAACCCTCAACCTTCACGCTTGGCTTCTGAAAGGTTGAGGTACAAGGATTGGGACCTCCCTGATGATGTTATGGAGGTGTTGCTTTCGGCAAGGAGGCCAGGAACAAAGTCTTTATACCGCTGCCGTTGGAACAGATTTTGCAGCTGGTGTAGAGAACAGAATATCGACCCTTTTTCATGTGGTACACCAATGGTTTTGTCCTTCCTTCTATATTTGGCGAATTCAGGCCTTCAAGTTGGCACCATTAAGGGCTATCTCGCAGCGCTATCCATCTTTAAGCGCACTGCGGAAGATCCATCCTATTTCAAATTACCCTTGGTAATACAGTTTCTAAAGGGGTTAACCAATGTTTATCCCCCAAGACCATTCCAAGTTCCCCTATGGGATTTAAACTTAGTATTAACTTTCCTGATGGGCACACCTTTCGGACCTCTCCATTCTTGTTCATTAAGATTCCTTACCCTTAAAACTGTTTTATTAATAGCACTTACATCTGCTAGAAGGGTGAGCGAATTACAAGCTCTTTCTTGTAAACCCCCTCACACAATATTTCACAAAGACAAAGTTGTCCTGCAAGTGAAGCCTAATTTCCTCCCAAAGGTGGTTTCTGAATTCCATATCACTCAGAAGATTACCCTACCATCTTTCTATCCTCCTCCTCCTCACCCGGGGAAAGAGGAAGAGAGGTTACACAGGCTAGACCCTAGAAGGGCTTTAAGTTTTTACATCAGTAGACTTGCCATGATAAGACAGGCAGACCAGCTGTTTGTAGGTTACACAGGTCACAAGCTGGGGTTACCAATAACTAAGCAGACCATTTCCAGATCGATCATTCTAGCCATTCTGGAATGTTATAAACTGGCAGGGAAAGAGCCCCCTCAAAACCTTAGGGCTCATTCGACCAGAGGTATTGCAGCTTCATCGGCCCTCCAAAAGAGGCGTGCCGGTTAAAGACATCTGGGCGGCCGCTACATGGTCGTCTGTCCATACCTTTACACGTTTTTACAATTTGAATTCCTCCTCCAGTCAAGAGACTAGGTTTGGAAGGGCTGTACTGCATTCTATTCATCAATAGAAGACAGCGTGAAGTCAGTACTCCCTCCTCCAATAATAGAATACTGCTATGGGAGCCTATCTAAGATGAGGAATACGTCGGAGGACACAATCCCTTCGAAGAACAAGTTACTTCTTACCTTGTAACGTTCTTTCGACGGGATGTTCCTCCGACGTATTCCTCATCGACCCTCCCATCCATCCCCGCAGTTCTACTTCCCGTGTTGTTGCAGTTTACGCTCCTTCAGGCTGATTAGTCTAGTCCAGAAAGTATTATTGTGGGCTACAAAACGGAACTGAGCAACGGACGCTGCGCGCGGCCTTTATAGGCAGGATGACGTCGACGTCGATACGGCGGCTGTCGAGGGACATCGACTCGGAGGACGTCGACGCGCAGCGTCCTCTAGAGAAAATTTTTTCCGAGGCCAGCAGAGCTGGAAGGAGATATCTAAGATGAGGAATACGTCGGAGGAACACCCCGTCGAAAGAACGTTACCAGGTAAGAAGTAACTTGTTCTTCTAAGCAAAGGTCATAAATCACCAAATCCACAAGCCACTCAACATAGTTCCAAAAGCAATCGAAGATCAAAACGCTCAAGTCCCCAAATCCCAAAGTTTCCACAAGCAAGCCCATTGTAATGGGTAAGGATTGAGTCCATACTTCCCTGCAGATGCCAGATGTAGAGCGAGCCAAAATTCAATGCGATAGAACATAACAAACAAAGCAGGGAGCATCTGAAGGAAGGATGCACTGAAGAGCTTCACAGGACAGCAGGAATGCCAACCTCTTGGCTTGTGGCAATGCTTGTTTCAAGTTTCCCCAAATTAATATTTCATATAAGGAGATTTGTACAACTTTTGCCTTTCCAATCTACTTGATCCATTTAGTTATTCAATTTTTCGTAAGTTTGCTGACACGTTCCAGGACCCCCAACTTTTCTGGGCCAACTCACTGGTGTAACGTGTAGCTGACGCAAAGTACTGTCTTTCAGAAGGCTTCCCCTGCCTTGAAGACCCTTGTTCTGTGCCCGTGTCGGCTTCTGACCCGCTTGCCGATGGACCCGAAACAGCCCCACATGACAGTGTCTCCTGCAGCCTTGTGGTGGCTGTCTGCCTTCAGCTGTCCTTCCCAGGTGTCTGCTGCACTTTTACTGGACTCCCGTTCCTCTGGTAAAGTATGCTTCCAGGCGGATGCCTGGGCCTGGCTCCCCCAGCACAGCTCGTCTCAGGGTGGCTGCTTCTGCTTTTGAGTCCGCACTTTTACTGGACTCCCGTTCCTCTGGTAAAGTATGCTTCCAGGCGGATGCCTGGGCCTGGCTCCCCCAGCACAGCTCGTCTCAGAGTGGCTGCTTCTGCTTTTGAGTCCGCTTCCTGCTTCACTTACTCTGCAGCTCTCTCTTGCAGGTGTTCCTCAGGTTTAAATATCTAGCGAAGCTGATTATTAGTATGACAACTAGTCTGCACGTTTAACTTGATGTTACCTTCATTCCACATTGAATCCTTCCTCCTCTTCTTCGTCTTTATGGGAGTGGAGTCCAAAGGAGTTTTAAACCTTTTAAAGTTAAATTGCTTTACATCTTTGTCTATAACAATCGCCAAAAACAAGAGATGTTAAATGTGTTTTATGGATGTTATGTATGTCCAAAGTGTGAATGGTTTCTGTTTAGGTGGTTTGACAAGAAACGGTTTGAGAGTTTTACAACTGGAGGCATTTGAATAATGACAACATGCCATCAAGAACTCTGGAATTATAGGGTCTTCTTCACTTAGAAGGGAAGAAAACAGTGTTGCTCCCGATGGAGTCACACATCTCCCCGACATCCATCTCCTCCTGTGTGATCCTCCCTCTTTAATACCAACCCCAGGTTTAGGCTCAGCCTTCCCCTGGACGCATGGGAGGAGAATTTAAGCTGGGGTTCAGTGATGACTCCATAGGATTCATCACATCCCATACGTCTGTCCTTGGACAAAAGCAGGAATACTTGTGAATCTGTTATGTTACATTAAAATGCTTTTATACTGTACAGAATCACTATCAAAGTGGACTCTGAGCATCTAGATTGTCTTGAGCTTAGTGTATTGTACCACCGTCCGAGGTATCCAGACCTTGTTATTGTTATTTGCACTTGTAGTGCGCCGACAGCCTGCAGGCATCAGGGCGCAGAAGAAAAAGAGAAAAGCAGATGAAAAACATCAAGGACTAAAAGCAAGAAAAAAGGATATCATCCAAAAACAATGGTTTTCACTCCCTTCCAAAACCTCAAAAAGTTTGTTCTATGCGTAAATATAGAGGAAGCTTGTTCCACAGGGGAGCAGCCTTAGAGATGAAAGACCTGCCCAATCCTCCAACCCTCTTGCTCCTTGGAGCTAATATGCAAATTCCTTCGCTTGATCTAATAGACCTAATCGGGTTATCCTTTTTGACGTATTATTTCAAGTAACTTGGGGCTTGAGCATTTATGCATTTGTGCATTACTGTCAGTGCCTTGAATTGGATGCAAGCCTCCACAGGGAGCCAATGAAGGTTTCTCCTTTGGGAAGACATTGGCTTGTGTCTTGGGTATGTTCTTAACAATGCGTACGGCATCATTTTGCAGGACTTGAAGTCATCTCAGATTGTTTTTGCTAGCCCCCAACATAAGGACATTACAAAAGTCCAACCGGGGCATCACAAGGGTACATACCAAAGTGGCACAGTTTGCCTCTGAAACATAAGGTTTGACTAATCTAAGAAGTCGTAGTATATATTGTGCCTTGTTCACTACGCTCTCAGTATTAGCATTGATGTTCAAGGAAGGTTCAAAAATGACTCCCAATGTCTTGACTCTATCCACAGTTGCAATAACATGGCCTTTCACACAAAAAGCAGCATATTGTGGGTCCAACTAGGATCTTGCTTGAGATGAGCCCAAAAGCATCATCTCAGTTTTCTTGGCATATAAACACATACCATTATTGGTCATCCATTGTTGGATGGAAGTACACACTATATAAGGTCAGAATACTCTTTGTACTTGCCGCTTAATTCCAACACGAGCTGGGTGTCATCAGCATAGTTGGTAAAATGGACACCCAGCCCAGGGACATACACGCACCCTGAGGGACGTCGCATTTCAGAAGTTCCTCGGAGGAGCATGCATTTGGCCAAGCAATTCTTGACATACGGCCAGCCAAGAATGACTTAATCCATGCCAAGGCACTACCTGATATGCCACCTGAAATCCTCAACCTGTCCAGCAGCTTGCCATGGTCGACGAGGTCAAAGGCTCCTGATAAGTACCACAACATCATCAGCCCAAACTTGCCTTAATCTATGACTTGGAGCATCTCCGATTTAATATTTAACAGAGCACTCTCCGTGCCGTAGTTGGTCCGAAAACCCGATTGTCTGAAGTGGAAAGCTTCAGAATTTCTAAGAATTCCTGGAATTGCATTGTAGTCATCTTGCCCTAGCTCCAAAAAAAAAAACAGCGTTGGTAATAGGCCTCAAATTGGAGATCCTTAGCATCTAGGCCAGATTTGTTTAATAGGGGGGTGATGGATACCTTCTTCAGTGTCTCGGGACCACAACCATCCCGAAAACTGGCATCAATAAGGCGAGTGAGAAAGGGAAGGATCAGTGTCTTGTTCAAAATAATTCTGGATGGCAGAAGTTCGCCTGAACAAGTGGTTGGCCTCATGTTAGTCATAATATTAACCAAGATATCCTTGGTTATGCTCCTAAATTCAAACCCTGAGGGAGAGCATTGCCCAGAAGTATCGGCGGGTATAATGGGGTTAGTATGCTCTATACCTGGATCTTAGTTTGAGCTGTCCATATCTTTGCTGCAAAGGAAGCCTGGCTATTTTCACAGTCTGCATTAGTGGGAGTAGATTTCTGTAGCATGACTGGAGGCATTTCAAGATCCTTAAGAATCCGAAACCATTTTTTTGAGTTATTTTCTGCCTGGATAATTTGTCCAGGAAAGATTTTTTATCAAGCAAGATTTTTGATCTGTTCGTTCTTTCAATTGCCTTTCATTCCTCCCTATTTGCTGGAGATTGATCCTTCATCCAGGCTCTTTCCGCTTTCCTTTTATTCTTTTTTAGGACATGTAGAGCCTCACCATACCATTTCTGGTCGTTTTCCTTCTCTGTAACACTTTTCGTGGTAATGGGGACAACATGATCAAGTATATCTAAGAAACATCTATTGAACTCTGACACCATAAAACCGGGGGGTCCGAAGCAGATGTTGATAACATCAATGAGGAAAGACAGGATTCAACATTTTCTTGGCTAATTTTGTTAAAATTTCAACTTGATACTTAGCACATGGGGTTTCTTTTCTGAAAGCAAGGACAAGGCAGCACAAAGTCAGAAATAACAAGGGAGTGGTCAGACCAAACGCAAGGTACACCAACAGGGCTTAGAGCCAGGATTTTACTGTTCACCCAGTCCAGTATATTGCCTAAATTGCGCGTTGGTTCTTTGCCATTGGCAATGACAAATGTATTAGTGACAATCAGTTTCTCGAGTTGATTGGCTTGGGGATCAAGTGCATTAGACAGCCAGTTATTAAAATCACCCAGCACAATAGAAGCTGTGTTGAGTTTGTGCACTAATGATAAAAGCTTGGCGAAGTCGTCAGAGAACTGAAAAGTTTTGTAGTGGGGGCGGTTTGATATATAAATACAATGTTTAAGCAATTATTTGTGGAAGGTGTGCTTTTGAGAAACAGTATTTCAGCACCCTGGCAGAAAACCGAGGTTTGAAAAAAGTTGAGATGACAGCGGGCTAGCAACCCCTCCACCCCTATTTCCGTCTCTGTTCTGGCAAAAGGAGTAACGGGGTGGGGTAGCTAGATCAATATTTGGACCATTTAAATTTTGTAGCCACGTCTCCGTAGTACACATAATATCGATCTCGTGGTCTATGATATAATCTCACACTTAAAGTGCATGTTTGTCTAATGACCTGGTATTCATTAGCGTCATTTTGATAGGAGGGACATTTTTATCTAATAAGGAGGTTTCTTGTCTCCAAACCCAAACGTCATTAAAAACCTGTCTATCGGGTTTATGTTTGCTAAGAGAGACCTTGTAGGTATCCCTTACAGGGTCCATGGAACAGCTCTTACCTCGTCCTCTCCTAAAACAACCGCTAAGTAGGCCTTGGCACTGGCACGTCACGCACGGACTTGTGCAGACTTGCTAGCCCCTGACGAGGTGGCGCTGACCTTAGTCTGCAGAAGAAAAGAAGTGGGGAGAAGGTAAGAAGATGGAAAAGGGGGGTGCAGGTGCCACAGATCCTTGAAGACTGTCCAAAACACTGATGATGCTTCACGAGAGGTCAGTTTGGTCTGTTCATGTCTAGTTCCGTTATTCGATGAGAATTCAATATATATGCAGAGTTCTTGTTAACAAATAAAGCAGATTCATTCAAATTGTTGCATATCCTTAGTAGGGATGCAACTCTCCTTTATTAAGGACATTGCCAGCAGCATGGCTAATTCTGTGTTGCAGTGTGTTGCAGCTTCGTGCCTATTCCAAAGGCTCTAACTTGCACTTGGAAGCACAAGATGATGTAATTACCAAATGACTTCACCCCATATGACAATTGCAGCCAGGACCTGCAGACAGCCACGTCTTTGTTTTAATTACTACCCCAGCCTCACGTTCTTTCCTTTCCATTTAGCTGAAGCTTATAAACCTTGCAACTCATTCTAACTTAAAGGTCTAAAGGGACTTCTCATTTTGAGGAGGGAAGATTCCGCCAGAATGTTAATTCATTTGGCTGCTCTCATGTGAGTTCTTTGAAGAAGTCTACCTAAACCTCATTTTTTATCAGATGGGAGGAAGCCCATCACAAAAATCCAGTGGGAACTGTAACAAAATAAGGAAATGTTCCTATGGCGTCTTTAAAATGGAGTTATGTTTTAAATTGACAGCAAAAAAATTATGTTGAAAAAATAGTTTATTACTGTAGCAAAAATACCTAAAAATAGACGACTATGGAAAATATAATAATCTCGCAAGACTAAGGTCAGTTTACAGCATGTTAAGCAAAAACATAGTTAAATCAAATTAAGCCTACATTTACCTATAAATAAATTATAACTAACACTTTCAAATACATAATTAAGATAGGACTGTAACATAGTTACTGAAAAATAAACATGCACAATTCTATTAAAATCATTTCAGAAGTACATTTTTAAATGGTAGGTCAATTAGTTTCAGCACAAGAGTTTCCTTGTGTACACAAACCGACCTTCCTCAGAATCTTTTACTAGTAGGCCCATATTGTTTCGTTTTGTATGTGCGGCTCCTATCTTTCGCATACTGGGTTGATCTGTAGTATGCACAAATGAATAGTTATCTGCGTTTTTTAATTCAAATATTACCAAACTGATTTATAAATGTCTTCGTTTTGTGGATCATTAGGATTCAATTCAGACAGAATATATTTATTATTGAGATTCATACATGCATCACACTCAAAGGTTATTTTCTCCATGGTGCTTACAGGTGATGAGAACGTAAAAGAAAGGTAACGTCGAGGTTAGAGATGGAGAGCATGACCGGGTGCAAGCAATCCAAAAATGCACAGGAATCAAAGAAAGGCCAGAAATTACCTATTTTCCCCACACCTAGCAAATCAATGGAATTGCCTTTGGGGCAAGAATGTTACTAAAATTGCTCAAATAGGTCCTGGTGGTCACGCACACAGATGTGTAAGGAAAGGTTCAAAGAGGCCTAAGTAAAAGTTCTCAGTGTCCCACATCAAGCATGAAGAGTTCCAACAAAAGTGTTGCTCACAATCTTGTCATTTCAGTCGGTAGCAAAGTGTCAGTATCTAGTAACCTTCATGGCGATGTTCTTGGGAGGCTAGCATATGATGAGAAGTCCCCCTCCTTGGTCTCAAGTCAGGACTGGAGGCTGTTTGTTGATTCTGTTGTTGGTATCACGCTGGATAAGGCCAGAGCTACAGGTAGACAGGAGGTGTCACTTTTCTCAAACGGCATAAACCATGTTTTGTCGGATCATACACTTCTTACCACATGGATAAGCTATTTCTGATGTTTGTTAATCTGCTTAGAATCACATGCTGTGCATAGGTCCGACATCCAGTGGTCACTGCGGAGTATTGCATTTTGTTTTTCGTAGTCGAAAAGGGGACGTCGACAAGGCGTGTCTGTAACACTATCCCTATAGTGACGTGCGTTGTACCCACAATCCCTCACGCGTCGAGGTCCCTCAGATTGTTTTTTTCCGCCCAGTTTCTGGTCGCCTTTCGCGGAGCTCCTAGAGAGACATTGCTATACTTACCACGGACCTCGGTCCTTTTGTCATAACTTAATATACTGGTAACGATCCCTCCCCCTCGACGTTAGCTGTGAAGCTGTTTCTCCGCCGAACTATTTTCGACGGAGAGGAAGAGCGGAGGAGATCCTTCGGCGCTGCCGAACACGTGGCCTGGCCTCGACGGCCAACTTACAGTAGGGAGAGTGGGGGTTAGAACTTTGTCTCTTCTCTTTGAGAATGTCTTTCTTTCTCCCTTTTCTTTCCCTTGGGGTTGTTATCGCCAGCTATTATTGCCTCAGCTATGGAGAGGACACCATTTAAGTTTTGCCCACGCTGCAGGGGCAAATATACTTGGAAAGATAAGCACAAGCTCTGTAATCGTTGCTTACCCCTCGATCACATAGAGAACAGCTGCGCAGCCTGCAAGCTCTTAAAACCCAGGACTCTTAAAGAACGTAGGGTTAAGAGGTGGGCAGACTACGCGATGTCGAAGTCAGTTTCCTCACCCGCTGCCGCTGTTACTGAAAGTGACGAGGAGTGCGATAACTCGACGTCCGTTACGGAAGTCATAAACCCCCAGAAGGAGCGCTCACGCTCCTCGTCGTCCGTCCCCGGCCCCGACGGGCTCGGCTCACGCCCTGCTTATGGGGATGAACACCCCGGCGACAAGGACGCACACAGACCCCATAAGGCTAAACACACTACCCACGGCTCTTCTTCGTCGAGAACGAAGGATCCATCAGCGCCGAAGGGGACGCAGGGCACTCCGGCGTCTACCGCAGACCGTAAAGGTCACAAGCCCCACCCGCAAACGCAGCCGCGACCAGCGATTGGGCTTCCATCTAACACGGGCGCTACCCCAAAAACATCCGACGCAACGCTCCATAGAGCGACCGTCGAGGTACAACGCGCAACGCACACAACGTCGACACCAAAGCCCTCGACGGACAAAATCGTGGCCGAGAGCCTAGCGAGAATTGTCGCCGAAGACGAACGTACGCGGACGACGAAACAAACGTCGAATACCGCGTCGAAAAAACACAAAAGTAGCCAGGAACTGCCCCTTTCTCCAAAGGACGCTTCCGAACTACCTGAAGGCTTTTCAGAAGGAGACGGGAACCTCTCGTCGACGCTGTGGGAGCGTTCGAAACGATTCGAAGGCGAAAACACTAATTTTCCCCCTCTAGACTATTCAGGGGTACCCCATGAGACCCTTGAAAGACTCCATTCTTGCATGGAGAAAATGGAAAGGTTTCTAGGAAACCAAGACCCACCCACTCACAAAAGACAAAGAGAATGGCCACAGGATGACCCTAGAGTCAAGATTCCTAGGCTGGTTGACCTCACTGAGGAGGAGCAATACCTCCAAGAAGATGAGGAGTGTTTGGGTGGAGAAGAAGAGGTAGAACTTGAGCAAGAGGGGTTCGAAGAAGATCCTTACACCACTCCTACAGGGTTTGAAGAGGATACAGCTACCTCGCAGCCCTGGCATTCACCGTCAGTGCAGCCTTGGCAATCCCCATCAGTACATTCAGACCCTGATGCCTTTCTCCCTTCTCCTCTCAAGGATTCACATGGGAACTCCTCTCCCATAGATGACCAACCTTCCCTCAATGCACTATTGCGCAAGGCAGCAGCGCATTTTGAGATTGATACAGGGGAAACTCTTCCAGACATCGACTTTGTAGAAAAAGTCATCAAAGAAAAAGCCCCTGTTAGCCAATCTATTCCTCTCCTGGCTTCTATTAAAAGAAGAATTTCTCCTTCCCTTACTAACCCAGCTCTAGTAAGAGGGGTCAACCCTAGAATAGAAAAGCTCTTCAGCCCTTCATCCTCTGACCCTTTATACATCAGAGGACACTCTATTCCGGACTCCCTTGTGGTTACCAACACAAGAAAAAGAGCAGGGGTGCCACTATCCACTAGTGAAGCACCTCCAGACAAAGAAGGCAAAAAACTCTACGCACTGGGGAAGAGAATCACGACCTCCGCCGCCTTCTCCACTAGAATTGCTAATAACAACTCACTTTTAGCTAGCTACGCAGATGCACAGTGGAACAAGCTGCGCAGCGAAGCAGAGGAAGCACCTGAACCTCTGCGTTCTCGCCTGCTAGCTATAATATCAGAGGGCACACTGGTAAACCAGGGCATCGTTAAAAACTCCCTAGATGCCGCTGAGACGGCTGGCCGCTCCCTAGTGCAGGGAATACTTCTCAAGCGCCACGTTTGGCTACGCAATTCAGGTTTTAAGCCCGAAACCCAAGCCTCCCTCATAAATAAACCCATTGAACAGACGCATCTGTTTGGGAAAGCAGTAGATGAGGCCCTAGTACATGCTAAAAAAGAGTTTGATACCATCAAAACTCTTGATCAAATTTCTAGGCCCCCTAACAGGCGAGGCTATGGTAATAAACGCTCCTTTCGTGGCCAAAGACAGCAGCAGAACCAACAACAACAATATTGCTCTGGCTCCAACTGGTCCACCAACCAGGGTAACACCCAGTTCAGTCAAAGAGGCCAACGCCGTGGCAAAGGAAGAGGTCGTGGCTCCAGCCCCAGAGGTTCCACGCCCAATACCAGCAAATGACCCGAAAATTCGGGTCCCCTCCCATGCATCACCGGTCGGGGGCCGGCTAACATCGTTCCTTTCAGCATGGGAGGGAATCACGTCAGACCGTTGGGTATTATCCACCATAGCCCACGGATACTGCATCGAGTTCAACGGTTCCCCGAAGTACAAACCCCCACGGAACCGGCGCATGACACCGCAACACCTCTCCATTCTTCTTCAAGAGGTGGAAGAACTACTGAAGAAAGAAGCTATAGAGCCCGTCCCCCTATCACAGGTAACAGAAGGTATTTATTCAGTGTACTTCCTTGTACCCAAAAAGGACTTAACCATGCGCCCTGTATTAGATCTGCGCCCAACGAACATATTTGTCAAACCCCAAAAGTTTCGTATGGTGACCTTACAGGAGGTAATCCCACTGTTATCACAAGGGGATTACATGACAACACTGGACATGAAAGATGCATACTTTCATATTTTAATGTTGACATCGCACAGAAAATACCTCAGGTTCAAAATAGAGGACAAACACTACCAGTTCAGAGTACTACCCTTCGGGATAGCATCTGCACCAAGGGTATTCACGAAAGTACTGGCAGTGGCAGCGGCCCACCTGCGCAGATTATCCATCCCGGTATACCCTTATCTCGACGACTGGCTCATAACAGGGGATTCTTACGAAACATGCTTCTCCAATACCCAAAAGACCGTAGACCTTTTGTCCCAACTGGGCTTCTCCATCAACGAAAAGAAGTCCAGCTTAGACCCCAGCCAAACCAAACAATTCCTAGGGGCTCTAATTCGAACAAGGGACGGCCTCGTATTCCCCTCCAACGAGAGGGTCCAAAACATGCTGTTTCAAATTCCCCATTATGTAGCAGGCCGAGAGGTGACGGTACGCAAAGCAATGCGCTTGCTAGGGATGATGGCGTCATGTATTTATTTGGTACCTCACGCGCGCCTGCGCATGCGCCCAATGCAAGAGTGGCTCTACAGCCAGTGGTGTCAGGCCAGCGGACAATGGGACGATCTAGTGGTGGTCTCGCAGGCCTTGGTTCTCTCGCTACGGTGGTGGACAAAAGAAAACCTGTTATTAGGGAAAACTTTTGCCACACCCGCAGTGGAAGCCACTCTAACCACAGACGCATCCCTTACAGGATGGGGGGCTCACCTATCCCATCAAACGGCACACGGAGTGTGGACTCCGAGTTTAGCATCCAAGCATATAAACCTGCTGGAACTACTAGCGGTGTTCAAAGCACTGAAAGCCTTTCAGGAACACTTACAAGGAAAGACAGTGATGGTCCTCACAGACAGCACCACAGCCATGTACTACCTCAACAAGCAAGGGGGCACTCACTCTCCAGGACTGTCCAAGCTGTCCCAGAATATATGGAAGTGGGCTCTCAAACACAACATGTTCCTACTAGCACAACATGTACCAGGGGAACTCAATCTGCTAGCAGACAAACTCAGCAGAGACTTCCCCCTGCCCGAAGAGTACGAATGGCAATTGCACGAAGACATCGTCTTAGACATCTTCACGCAATGGGGATTCCCAGAAATAGACCTGTTCGCAACCCTGGAGAACTCACAATGCCAAAGTTACGCCTCCAGGTACCCCCAGAACCAGTCCAAGGGGAACGGTCTGTTGATTCAATGGTCAGGGAAATTTGTTTACGCCTTTCCCCCGACTCCCCTTCTCAACAAAGTGGTGCACAAGATGCACCAGGAGCAGGTTACCATGATACTAGTGGCCCCAATGTGGGCACGGCAACCTTGGTTCGCTCACTTGATGGAGATGTCCCTATCTCCCCCAGTGAAACTTCCCTGCCCGTACAACATGCTGTCACAAGACAAGGGCAGGACACTGCATCCATGCCCTCAGACCATGAACTTAGCAGCCTGGCTCCTGAGATCATAGAATTTGGACATTTACAACTCCCACAGAGATGTATGGACATCCTCAGGGAAGCCAGAAAACCTAATACTCGACACTGCTATTCTAGCAAATGGAAAAGATTCGTTATCTGGTGTAGAGGTACTAGCATCAACCCAGTTGACTGCTCTCCTACTGACATTATTCTATACTTGACCCATTTACTGGATTCAGGTTTAGTATTCAATTCCATTAAAGTCCACCTAGCGGCACTTTCTGCATACACCACTTCCCAACTTAAAGTGTCGTGGTGGAAGATACCAGTTATCAAAGCCTTCATGGAGGGGGTAAAAAGGATACACCCTCCGATAGCTAACCCAGCTCCCGGATGGGACTTAAATGTGGTACTTTCCAGACTCATGGGCCCTCCCTTCGAACCCATGCACAAGGCAACTCTTAAAAATATCACCCTTAAGACTGCTTTCCTAATAGCTATCACCTCCATTAGGAGAGTAAGTGAACTACAGGCTCTTTCTGTACTAGACCCCTTTGTAACAGTTCACAAAAATAAAGTGGTTCTACGCACACACCCAAGGTTTGCACCTAAATTCATCTCGAAATTTCATGTAAACCAAACTATAGAACTACCAACGTTCTTTCAAAACCCTTCCAGCTCGGGAGAAAAAAGTCTGCATACACTAGATGTACGCAGAGCTGTCATGTTCTATATGGAAAGAACCAGACCACTGAGAAAGACTAATCAGTTCTTTGTCTCGGTGGCAGCAGGAAGAGAAGGAGATGCGGTCTCAAAATCCACTATATCTAGATGGATTGTTCAATGCATCACTCTCTGTTACACTCTTGCTAAGAGAGAACTACCCTTCAAGCCAAGAGCACATTCCACTCGAGGCACTGGGGCTTCCATAGCATTCATTGCAAATGTTCCCCTTGAGTCCATCTGCAAAGCGGCTACCTGGAGTTCTGTGCACACCTTTACAAAACACTACTGTCTAGATGCACACTCTAGATCTGACTCCCAGGTGGGACAGGCAGTATTAAGACATCTTTTCTCTACTGTTCCTTCTCATAACCCACCGCCAACTCCGGGTACTGCTCGCTAGTCTATGCACAGCATGTGATTCTAAGCAGATTAACAAACATCAGAAGACAATGCATTACTTACCGTAAAAGCATTTCTGATGGTTGTATCTGCTTAGATTCACATGCGCCCACCCTTCCTCCCCGCTCGGATGGAAGGAACATAGACTTCCTTTATATCTCTCTTTTCTGTACTCACTCACGTCTATAAGGCTCCCTCAGGGCAGAAAAATACAAACAGAGGGACCTCGACGCGTGAGGGATTGTGGGTACAACGCACGTCACTATAGGGATAGTGTTACAGACACGCCTTGTCGACGTCCCCTTTTCGACTACGAAAAACAAAATGCAATACTCCGCAGTGACCACTGGATGTCGGACCTATGCACAGCATGTGAATCTAAGCAGATACAACCATCAGAAATGCTTTTACGGTAAGTAATGCATTGTCATATTCTACAAAAAGAAGGTATACTAATAGGTGTATAAACCCAAAACAATTACAATGATAGTGGGTCTATCTAGTGCCCCAAAATTCACACATGAACATTTAAAATAAATGCTAGTACTCATAAAATGATCACATTACATCAAACTCCATAAAAACGTATAAAACATATACTGCACAGAAACACAAGAAGGTACGCGAATTTGAGTCCAAGATAAATTAACCCAGATTCATCTGGTGGTCTTGACATAAACCAAGATTGGTACCTTTCTACCTTTAGTGAGAGTGAGCATCAAGAATCACTGAAGAGTCTTTTCAGAGACATGCAGAAATGAGCACTGTCATATTGCCCCTGGGCCAATGAACTACACTCCATGTTGTGAATGTTAGGTGCATACACTCCATGTATGCACCTAACATTCGCAACATACAGAAGACATCTCCTGTTTCTGAAATTTCTGCATGTGACATTTTTTATCATCATCATGTTGGAAATCCATTTACATCTATGAACTTCAGTTCCCAGAAAGCCTCAAGTACTGAGGTGAAGAAGAGGAGGGAAGCGTTAATGCAGATCAAGCAAAGTCCAAAGACCATTGTCCAGACTAGTTCTTTTCATCTTAAATTGCCCGGGACATTTAAAAATGGCAACTGTGGTGTTCACCGACACAGGGTGGGAGAGAACTGCAGAGGAGAAGACGGGCACCTGGCTTCAGTGGCTCGCGAACCTGAGATACAGACACCAGCTTGGCAGAAGAGAAGGAGAGGTGCAGGCAGCTTACCTGAAGGACCACAGGAGCACCGAGATGCACGGTGGAGCTCCTGGATGTATGGTCGAGTTAGGAGGCAGCCTTCTGCAGTTCTGGATGCAGAGGAAGGCTGGCGAGTAGTCGCGGGGCCGCAGGGAATGCTGAAGTGACGCCTGCAGTGACTGATAAGCCAATCCAGGGAGGAAGCTTCATGGCGAGGCACGCTGTGAGTTGGGGATGCCACAAACCCTCGGTGAGTCGGCCCAGCGCCATTGGAGACCGGGGGCCATACCAACAAACCAGAAACCAAATGAATGAAGTATGTAAGATTGGCAATTTGGACACTATTCAAAACCGATTAAAACACAGGCAAACTCTAATATTAGATCAAGGTTTAAGAACAAGAATATTTGAAAACAGACAAGAAAAAGTTCAACAACGAAATCTGAATAATTACATATTTGTGAAATGTCAATGTGTGGGAGAGCTGAAGCAAGTGTTACCTCAAGCAAATATATTGGAAGTTGTAAAACGTACTGAAAGTAACCGTAAAGAGAACAGAGAAGTCCTGGTAATGAGAGTATACCAGACAGTTGACAATTGGGGTGAAGATACCTGCAGGGGAGTATACCAGGGTAGCTGTAATACCTCCAATGAAACGACTGTGGCATTGTGGCAAGGATTCCTGGCAGGAGAGCACACCAGACAATCCATCGAATTGGTGTCAACCAAATGTTTAAGTTTACAGAACGAGAACTTTCTAAACATAGGATAAAAGCCTCAAGGAACTAATGTTTAAAGAAAGATGCTTCGAAGGGATCGTGTCCTCCGACGTATTCCTTATCTTTGATAATTTGTCTCCAGCTTGCTGGCCTCGGAATTTTTTTCCAGTAGAGGGCGCCGCGCGTCGACATCCGCCGAGTCGGTGTCCCTCAACAGCCACCGTATCGGCGCCAACGTTACCATGCCCATAAATATCCGCGTGCGCGTCCGTTGCTCAGTTCCGTTTTTCCGCGCTTCGTGGGGCCTCAGAACGTCGTTGCTCAGTTCAGTCAGAATAACCCTCTTTATCTACTCGAATAAATACCAACTCGTTCTCGATGGCATCTTCATCAGAACCGACGACGCCGCGATCCGGCTTCAAGAAATGTCGAGACTGCGGTAAAAAAATGTCGATAACGGATCCACACAGGATCTGCTTGTGGTGCTTGGGAGCCGAGCACCATTGTTCGGAGTGTGAGGACTGCATGTCCATGACGGCGAAAGCCTTGAAGGAGCGCAAGGGGAAGCTCGAGAGAGGTAAGTCAGTCAAAACCTCCTCGAAGGTTTCTTCGGCTGAGTCGAGGCATTCGTCTCCTCACCGTCGAAAACATTCCCATTCTAGATCTCGAAGTAGCTCCCACCATTCGTCGAGATCAAGACACTAAAAGAAGAGACGTCGAAGATCCCCTTCCTCGTCGTCTTCTGTTTCCCCAGAAAGGGTCTCCTGTCCCACAAAACACAGCTCTCAGGCTGAGTGGGAGGAATTCAGAAAGAAAATGTTAAGCGTCTTCGAGAAAGCGGCCTCGAACCCCTCGGAGACAGCTGAGGGTGATACCCCGGGTGAAAAACCCAAAAAATCAAAACACCGCGAGTCGCTGCACCCGGCGAAACATTCCACCCAAGAGCGCCATGAGCCATCTGCTAAGAAGGCACCATCTTCGACGCCGTCGTCGAAGATTTCTTCGACGCATGGATCGGCGCCATCGACGCCGTTGTCGAAGGGTTCTTCGACGCTTCGGTCAATCGACTCGACGCCATCGTCGACGCCGACATCGACGCCGATGAAAGAAAAGACCAAGGCTACTCCACAGCCAACGGTGATTCCAAGGGCCTCCGGCACGACGCCGAGACCGTAGTCGACATCCTTGAGTAGGATCCGATCCTCTCGAGTTCTTCGAGACCTCTTCCACTTTTCTCGATGCCGTTCTCTGCGCCTTCGAAGCCTGTCACAGCGCCGTCGACGACATCGACGGTTTCTCGCCCAATAATGACGAGTTTGGCTCCTTCTGCC
Source organism: Ambystoma mexicanum (assembly GCF_040938575.1). Lineage (NCBI taxonomy): Eukaryota > Metazoa > Chordata > Amphibia > Caudata > Ambystomatidae > Ambystoma > Ambystoma mexicanum. The sequence continues at coordinate 830,453,675 of NC_090925.1, read as the reverse complement.
TTAGAGATGGGTTTTACACCATTTCAGAGGTCAGAGTACCCTGGACTATCTTTAATTTATGAAGAGGGGGAAGATTCTGACAAGGAAACCTTTGGGTTGCAGAGGACCACACTGCCTGTTTCAGAGGATTTCACCTCTGAGGAAAGAAGGTTGAAGGACCTACAGGAGTCACTACATGAGGCAAGTGGGCTGGACACTTCCCCAGAAGTGGAATTTGTTAAGCCAGACCCAGGGGAACATGCCGAAACACCCTATAGAACCCTTATGGCAAGAATTATTGAATTTATGGGTTGGTCTGCGCTTTCGCCTGTTTTTCAGCAGGATGACCTGACAGACATATTAGACAAAGGTCCACAGGAGGATCCTGTGGTCCCCTTCCATGCAGCTTTACAAAGGAAAATTACATCTAATTGGGAAACTCCTGAAGTTATCCCTGCGGTCAATAAAAGATTGTCAGCCAAGTATAGGGTAGCGGCTGCTGACCCTGAATACTTATCAAATCACCCGACTCCAGAGAGCCTGGTGGTTCAAGCGGCAACTTCATCTAGCAGTAGGACCGCTTACCCTACTGTCCCACCGGATAGAGATGACAAGTGGTACGATTCTATGGTGAAGAAAGTCTTCTCTGCTTGTAGTATGGCGTTGAAGTCCATCAACGCCACCTGTACGCTCGCCAGGTCCAGTCACACACTGTGGGAGTGTACTTCATCAGCGGCTGACTGCCTACCCGAAGGAGAGGAAAAGAAAGCCTTCCTTAACATTATTAAAGATGGCAAAGATGCCATGTGCGAGTCACTTCAAACTGGCATCGATTCCGCTGACAGTATCAGCAGGGCCATGGCGGCAAGTACAACAATCCGCAGGCATGCGTGGTTGCGAGTCTGGCTTTGCTCCAGATGTACAGGCCAGACTTTTGAATATGCCCTTTGACGGCTCTTCATTATTCGGAAAGAAGGCTGATGACAGTCTGGAAAAGTTGCAAACATCTAAAGCAGTGGCAAAATCATTAGGAGCTGCAATCCGCCAAACTCCTTTTCGCCCCTCAGGAACCTCTGCAAGAGGAAAGTCCTTTCGCTATTATTCCGCATTCGGGAAAGGCAGAGGACAGCTGGCTCAAAGAGGCCAAAGGAGATCCACCCGAGGTGGACTGGTCAAAAGTACTAAGGCCGCAGCAGCAGCAGGTGCCTCTTTACCCTCGGCATCTGCATCAGCCGCCCCCAGACCACTCTGAGGTCTTTCCACATAAGACACCTGTAGGGGGCAGGTTAACTCACCATCTGACGGAATGGCAGGCTATAACGTCAGATGCTTGAGCATTGGAGACAGTTGCCCAGGGTTACTGCCTACCCTTTCTACACGTCCCTCAGAGTCATCCACCGGGGCACAGCTCTCTAAAAGTTCCAGATCCGCTCCTCTTGCAGGAAATTGTAGACCTGCTAGAGAAAGGTGCCATAGAACCGGTACCTGTAGCGGACAGGAACAAGGGCTGGTAATCCCCCCCTACTTTCTCATACCAAAGAAGGACGGAGGACTGAGACCCATCCTGGACTTACGAGAATTGAACAAGTTCCTCAGGAAGGACAAGTTCAAGATGGTAACTCTCTCTCAGATCCTTCCGGCCCTCCAGCTCCAGGACTGGCTGGCATCCCTGGACCTTCAGGATGCTTATTTCCATGTGCCTATCCATCTCAAACACAGGAAATACCTGAGGTTCGCAATTGGCTACTCTCATTATCAATTTCGAGTTCTGCCATTTGGGCTGACCTCCGCCCGAGGGTCTTCACCAAGCTAATGTCGGTAGTGGCTGCGAGTCTAAGGAGGGAAGGAATCCACGTCTACCCCTACCTGGACGATTGGCTGATCCGGGCTGTATCTTCGGAACAAGCTCAGATCCAGCTAGATTATGTCTGCCACTTCCTGAGCATCTCCCTCAATGTAAAAAAGTCACAGATGATACCATCACAGAGACTCCAGTTCATCGGAGCGGTCCTGGACACTTCCCTGGGAAAAGCCTCGCCACCAGAGGTGAGGGCTCAAGATATTCTGCAGATGGTCAACAAGTTTCAAAATGCCCAACGTCTCCCAGCCTTCGACTTTTTGACTTTTTAAGGTTGCTAGGCCTCATGGCATCCTGCATCTTCCTTGTGCCAGAGGCTCGCCTGAGAATGAGATCCCTTCAGTGGGCACTGAGAACTCAGTGGTCGCAATTCTCAGGGAGAATGACAGATCGCCTCCGGATTCCGGACAAGGTAGCCCGCGACCTTCAATGGTGGGCCTATCCAGAGAACATCTTGAAAGGAGAACTGTTTTGGCAACCATGGCCGGGGATAACAGTAGTCACAGACGCCTCACTCACGGGGTGGGGAGCCCATGCCAACGACTTGACCATCAGCGGTCGTTGGTCTCCATCGGAGTCCAGACTACACATCAACCTATTGGAGCTGAGAGCGATCAGACTAGCGCTGAAAGCTTTCCTGCCATCAGTACAGGGAAAAAATGTCCTGATAATGCCGGACAACACGGTGGCCATGCACTACCTCAACAAAAGAGGAGTCGTAGGATCACTGCTACTGTGCAGAGAGGCAATGCAGCTCTGGTTTTGGGCAATTCAGGAAGGAATCTCTCTATCGGCAGTCCACTTAGCCGGAGAGAAGAACTTGACAGCGGACGCTCTGAGCAGGCAGAGCACAGTCTCCCACGAGTGGGAGCTAGCTCAGGAAGTCCTTCAAGAGATCTTCAACCTTTGGGGAACCCCTCAGGTGGATCTGTTCGCCACAAGGACCAACAGGAAGTGCGATCTGTTCTGTTCAAGGGAATTTCCCCCGAGAGGAGCTCTAGGAGACGCGTTCGTAGTGGACTGGGAGTTTCCACTCCTCTACGCGTTTCCACCAGTCCCTGTTATTCCTCAAATGATCAGGAGGTTGAGAAGATTCCAGAAAACCATGACCCTAATTGCCCCGGACTGGGCCAGGAGAACGTGGTACCCGGACCTTCTAGATATGTCCATCTGCCCTCCAATCCGTCTTCCACTCAAAGAGAATCTTCTCTCGCAGAAGGGAGGTCAGGTTCTCCATCCAGACATCAGAACCCTCAACCTTCACGCTTGGCTTCTGAAAGGGTGAGGTACAAGGATTGGGACCTCCCTGATGATGTCATGGAGGTGTTGCTTTCGGCCATAAGGCCAGCAACAAAGTCTTTATACCGCTGCCGTTGGAACAAATTTTGCAGCTGGTTTAGAGAAGAGAATATCAACCCTTTTTCATGTGGTACACCAACGGTGTTATTGTTTCTACTTTACTTGGCAAAATCAGGCCTTCAAGTTGGCACTGTAACAGGCTATGTCGCAGCGCTTTCAATCTTCAAGCGCACTGCGGAGGAACCATCCTATTTCAAACTACCTCTAGTGTTACAATTTCTCAAGGGATTGACTAATGTTTATCCTCCAAAACCATTCCAGGTTCCCTTATGGGACTTAAATTTAGTCTTAAACTTCCTAATGGGCACTCCTTTCGAACCACTTCACTCTTGTTCGCTGAGATTTCTCACACTTAAAACTGTCCTATTGGTAGCGCTAACCTCTGCTAGGAGGGTGAGCGAGCTACAAGCTCTCTCCTGTAAACCCCCACATACAATTTTCCACAAGGACAAAGTTGTCCTACAGGTGAAGCCTAATTTCCTCCCAAAGGTGGTTTCTGAATTTCATATTACTCAGAAAATTACCTTACATTCGTTCTACCCTCCTCCCCATCTGGGGAAAGAGGAAGAAAGACTACATAGGCTGGACCCAAGGCGAGCTCTAAGCTTTTACATCAGCAGAATGGCTAGGATCAGACAAGCAGACCAACTGTTTGTAGGATACTCAGGTCACAAGTTGGGATTACCCATAACAAAACAAACCATTTCCAGGTGGATTATCTTGGCCATTCTGGAATGTTACAAACTGGCAGGGAAAGAGCCACCCCAAAATCTTAGGGCTCATTCAAACCGGGGTATCACAGCCTCTTCGTCCCTCCAAAGAGGGGTACCGGTTAGAGACATATGTGCAGCTGCCACATGGTCGTCCGCACATACATTCACAAAATTTTACAACCTGGATTCCTCCACTAGTCAAGAGACCCGATTTGGCAAAGCCGTATTACATTCGGTTCATCCCCAAGGGGTGCATGACATTCTTACTTCCACCTCCAATTACATGCCACTGCTATGGGAGTCTATCAAAGATAAGGAATACGTTGGAGGACACAATCCCTTCGAAGAACAAGTTACTTCTTACCTTGTAACGTTCTTTCGATGGGATGTTCCTCCGACGTATTCCTTATCGCCCCTCCCATCCGTCCCCGCAGTAATACTTCCCTTGCGGTTGCAGCTTATGCTCCTTCAAGGTCAATAACCAATTCAGGCATGACTTTTCTTATACTACAAAACGGAACTGAGCAACGGACACCGCACGCGGCTATTTATGGGAATGGTGACGTTGGCGCCGATACGGTGGCCGTCGAGGGACATCGACGTGCGGCGCCCTCTACTGGAAAAAATTTCCGAGGCCAGCAAGCTGGAGACGAATTATCAAAGATTAGGAATACGTCGGAGGAACATCCCATCGAAAGAACGTTACAAGGTAAGAAGTAACTTGTTTTTTTTTATTACTTCACGGAACTGTTGTTTAAAAGAGGCACTTTGGCCATCCTACTAAAAATCCAGGGGAAGGGAACTATCCTCTGGTTTTCCAGGATATCTCCTTGGAAAATACTTTTGGATGTATTCTTTGTTTTGATTATGAACACTCCTCACTGGGCATATGTCGGAGACCTTTCCTTGCACCCTTAGTTGTGTATTTCTAGTGCGAGGACCAGTTAAGGTCTTGGACACAAGGACGGTTTCTAAGTTACTGGCTAAACAAACTGATTTTTAATTTTAGTTTCTTAGATAGGGAACCTCTTTTCCTAGGATAGGGCTAGAGAGCCATTTTTCCAACCCATTTTCTTTAAATAAAAATGTCTGACAATGAGAATGCTACCACTTTGTGTCTGCCTCTCATTTCTTACTCCTCACAGTGGCCCTGCGAGTAGGGATTTGAAGTACTCTAACTGAATCAAAACTAATACTTGCAGTATTTCTCATTTTCTTTTTGATAATATTGAGCTAAAGGCAAGCGATTTGTGGTGAGGGTTTAAATTTGTTGTCTGAAAGAGGTACAGATCAGATTTGATTCCTGGTTTTTTGTTGCCATTCTTGACAGGGTATGTAGGGGCCCCAGAATGTCTGGCCATTTAACTGGGATTTCAAGGTCACGTTGACATCCGGAGCTTAATATGATAGATGATCTCAATTGTCAAGAGACAGCACGTGATATTTGTATTAGTTATAATGGGATTGGTATCGAACACCAGTTGAAGTCAGTGAAAGGATTGATTATGCCTGACACTGGGTTCATGTAAGTATTAAGGAGTCATGAGAGAGAGAGGAACCTTGTCGGACTCCACATTCCTGGAGTGTTGAGTTAACTGTGAATTGTCCTATTTGCACTTGTGTTTACTTGTTGCTTATGAAGGATTTCACCCATTGAATTGCCTTGCCTGGAATGTCCTGGTTCTTATAGTCCATCGGGAGTAGTTTGTGTTCACCCGTATCGTATGTGGCTGAGAGGCCTAAAAACAGAGTATAGCCTGTTTTTATTCATCAAATATTTTAAGGCTGGATTCTTTATCATCAATTAGGGTAGTTGTCATGCTCTGGCTCAGCCAGAATACAGATTATCTATCATGGAGGAGAATGATCATGGAGGAGGTTGAGTTTGTCACTTGTACTACTAGTCTGTCAGCAGCCAGTCTTCTATACAGAAAACTTACATTTGGAATGGCCTGTAGTCTTGTTTATTTTTTAAGAGTGGTCTGTGATGTCTTTTTTGATGGCATTGGGACTGTCCCTGTTTGGAAGTATGCCTTAAATAACTGAGCTAGCCATGGTGGTAGAGTGTGAATTTGATGTGTGTTTGCCGAGGCAGGATAGGGAGAGTAAATCATGGTCGGGCCTTTGTTTTGCTGACTATCTTTGTGTCTCTACTTTAGTCCCAGTGTGGCTGAGAGCATGTTCTGTATTTATTGTGTTCGGTGTTGCCTCAATTGTCTCTACTTTATTGGTGTAGAGCTTGGCAATGTAATCGATGAGTTTCTGGGTCAGGGTCAATTGTTTGGTTAATTTGGTCAGAGTTAGAGAGTTCTTTGCAAAGTGTTATCACATTTTGTTTGGGATTTGAGGATTTGTTTACGTAGAGGTTTACCTTGGTTATTTGTATTGCTTGATGGAACCCTCTTGCATATCTAAGGAATGCTATCTCCTCTTCATTGCTAGATTCTCAACCTTCCTCTTTAATTTCCTGACTTCTCTTTTTCCAGAATGTCGGCGCCATCATCTGTGTTTTTGTAACTACATAGAATATGGTTTCTGGGCAAATGCAGTTTAGTTGAAGGGGCTGAGGGATTTTGCAAGGGTATTTTTAAAATATTGTTTCTTGTAGTCTGAAGGGTCTCCATACGTTTAAAAAAAAATCCTTTTGTGTTCTTGACTATTGCCCAAGTTGGAGTATAATTTCCCCTGTAACTGATTTCTGGAGCATCGTCTCCAGATTACAAGTAAACCAAAATGTAGCATGTCGCAACCTTTGCGAGGTGGGGGGCGATGCAATTTTTAGGAACAGCTGGGATGTTTGGTCCTGTGTATGTTGCACTCCATCGAGGGAATTTTACATCCTGAGATAAGAATTGCTTTTTTTTTGTTCTGTAGTTTGCTAAGTAATTATAGTCAGTGGTGGACGAAATGTGAGTTGTTACCTAAGGATGTGGTTAAGCTTACAAAGGTAACTTTTGGGCTGTGGCTACGTTTGACACTAGTATTTCCAGAGGAAGTGCATCTGTCAGGTGTTGACCCCGTCTTCGATGAGACACTCTCTAGAACCTGGAAGAAGTGCACCCAGACCCCCATGAAAAACACCTCCCACTTTCTGAGATTACCACAAAGATGCCTTCTCCTAAGGCAGAGGTGTTTTGAGACCCCCTGCTGGATGAACAAAGGAAAAGCTGCAATAAACTGGAGCTTCAGAGAAGAGCAAACACAATAATGCATACACCATCCCCTATGCACCCCCACGCATTTCTCAATCCATAAGAAGTAACCTAGAATTCCTCAGTCTCACCCGAACCACCATCCTGAAAGTTCTGAGTAGACTGATCCTTCTGTAGCTACCCTGTTCTGTAACAGGCAGACAGAAATTATGTTCTGTACACCAGAACGAAATATTCCCATGAAGTACTGGATTTACCTATGTTAAGGAGTCTCCATAAAACCAAAAACTCTGTAAGTACCTAAAACTAGTCTGTTAGGTTGTGGAACAGAAGTACCGCCCTAGAGGTCGGAGAAGCAAGGATAGGCTGCAGCGATACCTGCTAGCTACTTTCGGGGCAGATGAACTCTCTGAATCTCAAGGTACATGAATCAGTATCCAAGCCAGCTGAACGCTTTGTGACTAAGCCGGCCTCGCTGTGTTTTACAGGCTGGGGGTTCAGAGTCTGTACCCTTACATCTACACAGCGTGGACTGCAGATGTGCTCCAGGTTCTAGATACTTTGGGAATGTGGTAGGAGCCGGGATTATGTACGCTCTCTCCCATTCCAGAAAGCAGCTGTCCCCATCATGCCCACCTTCAAACCATCCTACATGATGCATCGCTGTTTCTTGCTGGGGCAGGTTTGTGATCTTTTTTCTGCAATGTCCCATATGCTCAGACAGGATAACTTGATGGGGCCCTAACATCTAGACCTCTGTCAGACCGCCCTCCTCTGCTGTCATATGGCAAGGCTAAAAGGCCTGGGTTTGTCAAGAAACTGATTGTGAAATATGGAGATCGGTCTGGGGGCATTAATATCCTTTGCTTTGACCTATAATCTTTCTTCTGTACACTATCCCTTCCAACGGCCTGAATACTTCAGGGAAAGCTGGTAGTACAGGGAACACAGAACTTCTCTAATCTCGCACTCCTTCTGGAATCCAACTGCTAGAGGGCAGTGGCCACCGCAGTCAATGCATATTGTGGAGAACATCACATGTTTTAAATGACGACTGGAACATTGGGTGGATGGTATATTTATTTGGCAGTTGGGCTTGACAATGGGAGAAGGGCCTATGTAATGTGGTTTGACTGTACATGCACAAGACGAAATATGGTGATCAGCTGTGGATAGCTAGATATTGTAATTAATCTAATAGACCGGAGCAGACTATCTCTCATGACCCTGGAACTTTCCTTGGTCTTCGGTCTGCAAAAGGTTTTTTACACCGTTTTGAAACCCTTCCTGAATGATTGTGACCGCATTTGGGAAGGTGTTGGCGGGGTTGGGAGTGTGCACGTAACGGAATGAAGGTATGGTGAAACCCATGAGAAATATGGAATGGGGTATGTGCTAGAGAGGTATTGTAGGAGACCTTTGTGGCCAAGAAAAAACAGTAGTGCATTTGTTCAGTGGTGTAGCAACTGAGTTATTAGCCTAAAAGAGGTGGAATTCTCTGAACCTTCCTTTGTACGGCATACTCTTCCTGCTCATAGCCCATCTGCTTTGCCGCTCCTCCTTAACGCTGCCTTTCACAACCACATGTACCTCATCCACACCTAAGGACTCTTTCGAGGCTCTTCTCTGCTAATCCCACAGTTGCTGTGATTGGTGTCCCGGGGCCCTTGTGCATCCTCGGAGACACTGACCTCCCACACCCTATCTGCCCAGCAGCACTTGCCTTGGCACACCCTCCACCTCGGAGGTTCACACTTACCCCTGTCCTTGTAGCTCTCATCAAACCAAGCACTTCATCTGTGGCTCACCCATGAGCCCGGACTCCCCAGCACCTACGCCTTCTGCCCTTTTCCTTGCTGCACTTGCACGTTCTGAATACTCAAAAGGCATAGTAGGTTCGTCCTTCCCCCTTTTCCCTCCACTGTTTTTATTAATTAATGTGTTTGGAATTTCACTCCCTTTTTCCCTCCGCTCGCCCTGTGGGCGCTTTGAAACAGCATTTTACTTGCTGTATAAGCACCTAACAAGCAAACAATAAATAAATAAAGGGAACCTCTATATCCTCTACCTTTCTTTTTTCATGGCATTATATGCTGCCCTGTCCACAAGTTTGTTACCCAATATCCCACAATGACTAGGGACCCATGCCAACCCAATTCTCCTCCCACCCACCGTGCATTTCTCCAACAGCTGCCTAATGTGCATTAATATATCCCTCCTTTCGCTGTTTCTTTCCTTTTATAGCTTGCAGTGCATTCAGCGAGTCCACAACCACCACCACTCTGGCCAACTGTTTCTCCATAGCTTTAACCACTGCCATATTCAATGCCATTAACTGTGCTTTGTAGATGGAGGCATTGTCCGATAGGCTTGCTGACTTAAACTCCTCTTCCTCCTTAAAGTAGTAGGCCGCGCCTACGTTGCTTCTTTCTGGATCCATCTGTATACACATGTGGGGGGAATGCAGAGTCGCCACGCAGAGAGGAAACTATTTTGAATCAGCTCAGAGTGGGACATGACATGTTGAAAGGATGGAAGTTTAAGATTGGTAGAATTGTCATCATATAATTGTGAGGCATTTGGAAGCCCCGAGATGGTGGATCACTATATGATGGGATGCGTAAAGTTGAGACTGCAAAGGGAGTTACTTAAAGCCAGGATGAGTAGCATTGGGGTTGAAGGGTATCTGGTCATTGCATCTAATGCCATTCCATCACATTTTTTCCATCTAAAAAATGTGCATCGAATGCATGTTTTTGGGGGGTAAAGCGTTAATTTTTGTTCAGGAGGATTTTAAAGGGTACAAAATGGGGGTGTGGGTGGAGGCCCCCACCCAAGAAAAAAAAATGCATTTGATGCACATTTTATAGATGGAAAAAATGTGATGCAAATGCATAGATGCAAGGAATTCGATGCAATGACCATAAACCGGGTTGAAGTGAGGAGGCTGTCTGATCTGTTTGAAATGAAAAAAGGGACAGATGACAAGCAGTGCATGTTCCTCCTTCAGTATGTAAGGGAGACTGGGAAGTGGGCAGAGATTTAGAGGCAATGCTCGGCTGACAAGGGAGAAGTACGGCAAGTATCATGTATGCAGATGAAAATCACTGACTCCTGACCTTTAGGAGCCACCCCAAAAATAAGACAAAGAGGTGGAATTCAAACCAATCCCCAAGAGCCGGCTTAACTCCTTCCACAAAGCAGAAACCCATTTCGAACCTCGACCAGTGAAAAAGGTCTCAGGAAGGCCATGGAGACGGGAGAACTGAGACACAAAGGGATGGGCGGGGATGAGCAAAGATGGTACTAAGACCATGGCAACAGAATGTGCCAGTTCATAAAGGAATCTGCAATGGTCCACTTGACTGTGTGGCATTGTACCACAGGGAGGTTGGTTATAAGTTTTAAGGAGCCCAATTACCTGGCCCTTCCTGGAATGGGCAGGGAGTTGAACAGTCCCACTGGTTTCCTCAGAGTTGTTGCTCGAGTGCACATCCCACAACTTTTCAGGTAACCAATAGTGTCCGATTGCATGTTTTTCCGTCATATGTATTGACTTAATTTCTGAACAATTTTCCTAAATCGATAATGGCCGGCCCCATTGACATCGGTGTAAGATGTTTTTTTCACTGGCTCTCGTGGGGGGCCGTAACGTATTGTTGTGGAAGAGCAATCCCTGTGTCTCCAGATGCAGTGTTGGCTGAAAGAGAGGATGCATACCTAGCGGGGACATACGTTTTCTGGTGTAAGATTTGTTAGGCATCTATCTGTGTCATCGATACCACTGATATTGTCAGATGAGGTTCCTTTTCTCAATCCATTTACAGCCTTATCAACCATCGACATAACAATTTTTCGGTAATCGTCAGATAAACTACATCTATAAGATAGTCATATAAAATCGTACTTCAACTCATCCATTCATCATAATCGGGGAGAAGATGCAATAATAATAGTAGCTGACAGAAATATACTTTCCTATAAATGATAAAACCATTAACAAAAAAGTAACTAAAGTAAACAAATTACTATGACAGTATAATTGTGGTGAAATGACTACTGCTCTGCAGGAGCACAGGGATGAGTATTGGCTAAACAGCCCACCCCTCCCTACAATTAAACCAGCAGTGTTCCCAGTCCTTAAAGTAAAGCAGACACAGCCCCTTAGGTGTACCTCCTTTCCCTTTTATGGTGACATGGATCAAGTGCAGGATATACTCTCAGGAGATGTGTGAAGTTATAGAACCTCAAACCACAATATTGCAAAGACACCAAAATGAAAGAATGTTCAGTCAAGGTTCAGCAAAAATAAAAACATGTTTATTAAACAATGAAAATTACAAACAGCAAACTAAAAGCACTAACAAAAACCCACCACGGTGGGAATAACGCAGAAATCGGCAAACTGGTATAGAATAGCACTCTGGGTACTTGAGCAGGGGTGATCAGGCAAGCAATCACATTAATGTCACTGGTCAAAGGATATGTCTTATAAGAAAAAGGAAGAGATGGGGGGCTTAAAAGGCACTTGTTCCTGGTCATGGTTCCTTAGTCTTTTAGGGCTCAACAGTATTGAGCCAGGCTTATAGGAACTTCCTGAGGAAGTGATTTGGCATTGAGTTGGTGAGATGGTCGACCAGGCCCAAAACACGTGATACGATCCAAGCAGCAAGGTCGCGTGGCACAAAAAACCTTGGAACAGGCAATCAAAATCCAGCTCGGTGCACCTCATAGTGTAGGAACCTAGGCCCAGAGTTGTTCCTTGACTGCTGGGAGGCCCAATGCTGGGTCTTCAGGTACAAGGTAAGTCCTTTGGTTGCACTCCCACTGCAGGGAACTTGACTCGCAGCTACAAGAGATCCTTCACCTCCTGTGAACAGGGTCCCGGTTGCAGTGCAACCAGCAGTGAGGCCCTGTTCTAACAGCAGTCCCCTTCACTGTTCCCTCAGGATGGTCAGAGGTTAGTGCTCTACTCTGCCTTGGATGCCTTCTGCCTTCTCTATGGCAAAGGACATTGGAATGGACTGCACTCCCAACAGAGGTCCTCAAGCGTATCCTTCTCTTGATGGTCCAAAGATGAATCATGGAAGGAGTGGGAGACCCCTTCCTTATAAAGGTAATGGTCAGAAGCAAGCCCCCTGTAAGAAGGTCACTCTGTCACTGTGACATGTGACCCATGTCTTCTTGCATCATACCCAGAGTTTTCTGTTCTGCAGAAAATTGAGGGGGCAGGAAGGAAAGAGTCCCACAGAAAAGAAGATGGTGGAACCCTTTCTTGGGTCCACATCATTCTCCCTGTCTACTCTAACTCTGGTCTCGTCCCAAGCCTGCACTTCAAGGGTACTTGGGAGTGAAACACCCTAATGTGAGGCTGGCTTTTGTTATTTGAAGGCTATTTTGAAGCAGTGTTCTCAGGAGATCTTCTGGTGAGAACTCTTGTAACAAGAGTGGAGGTATTATCCTTCCTCCTGGAGAAACATAGGAAGCCAGCATCCTGCCTGTCTCACTTGTTGAAGTGTAGACAGCGAGGCTGCCATGAATACGCATTGCCCTCACATAGTTGGTCTGGGGTCACAGCGTTGACACATGTATGGTATCAAATGTGTGGGACTTTAATGGTTATGTGCTCTTATCATTCACCATACCATAACCAGGTATAACTACTCTTTGGATTTTCACTAACAGATGGATAAAGCACCAATTATTAAATTTTGTATGAAAGGTAAAGAAGTCAAATTGCAACCTTTGTCTGCACTGACTTTGGGTCACAACAGTTGTCAAACATGCACATGTGACCTTTACACCGGCCCTGTACCACTGAGGAGCAGGTGCTGCAGTTGTCAAGAGACCCGCACAGCAAGGGCACATCTATGTGCTTTGTATTTGGCATGGAGCTTTTTAAAGTGGGCAGAGGTCTGATGAGCAGACTCCCCTTTCAGAAAGAGAATTGCCTGCATCATATAATTATTTAATAAAAAATCATAATAAAAGATTATGGCTTTCACACCCTCATTAGATAGCTATCTGTCACAATAATAGCAGAGCATGTTATCATTATCAGATCCATATGGCATTCCGGACATGTTGCTGAGCAGGCAATATCTATTTTCTTTTTCGTATGATGGGTAATATATGATCTTTCCAAGATATTGGGGGTCATTACGAGGTTGGAGGTAATGTAAAAACGATGCGGGTAAAGGATTACCGGCATCGCCTACCACTCCGGGCTATTCCGACCTAAGACCCCGGTATTAGAGGCACCGTTAATAACGGTGCCTCTAATAGCGGCACGGGCACGCGGTCCATCATGCCGGCATGCCGCTAATGGGAGGACATCAGAAGTCGGGCAGAAATGCAAATACCGGCATCATGAAGGCGCTAATTGGGGATACCGGCATGCCAGCAATTCCAGCATTGTGAACCAACCGTAAAATGCTATGTGCAGTGTTCCCAACTGCCACAGGTGCACACAATCAGCACAGGTGGAGGCAGTGGAGCCTGGCCCAGCACAAAAGGAGCACACCACACCCCTTCCCACACCAAGATGATTCCAATAGTAGTAGCAATACTGGGGGTGGAGGACATGCTTGCATTGCTACACCAGCAACAGCAGGCACCACAGAGGAGACGCAGGAGGAGAAGGAGGGTGGGACAGGCCCAGCATGCCCCACCAGTGCCGCCAGCTGTACCACGCAGGCAGCCCCCAATCCCTCGCATCAGAGCCAGTCCATTCAACCTAATCCCTGAGCAGATCCGCACCCTGTACCTTCTGGACCGGGACACCATCACCACCATCGTGGACATGATACACGATGACATTGTCAGCCTCATTGAAATACGCACCGCCATCCCCCCTCTACTGAAGGTAGCGTTGGTGCTCCAGTTCCTTGCCACAGGCACCTACCAGCACACAGTGGGGCACATGCATGGCATATCACAACCCTTATTTTCTCGCATCCTGAACCAAGTGCTGGATGCCATCCTCAAGCACACAAGAGACTACATATCCCTACCATGGATTCCCCAGGAGATTTTTGACACAAAAGTTGGCTTCCATGCACTGGCAGGCATGCCAAATTGTATCAGTGTCCTCGACTGCACCCACGTGGAGTTGGTGGTCCCGCATGCCATGGAGGTGGTGTACCGCAACAGCAAGCAATACCACTCCATCAATGTGCAGATGGTATGTGACGCCAGCAAGAGCATCACACCTTGTTGTGCCCGATATCCCGGATCAACTTATGACTCAATGGTCCTGCGGAATTCCACGCTACATGGAGCGACATGCAGGATGACGTGCCTGGCTGCTTGGTAAGTTGCATGACAGGCACATGGCACTGAAATGGGGGGAGAGATGCACACACCACCCTGGTGTCAATGTTGATGTGACAGCACGATGTGCACATCACTAAACACTGTGCCCCAAAGCATCCCAAACAGAACATGACAACCAAATCCCATAGGAATGAAGTAAGGTCAACACCTATCACAACATGCCAAACAGTAACCCACCCCACATCCAACAACACATGCACTACTCATCAGCGGACCTCATCCTCCGCAACACCATCCAGCAACATGCAGTGAATATGCACTATGTTGTTGTCCCCAGCAAATCACCACACAGGACAAGCATCCATGGGAGTGCATTGAACAAAACCACCAAGGGAATCCACTGTCTGTCACAGGGCCGCCACAACCACAGGAGTGCAGCATGTCAACATGAGGAAAAATCAGTGCTGAATGCCTAATATTGTAGAGCCTACTGCCAACGCTCCCAGTCAGAAAATCCTACAGAACACAACACATCACAAATTTGACACAAACACAGCTGTATGCGTCCACAATGTATGAGTAAAATGAAGGTGGTGCACACTATGTATCATCTTGAAGATGCAACCCACACCATTAGTCCATGGCTCAGGACTCATTGAGAGCATAAAAATGGCGTACATACAACCAGGGACATGTGCATGTGACCATCGATAATCTGTTGGCATGTGTGACTAGTACAGCTGTCCATCATGAATCGATTGACATATACCTTGTTTTTGCCACCCATGCAGGTGATATTGGCTATCCCTTGAAGCAGTGGCTCCTCACCACTGTCTGAAACCCACAGAACAGGCACGAGGAGGACTACAATTATTCCCACACCCGTACCCGTGTGGTCATTGAGCAGACCTTTGGCCTGTTGAAGCCATGGTTTTGCTGCCTTAGCCGGTCGGGTGGGGCACTCCTCTACAGGCATGAGAGAGTGGCCAAGATCATCATGGTATGTGTCATGCTGCACAGCATGTGTATCCGACGGAACGTGCCCCTGCCCCCGACATTGAACTGCAACCACCTGGTGATGATGAAGGGGATGAAGAAGATGTGGCTGCACATCATCGCAGTGCCGATGCACAGGAGGGACATGCTGTGCATCAGTCAGTGATTGCACAATATTTCTGACACACATGGCTGCAGAGTTTGACATGATAGTTGGACAGAGGGCACTGGGTGTGGGAGTTCATGTACACTATGCATTGTATATGAATAAATGACACATGCGCAATGGTGAATGTCCACTCAAGATATTTGTTTCACACAACAGGTGTGTTTAAATGTCCAATAAAGATGAAAGTGCACTAACCCTCCACAACACACACCCCCTTGCCCCCACAACTCCCCCACACACCCTCACCGTCTTCCCCCTTGCCTTGAAAAGGGGAAAATCTTCCTCGGGACAGCCCTTGAGAACAAAAATTACCCAATTCAGCCCAAAATACAGGTTCTATTGTGCCGAGCAGTGAACTCATGCTATTGACAAATGACACCTTCAAAATGTTTACCATTTATTAGACAAAAGCATAAACAGTAAAATTTAGCAGCATTTTGGGATTCAAGTTAGAGAAGATTACAAAACACAAAACTTAGAGAAATACAAAATATAGAGAAACATAGAACTTAGAGAAACATAGAGAAACACAGTCTTACTCACCTTCAATCAGCGCTGGGAGACCCTGGCCCTCATAGGATAGCTGTGCAGGGCCACAATTAGAAAGCAGAATATTATAAGAGAAGCCGAGATTAATTAACCCCATGTGAGCAAGCTCTAAAAGTCATGCACTCATAGCTTAGTGCCCATAGCGCTTAAGATTGGCTATCTAAGCGCTATGTAGGTGCCATAATGCTCCAAACACTCCAATAATGTCTCTATTAGCTACAGAACTGGGGCCTCCGCCCTGCCTATCTATCTACAATGAATAATGTGACCTACCACCCCTACTAGGCCTGCATATTCCTTGTAGCTCACTACACTTACTTTCAGCAATTAGCACATACTTTGAATAAACTATTGGCTTTCAGCGGCTAATGCTGTCATCTAAAGCCCTGATTGGCAAATTTGCATTTTGTATATCACAACACCCCTCCCCCCACAACTCCCCCACACACCCTCACCTACTCCCCCTCCCCCACAACTCCCCAACACACCCTCATGCCCTTCCCCTCCCCTCACAACTCCCCAACACACCCTCCCCCTCCTCCCCCTCCTGCCACAACTCCCACACATGGTGTCTAAACAAGTGTCTATTGCCATCATCAGGCTAGCCAGTCTAGTTCCTGCTACTGCCTGCACCTGTTGGCGGCATGTCTGGGCTGCGCAGGGTGTGCGCCGACCTGCGTAGTAGGCTGGTCTATGTGGAGCTCGAGGACGATGGGGTGGCCGCCTGCTCCATTTGGGGTGACAGATGCTCAGCCTCCATTGCATCAGCAATGCGGCTGAGGACCTGCCGCAGGGCTGATACCTCCTCGCACAGTCTACTGGTGCTATCAGCGATGATCTTCCCCATAGAGGCGGTGTTCTCGCGGCACTCCTGCCTTGCTTGGGCATTGTCAGTAACAAATTGTCGCACCAGGGCAGTTAGCTCCTCCTGCCGCTGTGAAGTGTGCCCTGCCTGCTGCACCCCCGCTGACCAATGTGAGCTGGGGGGATGGTGCTGGACTTGGTGTGCCAGGCAAGTCTGAGGCGTAATCCTCCACGGGCACCCACACCTGTCCCTGCACCTCGTCATCAGCCAGGGGTGCTGTAGCTCCCGCCTCCCCGACAGAACTGTTCTCTGCTGAGAGTGCAGCTCCAACTGTGTCCTGTGGCAGTGTGACTGGAGTTTTGGGTACAGTCTCGACGGCCCTTGGCGGCACCAGTGCCGTGGCATCCGGAGGTGGTTTGCTCTGTGGTGCCTGCCGAGACTTGTGTTGGGCTTTTGTGGTGGAAGGCCTGCTGCCCTCATCCCATGCCCTCTTCTGGGGTGTGGTCAGCTGTGGGGGTGAGTCCCGGGCCACGCTGTCATGATCTGAGCCAGAGGGACGGCATGAGTGATGATTTGGGAAGCATCATGCATACATTTGTATTATTGCTCATCTACACAATAGAGGGTAATAGGCAGTGGAGTTTGGATGATCACGTTGCTTGCTATATGGGTGGGTAATGCAGGCATCCGTCGGGGTCACTCATGTTGGGGCGGACGTATGCTATGTGACATGCATATTTGTTGTGGCCTGCATGCAGTGTGACTTATGTCATTAACATCTTAGTGTGGTTTGTGTAAGGTATGGCATTGCCTTGCTGCAGGCATCTGCATGTGTCTGTGCTGCGTACGACAACTAGGCTGGGGATGTGTGTGTATTGGGGCATGGCTTGCCTCTTTAAACAGACATATTGGTGGACTATCATCAGACTCTGCATTACAGTGTTATCTTAGGACACTCACCTCCTTCTGCCGATGAGGTGCTGCCACACTCAATGTCATCCGTGCCTTCAATGGCATCTATGCTGGTCAGGCTGGCACATATCTCCTCCCACCGGGACAGCTTTATCGGAGAGCTTGCTCCTCCGTCAGTTGCCATGGCCTGGCTCCTGTTTGCCAAGAGGATGTTGCAGACTCGCAGGCGCAGGTCATCCCACCTCTTCCTGCAATCCTTAGTTGTGCAGGGGTGTTGCCACCCGCGCTGACTTTTTGTGCCTCTAGTGCCCAGATCTCCTTCTTGAGGACAGCCTCCCTCTTGGAGCTCTGGCCAAATACTACATCGGCATTCTCAGCCAAGGTCTCTGCCAGCATGGTGAGCTCGTCTTCATTAAAGCGCTCCTTGCGCTGGCGGGAGGCGCCTTTTTTCACTGCGTTGGGAAATGTATAGTTGTTGGTTGATATTGGCACACAGCAATATATTCCAGGTCCTGGGTGCGGAGGATGGCAATGGATTGTGTTTTTAAAGATGGCCGCCGTGCTCTTTCCCGTTCCTGTGCGATGACGCTACTTCCGGTTCCGCTTATTTACGGTGACCATTATTAGCGGTCACCGCTAATAACGGTGTCCGCTAATGCTGTCTTCAATCATGCCGGTAGTGCTGTCTGCGCTTTACATGATGCAGCTAAGGAACATTTTTGGGACTTTAAAGGCATGGCAGTAATGTCATTACCGGCATGGCGCAAAGCTTGTGCACGAGTACTCGCAATAGCCCTCTATTATCGGGCTCTTGACTACACGGACAAAGCATTTGCTCCATGCCGGTAAGGATGGTTACTTACCTCCAAACTCGGAATGACCCCCATTGGATTTTATATATGTACATTTCGAGTTACGAAAAATCACTTTGACCTGGAAAAATCCATCTTCACACCCTTTCTGTGAATTCCTTCCATATGTCCCGCTCCCATTCCTCTTTACATGCAATCTGAGGTTAATGATTGTCCTTCTACTAGGCCCTATACCTGTCTCCAAAAATGTACACAATATGGAAGAGTCTGCTGGCTCTCGCGGAAAGTTTGACCAGCACTCAGTCTGCTTTGGACAACCTACCGAATTGGAGGAAACCTCCCTATGGTATCTCATAATTTGTGATAATTTCTCCAAATACAAGGAAACCATTTCCATTTTATGTGTAAATGTCCATCTCACAGTTCCCACAATTCCAGGGTGTCAACTCTGCGCCCCTTTATGCTATTGCAAAATACACCTAGTTCCTTTGTAAGTGTGGTGGGAGTAAAGAGAGGGAGTAATGTTGAGAAGATAAATAGGGGGTTGTATTGGTGGAGGTGGTAGGGAGAGAGGGGATGGGGGTACCCGGCAATACAGAGAGGGTATTGTGTGGGTTGGCGGTAGAGTGAGCAAGGGTATTGTGGATGGGGGTATAGAGAGTGGGGGAGCAGGAGAGACAGGGCAAGCAAGGTGGCACCACACCGAGATTTCAACAGCCCTCTCCCTCTAAAATCCAGCCACCACTGATGGCCAACAATTGTCTTTCTTTCAATCGCAAGCTTTCCTAACCGCACCTGAAGCTGACTGCAGGGCCTACTCCACAGAAAATATTATTAACCCCCCAACATTTATAATAAAAGTAACAATTTATTCGGGCATTCACTGTGAAATTCAGCAATGCCTGCACTGTATCGGGTTCTCCAGTAGACCACTGAGTCTTCCCTAAATTGGAGGAGAGCCTCTAATGAAACAGATCCTCGTTTTTAGCATTATACTTTTATATTTGACGTGTATTTAAGTAAATGGCCTAGGATGTCCACGTCGGTGGCAACAATGACCTACTGTGCATGCAAGGTATGGGGCTCTCCAGTAGAGGGGCCTGGAGTAGTCTTCCTTCTAGCCCCCAATTTACAAATAACAGAAACTGAATATAGTGATTCCAGTAAAGGATTAAGGGAAGAGTAACACCAGGTGATGATACAGGTATGAATAAGAAATTACCTATCACAAAAAAACATTAATAAAAAAACTCTATAAATAATTTTCTACACACTTGGATACATCATGCAATGTAATTTAATTTAGAGTGGAGTTATCTAGCATGCTTCTGCAATTTTGGCAGTTTCGCTGTGCTTAGTTCTGCAGGAGAGTAGAAAGAGGGCTTATTAGTTGGAAAGACAGATGTCAATCCTGTGACGTTGTTGCTTCCAGGGCAGAAGTGCCCAATTCCTGGTCATCGGAGACCTTGCATGTGTTTTCACCCTCTAGGGAGTGCCCACATTTGATCAATTGATGGTTGGCGAGGATGTAGTTAGTCAATGGCATGGCGGTGTGTAATAGCGCTAGAGATGTGAGCAATGGTGATGGTCTGTTAGTGTGGTGTGCATGTAAGCAGTCTGCTGTCGTGTGTAAGGGTGCAATCTGCCAATAGTGTAACGAGTAGAGGGGTGAGAATGGGTTTGTTAGAAGATGAGAGGGGATTGGTTATGGGAGAGCCAACCGTTGGGTGCTGGGTGGTTCATCCACTGCTCTGAGTATTTTTAGTAACCCCTTTTTGGCCTAAATACAATATGGGTAAAAATGGGTCCCTTAAGACAGAAATCACACACCTGTCCACTGGCTTCCCTGATATTGAAGCCACGCTCCCGCCACAAGAGATAACCACAAGCAGCAAATTCCACTACACACTGAAAATGAAAACCTTAAGAAATACCTCTACAAAAACGGACCCTGGATGCTTTTTGTAGACTATAGCTAGCACCAACGCCCAAGAGTTATGAAACATGTTTTAATTTGACCCAATGGATCTGGAAGCCTGGCACAAAGCCCTTTGCTCAGTCTTTACACATGTACAAATGGCGTAGTACAAGCAAGCAGACAGGTAAGCATCTACAAGGAAGAACAGCAAGGACATCAGAGAAAGGACAGAAGAAAATTGGTGCCCATGCAGGGCATCTACGTCACGGGAACCTTGCTGATCCCGGGAAATAACAGTGGTCTAACCATGCCTTAAAATTAGTTCCCAAAGCCCAAACATTGCAAGCTGGTGACATAGTTGCAACGTTAGAAACACAAAATCAGAGCCGGCGGCAGCCTCACATCGGGGAAAGCAAGCCGCCCACAGCTCTGAATTCATTTCACTAAGGTTGCAAATATGTGCTGGCGGCGGGTTAATAACATTAATCCGCTGCTGGCACATATTTTCAACGTCATGTGAGAAACCGGAGGGTGTTTCACCGTCTAGTCCCCGGGGATCTCTTGCTCAGGTAGCCAGGTCATGGCCATCGCCTTTGGATACAGACCCTGGGGGTGGACCAGTGCAGGAGGATCAACTGGGTGAGGGGTCCTCAGGGACTGGGGGGCAGATAAAAAATGGTGAGAAGCAGTAGCCCTCCCTTTTCAACACCTTTACCTCATCCTATTCTTTAGGATATTCCGATTTTCCAACCTCCCCACCCCCCTTTCCTGCACAAACACTGAGCTGAGGAACAGGAGATCTGAGGGAAGAAAGACTAACACTCAAACATTACACCGGACATGTCCCGTTAGTATGGTCAGGCAGAGTTAGGCAACTGACCACAATTGCATACACCTGATACCGACCTTCCCCACACGGATAAAAGGTGGAGCACTGGGACATATTCTGGGCAAGGCACGAGAAGGAACAGTTCTTCTGGGGAAGCAGCGAAGCAGGTGGAGCTGGTCTGAAGGCTGAGGAGCAGAATCAAGGAGTGGAGAGATCTTGGGCGTCCCGGCGAACGATCGTTACCTCCAAAGAATCTTGAAGGCTGCACAAGTGACTCCGACGAAAGAGAACCGTGAATCCAGCATTGTGTGCAAAAGATACCAGCAGCCCTCCTGGGTGAGCGACCGAGGTGGGGAGGTGAAGTAGCAGCTGTGATATCAACCTTGGCTCCTAGATCAAAGACGCAAGCACAGAAACCAGCACAGACGGGGAGTTGAAGCTGTGAAAGCTCGGTCTCTGTGGAAGATAACATTTACAAGTGGCAACAGTGTGTCACGAGAATGAAGGATGTGCATATAGTGAGAAGACGTGAGTGAAAGTAAAATGTGATTAAGCCGCCAAAGTATTGCTGGACTGTGAATCGAAAAAGTGAGACATGGAGAGATAACGGAGTGGTCCGGCATAGCGAAGGTGGCCAATCAAAGGTCTCTGTTCAAATGTACATAGTGGTGCAAGTGGAAAAGTGAAAGCCATGACTGAGAAAAGGTATCTGTCATCAGTGGAAAAAGGAGTACAAAAAGTGAAATGTAATCGAAGTGGTCATGCTGAGGTGTTCGTAAAACCCCTCACACATTCGAAAGTCTGCGATGAGGAAAGCTAACTGTAAGCAATTGTGATTTGGAGGGTTTGAGCCCGACAGAGGGAGACCTGTAGTGAACTGTGAGAAAGTGTGATTGGAAGGTCCGAGCCCGACAGAGGGAGACCTGTAATGAACTGTGAGAATGATCGGAAGGTCTGAGCCCAACAGAGGGAGAACTATATGAACTATAAAGCCTGAAGTTTGTGAACTATGAATCCTGGAGGAAAGGAACTTTTGTTTTGTTGAAGGCACTCAAGGCATCCTGCAAATAAGAAACTTTGCATGAACAAAAGACTTTGTGCAACAAAGACACTTTTTTTCATGGAGGGCCCTGAGTTGCATCCTTGTGTCTAAAGCCAGAGCGTATTCTAAAACCAAAGTGTGTCACCTGAACCCGTGCTAAAAACATGGGGAATTAAGTTTTGCTCAGTTACTTTGACATATTGTTTGGAACACTGCTTTGTTCCTTTACGTATACATCTTTCCTTCTACACATTTATTGAAGTAGAGTAAGGACAGGCAATAGATTTTTAAGTATAGGCCACTTTGTTTTGACTGACAAATGACTAGGACTGAGTTTTTTTACTTCGATGGTTGAGAGAACTCCCATCTTTAGCTACAGGGCAAGCTAGGAGTTTTTCAAACCCCCTTTCAGGTTACAATAAAGGTTTTTGAACATGCCGATCTTGTGTCTGTGTCTACTTGTGATACCATGCCTCCTTTACAGTTCGTAGAACAAAGTCAAAGTTGGCAGCGGCATCAGGAAACCCAAGCCGCCGCTGACATTAAATTTGTTTCACTAACGTTGCACATATGTGCCAGCGGTGGGTTAACAACATTAATCTGCTGCCGGCATAGATTTACAACACTAGTAAAACAAATTAGATTTAGGAAAACAAAATCACAGCCGGCGGCGGCTTCCCATTGGGGAAAGCAAGCTGCCGCCAGCTATGAATTAATTTCACTAACGTTGCAAAACAATCACATCACTAACTGTACAGCCAATCTGGTGCTCCTTACATCAAAAACACTTGGACAATCCCCCACAAGTCACTAGATATACATTTTCAGAGTCATCAAAATGTAACTATTACACTACCTTGTTTATTTCTAATTAAAAATACTGTAAAATGTGTAACATAAATTGAAAGCTGCAGTAAATCTATTTTAAAACATCAATCAAGTCAAATAACTTTTAAATAACATTAACAGATGGTGGCCACTATTTTGGGAGTAAAAATGGCTGACAAATTCAAAATCAGCCAAAGAGGGCAAAAAGAAGTGTGGTTGGAGGGAAAATGGGTGGGAATGGGAGGTAAATCCTATAGATATCAATTAGCAATGGCCGTTAAATGGGTGGAAAACATAGCCAAACTACATAAATCCATCCTGGTATGTGATCTACATTTAAAAGCATTACAAACCTACATCCAAAGCCCCTATTTGAAGCTCTTCTGTTAAAGCTCTTATTTTAATGACAATAGTTTTGGCTTTAACGGTAGCGATTTCAGCCCCACCTAATAGCTTAAACTAAAAAGGATTAAATCACTCAGGTGGCACCAGTTCAGACTTGCACAGGGTCTGGCCCTGGTGTTGTTGGCCCTGCCTTGTTTGCTCCCAGTCTCTTTGGCTCGTGGACGCTCATGGCTGCACCATGCATGAGCTGTTGGTTAGCCAAGATGTTATTGGGAAGCAGTAAGGGTAGGACCTGAATATGGCCGGTGACACGTGCCACTGCATGTCACTACTGCGAGTGACACGTGCCACTGGCAGGTGTCACATGCCATGCCAAACAATGTTATTATTGGGAAAGTAACCTCAGATGTGTCATAAAAGAAAAAACAACCTCTGATGTGTCAATTTAAAATGGATATGACAAACTTTAGTGGAGATTCGATCCAAAGAGTTCCTGAACTCTTGCCTAGCTTCTTAACCACTAGGCCATCACACTCTTATAGCAAAGCATCCTTCAATTTCCTTAAAACCTACCTCCATTTTGCACTGTCATGTGCTTCAACATTAGTCCCTTTTCTGTTTTAAGTCAAATCTTAAAACAAACTGCAGTGTGATTCGGTACTTTACATGAATGAAACATTTTACTTTAAGTATTTGCACATTATGCTTTTTTTCTATAGTACTAAATTTAAAGAACTGTTTCATACACAATGTTACTGTGTAATGCTTAAAATGTCAATTGTATTGTTTACATGTTTTCCAAAACAGTATGGTAACAATATTAAAGGTTGTCACGACCCTTACCCCAGACCCCCACTGGCAAGTCTACTTGCCAGGTAAGGTCAGGGTTCGGGGCTTCATTAAGGCCTTGGAGGCATTGCATCCACTCCCAAGACTCTCTTGGAGTCAGTCCTGGCGCCTCTGGCGGCAGGCTCATATTCATTGTGGAGAACATGTTTGAAGGGGGACTACTTTTCATTGGGCCTGCAGTTAACATGGAGGCATTCGCATAGCTTGCGTCCTAAGAACTAAGCTACGCGGTATAGTGTTTTGGGTGTGGTGGCCTGGGACTACTTTACCTGGACTACTTTGTGGGGAGGCTATTTAAACCACATCCAACAACATAGCACGCTTCGCGTTACTTTGCAGACTGCAACGTAACCCGCACTGTGTCCATTGGTCGAAGTGTACGAAAAGAAGTAGTGGAGCTATGTACTCTGCTGGTCTGCCCCCCCGCCACAAACCCCATCCCTGTGCCTGTGCCCCCTCACACACACAATCCAAACATCCAAACAAGCACACCTGCTATTTATGGGAATGTGCAGTGCGCTGAAGTGCAAGCTTCAACTTCTTCCTACACTTTTATTTTTAAACTAAACCATTCCGGAACGGTTTCTTTTTAAAATTAAAGTATAGGAACTGTGAAAGTATGGGAGTACCGCTCCCGCCCACTTCGACCTCTGACCGTGTCCTGCGATACCCGCGAGCCTCAGAGCAACGAGCCTGCAGAGGAGACAAAAGGAACATCATTAATAGAATCTTACCTGCAATCTCCATCCTGTCATCCGCTCTCCAGTGAACAGCTTCTTCTGGGCACTGCATACCTACCGGAACAAAGCGACCTGAAAAGGAAAAGGAGAAAGACAACATTAGAAAAGGCATACTCCGGCATTGCTTAAGCCACGAACATCAGAAGAAGCTTACCTGGCTTGTCACCTTCCGGCTGGCATCGTTCCGTAGTTCCACACCCGCTGAAGAAGGACAATGTGACATGTAAGGAAGAGAGGAGACACAGGTTAGCAAAGGCAAGACAAAGCATCGCAGCTCATAGCGCATTACTTACCGCATTGCAGCGCACATCTCGCGCCATCATTTGCCGGCGGTGCTCAAACCAACTGGCTCGCCACACCGAATCTCCCGCACGCCTAGGGAGAAAGAAAGGACATTATTAATCACAAAAGAAAGGCAGGCAAGAACAAACAGCGCTATACAAAAACTGCTGCAATAAGACCTACCTTAAAGACACTTGAACGGGCACGAGCCAGTGAAGTAACTCCGTCGCCCACGTCCACTGAAGACTATGCACCCCTGCTAAGAAAGCAGGACGGAGAGCACGCCTAATACCATAACAAGGTGAGGAGAGGGCCTATGGGCTGACGCTAAAGGGGTGGTGGGAGGATACTTTACCTGAGTTGGCCAGTCTTGAACCCAGCCCTCCTGTGTTTTCTGGCTAGACCTCTTCCGAAGACGCCATCTGGAAATCGGGGAGAAGGTTCCGGCAACCAACCAGGGCTGAGTGGCGTCCCCTTGGATACCAGGAGAGCGTAACAGAACGCAAAGCCTACAATAACTAATCCACCTGGGCGCCATGGAGACATCAGAAATTGATCAATTGACTCAATTATTAGGACAATTACGCGCCAAAGTTCATTCAGCCAGGAAAGAGACCAATGCTCTCCGGAGGGACCTAGTAGTAAACAAGGAACACGCTGAAGAGATCAGTAGGCAGTTTCTACAATCACAGGCAGGACAGACTTCTTTGCCCGAAAACAACCCATCGGCACAAGCACCCACTTTATCATCCGCCCCAGTACAAATTACGCTACCTGGAGCAATTACCCTAGCATCACCGGAACGGTTCTGAGGCGACCCAAGGAAGTATGCTGCATTCATGAATCAGTGTCGTCTTCACTTTCTTTGTAGGCCTGGAGCATTCCCCAACGACCAAGCACGAGTAGCTTTTGTTTTGTCATACCTGAGCCGTAGCGCAGCGGACTGGTCAGTGCCACTTGTAAGCCATGATGATCCATTATTACATGACTTTGGGGGGTTCCAGAGGGAAATGGAGATGCTTTTTGCTCATCATAGCCAAGAACAAGCAGTAGACAACAGACTCTTGTCACCTTGCTGAAGCATCAACACTTGGAGTGACTAACACCCTACCAAGTGAATACCAAGATTTCCAGGATGTGTTCCAAAAAGAACAAGCTAACACACTACCGCTGCACAGGCCCTATGACTGCCAGATTGACCTCATTCCAGGCGCACAAATTCCTTGCGGCAGAATCTATGCACTAACAAAACCAGAAAACCTCTATTTTTAATCCTATCTAGACCAGCACCTGGCAAACGGATTTATCCGCCTGTCTAAGTACCCGGCAGTCAGTTCTTTGTTCTTCGTACCAAAGGAAGAAGGGGACTTGAGGACCTGCATCGACTACCGTGCATTAAACCAGATTACTGTGAATAATCGCTACCCCTTGCCACTTACTCCTGAAATGTTAGACCAAGTCAAAGATGCCCAGATTTATACCAAATTGGACCTTCGAGGAGCGTACCACCTGGTCTGAGTTAAAAAAGGAGATGAATGGAAAACCGTCTTCCGTACCAAATATGGTTTGTTTGAATTCCAAGTAATGCCCTTTGGGCTATGCAACGCTCTTGCGGCATTCCAATACTTCATGAACGATGTCTTGAGGGAATTAATCAATGTTTGCGCCTTGGTTTACATAGATGACATCTTTGTGTACTCTGCCTCGAAGCAAGACCATGTTCAGCACATTCGCTCTGTTCACACCAAGCACCGCCAACATCGATTATATGCAAAACTCGGAAAATGCTTTTTTTCACGTCACCGAAGTAGAATTCCTTGGTTTCATCCTCACTCTGAAAGGCATCAGAATGGACGTACACAAAGTAGACGCCATTCTTAAGTGGCCATCGCCAACTTCACTGAAAGGGATCCAAAGCATGCTGGGCTTTGCAAACTTCTACCGCCGATTTATCCTAGACATCTCTCAAATTGTACACCCGATCACAGTACTATTACGAAAAAACAATAAGAAGTTCATTTGGACCGAAGAAGCAGAAAGGGCCTTTCAAGAACTCGAACAAAGATTCACTTCTGCTCCGATCCTGCGACATCCTCGTCTAGACCCCCCTTACATCATGGAAACTGATGCTTCCACCATGGCTATGGGGCTGTCCTCTCACAGAGGGACCCTGAAACCGGCCAGTTACACCCCGTGGCCTTCTGGTCGCGAAAGTTTTCACCTCCGGAAATCAATTATGCTATCACCGACAAGGAACTCTTGGCCATTAAATCCGCTTTTAAGGCATGGCAACACTATCTCTTAGATCATCGAAACCTGCAATATCTGAAACCAGTAAAGTTCAGTTCTCACGTCAACTGCGGTGGGCCCTTTTCTTCGCCGAGTACGATTATGTAATCGCATTTCGACCAGGAGTCCGGAATGGGAAGGCTGACGCCTTGTCCCGCATGGGCATTGACGAAAAGGTGTATACAACTCCAAATCCAGTAGTCCAGTAGCCATCATTCCTGAGAACAAACTCTTAGGTCTCACGACAGCTTTGACACAAACCAAACACCGAAATGAAAACCAACGGGTAATGAATCCAGACACCTTGCTTGCATGGCATACTCGGGGAGAACAATATACCGTCAAGGACCAATTGCCCTATTTTAGGGACCGTCTATATGTGCCCAAAGGGGAACTACATCAACAGATCATTTCAGATTACCATGATTCACTGATGGAAGGTCACCCTGGAATCACCAAAACCCTAGCCAAGGTGAAACAGAACTATTGGTGGCCTACTTGGCGTAAAGACATCATCCAGTATGCTCAGTCCTGCGGTGTATGTGCGCAAAACAAATCACAAAAGCAGAAACCAGCTGGTCTCCTTCAAGCATTGGACATTCCTCCTGCCCCATGGCACACCTTTTCCCTTGACTTCATTACAGACCTACCTCCCAGTCAAGGGTTCAACACCATTCTGGTAGTTGTTGACTTATTCTCGAAAATGGCACACTTTATTTCTCTCAAGGTCTCCCAGATGCATCCAGTTTAGCAAAAGTGTTCCTGGAAAGTATTGTTAGACTACATGGCTTCCCATCAGTTCTGGTCTCTGATCGAGGTAGCCAGTTTGTGTCCAATTTCTGGAAAAAATGTTGTTCAATGGCACAAATCGACATCCGATTATCCACCAGTTACCAACCCCAAACGGATGGCCAAACAGAAAGAACCAATCAAACCCTTGAGCAAAACTTACGGTGCATGCTGCCGCAAGTGGAAAGAAATTGGAGGGACTTACTATGGATAGCAGAATATGCTTATAACAATTCATTGCATTCTAGCACGGGACAAATGCCTTTTTACATCCTTTACGGCAGACACCCGTGTACTTCCGAATTAGACCAGCCAGCTTGGAAATGCCAGCAGTGAGGACACTTCATACAACCATCTCTCAGGCCTTTACAAAGGTGACAGAACATCTAACTCAAGCCAAGGACAGACAAAAGAAATTCGCCGACCAACACCGAAGAAAGGCTCCCGACTATCAAGTAGTGAACAAGGTTTGGTTAGCAGCCAGGTACGTACCCGTTAAGGGAACCCGGACCTTTCGTCCTCGATATTTGGGACCCTATTCCATCAAAGCAATCATCAACCCAGTAGCCGTCAAGCTAGCATTACCACCCAATCCACCCGGTGTTCCACGTATCACTCTTGAAACCGGTACAACCCTGTACACAGATTACTACACCACCAAAACCCATAATAGTTGACAGAGAACCAGAATTCAAAGTCAAGGAAATCCTGGACTCTAAATACACTAGGTCCAAATTATATTATCTAGTCGATTGGAAAGGGTATGGACCTCAAGATATTTCTGGTGGGCCTAAGTGCCACTCTAATATGGGAGTTGGTTTTCATGGTGGATAGCGTGTTGCGTCTGCTCTAGTAGCTAGAAAGGTTAATGGGGTTGGGGCAGTCCCACAATGAGTGTACTTCAAGGAGGCTAGACAAAGCTTGAGGCATCGCTGTAATCAAGTGCATGGCTACAGTGAGATTCAATGCAATGGCTATTCCCAGAATGCAACTAGATTTAACACAGTGGTGAACTACAAGGCGCTACTAGTGTTTGAGCGCTGCAGAAGTTCAAGCACTGCCAGAGTTATATAGTGACTGCACTCAGAATGCAGCTAGGTTCAATGCAACTCAGCGGTAATTAAGTTCAACACAGTGATGGGGTTCAAGTGCCGCTATAAATAAAGCAGAGGCTACCCTTAAATTACAGCTATCTTCAGTGCTGGGGCTATACTCAAAGATAACTAGAAATAACGCAGTGGAAGAAGTGCAGATAAATTCAATACAGCTAAATTCAACACATTGGCTATGCTAAAAAGTAATCAGTAAATGTATTTCCTACTGTGACTATTGTAAGTGTGCAAAAGTAGACTCAGGACACAAAGGTGGCATGCTTGTTGGTATTTACTTTTATTGAACTGAAAATAAGGAAGAACTCTACCTGTCCCTGTGACTAAAATGGGGTTTCCCTGCCTCAACCAAAACTAAGGATAATGCCAGAATGTCCGTCAAAAGTATAAAGTCCACTGTCTTGTGTCCTAAACCTATTTCCGTCCCTTACACTTCAACAGAAAACTTATAACTAAACTACACCCTGGTTCGAGCAGAACGACTCACTTCTTCAAGATGCTTTAGGCAGTTCCAAGTTCCAAAACAATATTGGAAAGGCGGATACCTTCCCCAAACGTTCCTCAGGTTCTCTTTATCAATAGTCTCTTAATCACTGTTTTGTCTTCTGCCAAAGGATAATATTCCCTTCCTCTGGTCTTCTCATGATTTGTGCCAAAAAAAGGGCTTTCTTTCCCCCTTGTGCTTTCCGTGACTTGTGCCAAAGAGTCTCTTCCTGTGGACTTCTCGCAACGACTTCTCGCAACTTGTGCCAAAGGTTCTTTGCCCCTGGTCTTCTCGTGACTTATGTCAAAGATTTTCTTCACTTGGACTTCTCATGCTTTATGCCAAAGGTTCTCTTCCCCTGGACTTCTCGTCTCGTTCAATGGGTTTCAGACCCCTTTTTCAACTCTGTAATGTTTCTTAACTAGGCTTGCTTCACTAACCTGCCAGTCCTCTCTTTCAGTCTCATTGCGGTGCTCTTTCACCCCATCTGTTCTCATCTTTGTCTCTCTTTGGGTCCTTGACCCCTCTTTCAGCTTTGCAATCTTTTTAACTAGGCCAGTTAACTATCCTGCTAGACCTCTTTCAGTCTCTTTGGGGTGCTCTTTCACCCCATACGTTCTTAACTTGTGTCTCTCTTTGGTCCCACTGAGACGAGCAAGATGGACCTGCACTTCTTGCCAACCAAAACCTCTGGGCATTCCTGTGCCTTACCGGTTCCCCTCCACGTTGCTTTGTACTTGGTCTATGAGGGTTCCAGTGCTGAGCAACACTGGACAGCTTCTGTGGCTTCCCCTGGGCTCTCGCAGTCTTTGTTCCGTGGCTGAACCACACTGGTTTCTCTCTACGCTTCGGGTCTCGCCTGAACAACTCAGGTGGCGTTGCTTCTGCCATTGGACGCCAGATCCCACAACCAGAGAAGTAGTGGTGCTTCCCCTCATTGCTGTTCTGTGCCTTTTTGTTCCAGGCGGCGGGGTCTGCCAAGAGACCTCTCCTCTGCATTCTGCTCCCCAGCGGAAAGCTGCTCTGGGGCAGGACAGACTCTGGGGTGCGGGGGAGTCTCATGTCATTGTTTGTCCTGACTGCTTTCTTACTTCCAATAGCTAGCATGCTCATATCACTCTTCCTCATCATAGTGTTATTGCCTGATAATGACAATTACTATGTAAAAG
Source organism: Ambystoma mexicanum (assembly GCF_040938575.1). Lineage (NCBI taxonomy): Eukaryota > Metazoa > Chordata > Amphibia > Caudata > Ambystomatidae > Ambystoma > Ambystoma mexicanum. The sequence continues at coordinate 830,422,423 of NC_090925.1, read as the reverse complement.
GAAATTAGTGGAAGCAAGAGGGGAAACAGAGGATGGGGTATATGAGTCCTACATATAGGGCTGGAGGCCTCATGTCTAACAGCATGATGGTGGTAATACTGCATTCTCCCTCAACAGTCTTCACTTCTCCTAGAAAGGGGGGTCCCCACACATGGGATCCTCCAACCGAGTGCCACCCCCAGGGGGCCTACCAGTTAGCGGCCTCACCTCCCTGGCCCCATGGGAAGGGTCCCACTCCCAGGGAGAAGTAACGACATTGAGGGATTCGTCACACTATACTCAGAGATGCTGCTAAATTCAAAACAGTGGCTGTACTAAATAAATGAAGCTAAATCCAACACATCGTCTGTACTAAAAAATGTGTCTGGTGACAGCTTTTTGGGGGCCTGGCAGGGGTGGGGAGAGGAGGGTCATGGAAAGGATCTGGGTGCACTGAGCTAAAAATGGCGCTCAATCACGGGAAATCCAAAACAAGTTGCCAGCAATGGAGCATACTTCCTGGAAGATGCAGCACCAGCAGGAGCGGCAAACAAATGGGCCAAATAGAGTCTGGTGCACAGAGAGGAGATCTCCATTAATCCGAATGTTTCGGTCACGTGGGCAGTGCACTGACCAATCCAGAGTTCATAATGTCTTATGTGCATTATGCTTTTCTTTTCATTAGCACCCTGGAAGGGGATGCTGGCCAATCAGGAAGCTCGGAACGGGAGCTATATTCTCTGGTTCAAGCCCAGATTCCAAGCGGCCTGTGTGCTACCACCCAGTGCCCCTTCCCTTGCCTGCTCCTCCTTTCCTTCTCCGCCCCTTGACCTCTTAGCACCTGTGTGTAATAAAAAAGCGTATCTTGCTGCCTGGCCGGCGCCGTACAATAGTTTCCAAGTCTGTTTTATTGTTGATGACGGCACAGTCATCAACATTGAAAACGGATTTGGGAAACCATGGCGTGGCGCCGGTCCACGCAGCAAGGTAAGTTTCATTTTTTTGAAAAATAAAATAAAACATCATTAGCACCCGCTTAGAGAACTGCATGGGTGCTAATGGCAATATACACATCGGCGGCGGGCCGACCCTGCTGTTAATGGCAGCGCCGCCCAAGTTAAGGGCCCTAACAAGCCACCTCTGTGTATATCACCTCAATAGATCAAAAACAAACATGTGACTACATTGTAGTCAGTTAGTATGTCTAAAGAACAAAGGAACATACATCATCAATCAATATAATGAGTAACTATTTCCAAGTACCTGCAGTACACGGCTGCGTGAGTGTTTTTTTTAAGCCTTCTTAAAAATATTATTTACAGCCCATCGCCAAATAATTGTTACTTTTATGTGATTGCTTAATACATTTTTCTTTATATTCACTCCTTAAAATCAACTGTACAATCTAACACCCCGAAGTCTGCAGCCTTCTTTTGAACTGATCCTGTTTTTCTTTCTTAACTATCTGGATTAGCCTCCGAGTGCCAGACCCAGATGTTGATATATTCATACATACTATAACCAAAACATATATGGGGTTGAACATTAAGAAATCATGTTAAACACTGGCCATTGCTCTGTGCAACCTTCCGCATCATATTTTAAGCACGTGTTCACCATTCCAAAAAGGAACCAGCCATATTTACATCAGTTTGGTCTGTAAGTGGTCCAGCCTGAATTGCAGAGCACCCCCTCTGCACAGGAATACAAGCAATCCCACACATGTTTCAGCCAGATGTGGGTCCAGCACATGCTGTGCCTAGAGACCCATGCAAGACTTTACTGATGATGCAGAATGAGTCTGAAATATGTCTGTGGTTGCTTGTTGTCTAATGCGGAATGGATTTTAAAAAATGTATCTGGGATGGATTTGCCATTTATTTTGCTAAAGAAAGCTTAATTTGTACATGATTTTGTCCATTCAGGAAAAGCTTGGTAGACGAAGAAGGATGGCCTAGGGTGTTGCCTTGAGCAATGCCAGAGGTTACCATTAAATCAAAACCTTCTAGCAATCACTGTTTTGCTCCATTGATACATTTAATGGTATAATTAGCTTGAATGAAAACAAAAGTCTTTAAGTTCTTAAATGTAATAACCACTGCACTAGGTGCCACACAATACGTTCTGTATGATTTGAAACATGATAATATTTTAGTATAATGTTTGCTAGGACTACACATGTATTTTGCACTAGCTGAAGTTTCCTTTGTATTATGTACTCCTAATTTCAACCAGCACTTGTCCACAAGGTTAAATGGCCAGAAACGTACCAATATGGCCTGTTTTTTTTCTTTGGCACATAGTAGAAACATTGTCAAATTACAAAATGGCAGTTTTCATGATAGAATCAATTTGGTATTCAAGATGTAACCCTATTTCCAGTCTTTATGCAGATGCAAAGTAGTGTTGCTACTACATGACAAAAGAACACCACCAAAAGGTAAAAGGCACCCTCCCTCTGTTTTAGAAAATTATAATCACCTTCCAACCAGGTGATGTGAATTCACGGAAGCACAGGTTCGGTTGTTACGCATACCATGCTGCTTTCTTCCTAAATCATCTATTTGTTATACAAAACTTATGTGACTAGAGTATTTCTGTAGTGCGTCTGAAAGAAAGGATAGCTTTATATAACTCATTCCTAATGTGTTGCTTAGATTATCGAGGAACAGTCACAGAGTTTATCAAGGCTAAGCTGAGAACTTGACACCAGGCTCAATTTTTTTGTTGAAGGTAAGCATTGAAGACCTCTCTTATAGGAGGATAGATGCCACAAAATATCTCGTACTATATTGACTACTTTGTATGTCTTTCTTTGCCTGCCAAATGAGGCCCACAACCCCATCAATGTCTCCATCCGTCTTCACAAGGCTGATTGTTGTTAATAAGGCAACGCTTCCTGGAGTTTTTAGGACCTAGATAAATATATATATATGGTTTTGCAAAGGTTAAAAGGAAACTTTGGATCTGTATGCCACATGAATTCTGGTTTTAATGTTAGTTAGATTTTCATTCATGGTGATTTTGTTTGATGTTATTTAATTACATTTGAAATCCTACTCAATGAACGTACACATAACCATGATGTAATGTAATACATTTTGCATGTCATTCACAGAACAACGGATAAACAAAATAAACCTGAAGTCTGGATTTTCAGAACAACATGCTTTGCTGCAGATGAAGATAAAATCGACATATGCACATTTTGCAAGAAGAAAGTACAATGTACTGAGCAATAGCTTCTTAGTAAACATTGGAAATTAGCAGTCCTCTTTACTAATGGATGGTTCAGAAGGTATAGCTTTGCAGCACGTTAAATGTTCCTAACTTTTATTGTGGCTCTGTTACTACATCACACTTTGACCATCTGCGTTATTTTGTTTTAATTCAACTGTTCCATCACTAACCTTCCTCTGCTCCTTCCACCCTCCTGGAGAATAAGCTCTGTAGGTTCCAGACTGTAGGGCAATACACCATGCCTGAGACAGTACTTAAGTCATTGTTGTAGTACCAAAACTCTATAAATAACATACCACATTGAGCACAGGATCAATATGTTTTCTTTATTATAATTGTTTTTGCATATTTTTATATCAGCACATACTCTTCACTTTCTCATGAAGTCCACTACTAGGTCTAGGGGGGTATTTTGAGGTGGCCACAGGTGCCAAGTTACCACTCCCGCTATGTGATGCTTAGCATGGAAGAGGTGTGTGGTGTACCTAATTCCCTAACCCACCACTCCCCTGCACCCTTAACATATTCTCCCATTATTGGTATGACAGTAAATATTGCAGCACCCTTGTGATACGATTGTCCACAATAGGCATACCATACATGCATAATGTGCCACCCATCTCCCACAGGAGGTGTTTTGGGACCGTCATAACTCTAGGTCACATAACACTAAACAATGTCTCTTTTTTCCAGGGCTCCACAAATTCCTTTTGTTCTCCAATAGACCTGCTTTACCAGGGTCTCTGCTGGACGTCTGTCGGTTCGATATTTCCAGGCTCCTGTAACCTTTTAGGCTTTCACAGCCTTAAACACAGCTGTTCGCCCCTCTCAGCAGCATTACCTCTTTCAGAGAATCTTCTTCCCTTGCTCTACCCTGCTCGGCAGCTTATGCGCCTCTCATGCGGTGATCAGGGAACAGATCTCTCGGCTGCGGTCTGGTGTCAGCATCTTTAACGGTCTCCAGGCGCACTATGGCTTCCGTGTGGGTGCTTCACCAGGTGAGACAGCTGCTTTACCATCCCGCCTCTCTCTATTACGGCTAACTTCTCACACTACCACTGGCTCTGCGTTTAATGTTGCTGGGCCACTCCATGACATCCTCTCAACTGAGGATTGCCTCTGTGTAACATTCTTTCTCCTTCCAATGTTTCTTGTTTTATGGATGTTATTCCAAACAAAAGGGGTTTGTTGCTGCTCTTTCACTGTTGAGTTCATACGAGATCCAGCATTATCCGAAGCCAAAGAGATTGAAGACATATCACTATATGGAGAGTGCACAACAGATGTAACAAGTCTTTCTTATTCACATGTAGGCAGACATTCATGAATTGGAGTCGTTGTCCCCAATGAATGACTCATTTCTGTATGTACCCAGATTTTGTGCATGCATCAAGTAGACACCTTTGGCCTGTGTGCCATATATGCTGGCTTTTTGTCATGGGCGTATCAACTGCATTTGTCGCACCCACAAGTATTATGACCCCACCCCCTCGCTAAGCCAGTCAAACACTCAGTTCAATAGTTGGCTGCACCTTTTCATCTTTCGGGTATTTGACAGTGTTCAGTAACTATTGGTCCTTTTAAATCCGCTAGCCCATTTTACGCTTCATATTTGTCGACAGCTTGTGTAGGTGTTCACTGTCTCTTGCCATGGTGACACTGCATTAACAGCTGCTACAATTGTGGCCCACATGTGCCTCTTCTGGAGAAAGTGGGTATAGGGGCCGTTGACCCTAGGCGCTGTATTTCCACTGCTATCACCTTCTCCAATATATTGTGCCAAGTATTTAGTCTGCTAAATGTGGGGCATGTCACCTGACATGATTTCTTGCTCTTGAGGAATGTTCTGTATTCCTGTACACTTGTAGGCTGTCTCGTGCCTTATCTGCTATTGCTCTAATGCAGGTAAATATGGTCATATGTACAATTTTATTTGTTTGCACAAGGTTTTTGCCTCCATAAACTTGGAAGGAGGGAGATTTCAGACTTTATTTTCACTGCTGTACTCTCTGTGACGATTCACAGGATCTAGTCACTTCTCCCCAGAAGGAAGCCCTTCCCTTTGAGGCTATGGAGGTGTAGCTGCTACCCAATATTCCCCCTGGGGTTGTTGGAAAGCGTGACCTGATTAGGGAGACTCCCCACATGAGTATAAGGACCCCTGTTCCGTGAAGTACCTCCCTAACCCCTTTGTATCAGAAGCCATGACCCTATTAACTCCCTCTCAGTCCCAATCTGAAACTACTACTGTGTGTTATTGTAAAGTTTGTCCTGTCTTACATTCAAGACTGGATATGACTGAGATGAAGAAGAACCAGAGAAGCATACAAAAGAACAGTAAGAAGGATTGCCAAAGAACTGTAACTAGGTGACCCCAAGGAGGCAATGATGACAAACATTGACTCTATGATGCGGCAGTGCCAGCAGCCTAAAGTAAAGACATAGTAAGTACCATTATCATGGAGCAGGAAGAGCTGCAAGGGAAGCTGGTGTCTGTCCTGCGCAGCTCAGGAAATTCAAACCCATGCCGTCACAAACATTGAGAGACAGTCGGTCTCTGGAGTAGGACCTGAGAGGAACTATGCGAGCCAGAACAGCTCTGAATCACTGCTGAATCAGGAAGAGACTAGAAGTGGCGCGGCCTCTCAAAGGTGAATCTGCTGGTCCATAAAACTTGCCGATATCACTACAGCTACGGCTCTGTAGAGCTGCACCAACAGAAGAGAACAAGAACAAGAATACGCGATGAGTTCGTGCAGCCACCTTATACCCTGGGAAGAACTGGTAATGCTCCCCAGTAAAGACATAGGTAACAGGAGTTGAGAAAAATGGGGTCCCAGGACCATAAGGGTCAAGTGTTCTTAGGGAGTGATTTCCCTTATCACAGTAGTGATACTCTAAGAATCAAGAGTCAAGTATTACTCAGGAGGTATCTCACTCGTCCCAGTGGTGACAACCAGAGAACTAAGAGTCAAGTATTTCTCAGGAGGAATCTCCCTTACTCCGTTGGTGATAGCCAAAGAAACAAGAGTCAAGGAATTTGCGACAATAGTCTCTCTAACTACAATAGTAACTTGCAAAGTACAGGGAGCATCATGAATGAACTTCCTCGTCATAGTAGTGATAACAAAATCTATAAACCTCAAGAGAGCCTCTGAAGTGAACTCCATCATCCCAGTGGTGAACTATGTACTTATGAAAGAGACCACAAAGGTCAAGAACTGTCTGGGAGCAGTCTCCCTAATAGTCCAGATACAAGAAGCCCTGAAGAGGGGCCTGGCATCTGAACAAGAGTTGGTAAAGCCTTACCTTTGTTGGTCATATACCCTTGGAAGGAACCAAAAAGACGTTTAAAGAACTTTGCAAAAGACGGTCCTTGAATAGTTTTCAAGACTGCTCCAGATAGACCAGAAGAAGGGAGTAATTCTCCTGGCCTTCGTGTATTTGGTTAATCAGACCCTTTTTCAAGAGAATGCTGTTAAATCAGCTTAAGACTGGATTGTTTTAACCAGGAGAAGGGAGTTGTTCTCCTGGTGCATGTGACCAGAAGCTCATTGGATCCCTTTTTGGTTTATTTCTTAATGGTAGGGGTAGAGTAGTTGGTTTGGACAGAGGACGGTATTTTGGTTTTGATTTACATCCTGACGAGCACCCGAGTTATTATTTGTTGAGGCAGGCACAACCCTTTTAGAAAGAAAAAGGGTGAGGCAGATTCTTTACTTTAATTATTTTTTTATTTTTTATTTGTTACCTTTCTTTTATTCAAAACTTTATTTATACATTTAGGACCATACAGAAGCAATAAAACACAATACAACATCTCAAATGTACAAAATGATACTTATTCACACATAATCTCCTAAAATAATCTATAAGTAGTAACAGAGGGAGACACAATTCAAGGAAGAAAACGACAGAAAGTAATGGAAAGAAATGAACAGAAAGAGCAAAAATAAAAACAAAGTAAAACAAGAACCCTAAAACACTATCAAATATTCAAGCATAAAGATCATTAAATGCACCCCATATCCTCTCATATATATCAAGCTGGTCTATTGCTTTAAAGGATATTTTCCCCCTCCTGGACAAAAGGGACAAGCTCTGCAGACAATCGTCAATATTAGGAGAAGGATCACTTTTCCAAAATTTCAAGATTTGCTTCTTGGCTAACAAAAGGGCTCTATATATCCAAAACATTTTACTTGTAGTTAACCTAATATTTGAGGGCAGTAAACCTAACACAGCGACAAGTGGATCACTTTACTTTATTTCCTGAATACAAGTCTATAGCCAAAATGAAAACTCCTTGTCATGAAGTGTTCTGACGTAATTTACACCAATGGATGTTGGGATACCATTGTTGCCTCCACTGGTGTGGCGGACATTTGATATGGCAGGTTCTTCGCATGTGTCAAAAGCATTTCCTTGCATCGTTGATTGTTCTGCCAGATCAACTGCCATACTGTATATGGGCCTTGTATTAGGGTACCACAAGGAAGGACAGCACTGACATATTTATTTTGAAGGACATACTACAAAATTAACATTGGGTTATTCACACCTTCTACAACATTATTATTTGCACTAGTTAAATCTATTTACAGGTGATGGGAGAGAACATTGTAGGATGATACCATCATATAACTATGTTGCTCTGTATTCAAAGAATGTGCTTCTTTGGATCACACTTATAACTTTATAAATAGTACTGGACGCCATTTCATTGTGTAGTGATTTCCAATGAATAGAGCAAGCAGCAGCATGGGGTGAAAGTAAGAGGTAGAACAGAGGGTGTGTGAAGTATGCTTGAGATCTAAGAGTGTGAGTGGGTGAGTAGCTAGAGATGTAATCAAGACACGTATTGAACATGCAATCCCATCCTGCATGTGGCATTATTCAGATGTTTGTTTAGTTTCTTGGGTGAAGAGGGTATGGCTACTAAATCTATGTTCCTTGTAAAATGCGGCAAAGGAATACAGAGAGAGAATAATCGTGGGGCTCCATCAGTAGCCCACTACCCTAATATCCCTGATCATCGATTCTTTAAAATTATTCTTCACACTAATAGTTTCTGCCACCTTCAGTTTGGTTGCCGTAGACACTGTTCCACAGGAATGGATATGATCGACATTTCTGACTTTCTCTCCTGTGCTCATAACTCCAAGCTCCACTCCATCCTCAATCATCCGGTAGCTATCCATTGCCTTAAATACACCTGACTCTGCTCCCAGCCCTCACTAACCTGGCAACCAAGTCCTCCACTCTGACTTAAGTTTAACGCTTCCTCTCAAACCATTAATTCTTTATTCCAGTAACATGGCCATCTCTGAATCTATGAACCCCACAGCATATGTCCCTTGATGCTCCGTCCTAAGCACTCCTCCTTTCATGCGCTACGTCTCTTCCCTTGGCAAACTAATTTCATTCTTTGGTTGTCAATGAATTCATGGATACACAGATTTGTCCAGGTATATGTAACCCTGTACTCTTTTGTCCCTGTCTAGCTGGCTGGTCTTTACTACAAGTTTAGGGAGGCAGCTCTACATACCCAACCCTCTCACTCCATCTAAAAGTGAAGGAAGCATGTTAGACAACCTGCATTAATGGGCATAACAGGGATTATGTGCAACCTGAGTTCCATGTTGATGTTCCACACATCCATCACATCTGTAAAGGACTAAGATTATATGTAGAAATAAAGCTTATGATGCAGATGGTAGATCTTTCACCCCCAAAAGGAGGCTTCTTTTCCCAAATCATCAAACAAATAATAGGATGAATCTGTGAACATCAAGGTATGAAAGCATTCTTATACTGCATGTGGACTATGATAGTACACAAATACGTCTCTTCCCATAGTTTCTGTTAGTCCTTGTTCAGACTGCCAATTCACCCTCAAGAGGGCTACAAAGAGGATCCCTAGGCCAAGAAGCCAGAGCAGTTCATAACTCAGGCCAGGTCTACCTCTCCAGGTTAATAGGAGAGTGAGCTTGAACAGGCCACACATTAACCCAGTGAACCTGGTAGACTAAGTGCAAGAGTCATCAAAGGACCCTATGAGCACCCTCAACAGGAATACATACACCCCATATAAGTGCTATAATATAACCAGAAACTGTAAAGACTACTGCAGACAGCCACAATCACTTTAGACTATGTACAGTCCCGCATTGTGGCCCCATTTCCCTCTGAATAACCTCTGGTTCTCTCCTCGGTGGCTTGCAGTTTTTTTCTTCTTCCATGCCACAGCGATCATGTTTCCACACAACACCAAACTCCCTGCTCTCTGCCCTGGCATCCTCCCCCCTTGTGTTGGAACCGGCACTGCCTGACACTGACACGCGTGACTACGGATGGGCTCACCCATTTTTCCAATACACACCTAAGCATTGCTTTCATGGGTAGGTCAG